>NW_026533611.1:0-4556 GCF_026225885.1 Hylaeus anthracinus | reverse complement strand
ACGTGAAATAGTACGCTTTTTGCGATAAAAAGTGATATAAAGTGGTAAAAAATAAGACAAGGACAAATGTTTTGCTATGGGACCAAATGGCAAATGCTCTTCCAGATGCAAGAAGTTTCAATCTGATTGGTCCCTCCGTCTCGGAGTAAGAAGCAAGACAAAATGTTTCTGTTTAAAAAAAAAAACGGGTAAAAAATGACAAATCACAAAATGTTTCATTTACGCGACCAACTGAAAGAAATATTTGACAAGATGCAAGAGGTTTCACTCCGATTCATCAAGCCATCTCGACGTAAACGGTAAGAATACCTAAAAATCACGGTTTTTTGGTAAAAAGACGGGTAAAAATTGATAAATCGCAAAAAGTCTTGACAGCAGGATCACCGGGGGAACATGGTCTGCAAGATGCAACAGGTTCCATTCTGATTGATTAGGCCATATCGGCGTAATCGGCGAATATACATATTCAAAATTACGGTTTTTTGGCAAAAAAAAACAGGTAAAAAATGAAAAATCGCAGAGTCGTGATAATGTGATCATCGGGGGGGGGGGGGGGCAGGCTCTACAAGATGGAACAGGATTCAGTCCGATTGGTCAAGCCATCTCGGCGTAATCGGTGAACAGACATAAAAAAATATACATGATGAATTCAGTAACCTCCTCCTTTTCGAAGTCGGTTAAAAAGTATTGAGTCCGATTAGGTTAACAGTTGCGTTCCCTCGCGTTGAGAGAATACAAATTCTCGCATCAAATTCGAGGAATGCAATTGCTCGGTGGAAAATCGTCGAACTTCGTCAATATTAGAGAAGTTAGACGGTTCGCACGAAACTGATAGAAAGTTTGGTTTATCAACGCAAAGGAAACTTTCGCGCACTTAATTTTCGTGACCAGTGCTTCAAAACAGAAAACTTTAAATTGAAGAAAAATAGCGGTCCCGAGCGTCCCTTAGCCAGCGATATATTGCTATCTTGTTCGGAATGGAAAAGTTTCTCGTTACATACAGAACAGGCTCCACAAATTTAACTTTAATAACTTTACAAAAATGCAGGGGGGAAAAGTGTTATCGAGTTACGCCTACTCTCTATTTCCTCGATTTAGGCTTTCACAAATGTACACAGATTGCCAAGCGAAAAAATGTTTATTTTGGAAAGAGGTGAATTTTTGAAATAGATTTTTAGAAATTATACAGGGTGTCCCAAAGATGTTGTAACACCTTGAAAGAGGTGGTTCGGGAGGTGTATATTTACGAAAGTTAACGTATAAGATACACTGGTGTACAAACTTATAAGATCCTCTCATTTTTTTTGTGATTCTAAGCTTCACATAGTATCTCGTGAAAATCCATCAACACCGCGTTGTTCACCATGAAAAATAACAATTGTATGCAAATGTTGATGTTGATGTCATTTCAAACCACATTTTCATTGTATTATGTCGAAAAGTGTGAATATCTGGGCGTGCAAAAGAATATATTCGAACTTTGAAGTTGTTATTTTAAATGAAACATCAGATAACAATTAAATGTGAAAGGTATGACGACTAAAACTACGCTGACAAGCGTATTTTGTTATTATAAATCGAAATTCTATAGCTCCTTTTGCAGTAACACCTTTTTATGATACCGTACGTCCATATTAAAATAAACACATTCTTTGCATGCTGTAATGAAATTTTATCGGGATTGATATATATATATATATTTATATATTGGAGTAATTTTAGCCTATTTGTAACAAATTGTGCGTGCGTGCGTGCGTGTATCAATCTAACTTAGAGCTGATTAGATTTTGTTCTAATTCGGTCCAGTAGTTTTTTAGTTTTTTTTTAAGAAAACTTAACTCAATAACGTAATCTAGTTTAATTACAATTTATGCTACATCATTCATCCCACTAATGAACTACCGACGATGTATAGATGAATGAAGTATTAAAGATTTGTTTCGGTTAGCTGAGATACAAGTGAAATCTGCGAGGAAAGCAGGGAAGAACGGATCGTAGCGTAAATATTTCCCTTCGGTAGGGCCACTTTGCGCGATAAGTTATTCAGCCTCTAGTGCACTTTTACACTCTCTAGTCGGAGGGAACGTCGCGACGCGCCCTGTTGAATAGCTAAAGAGAAGCCTTTCGAAGTAGCCGGAAATTTTTGATCGAATTAATTACCCGAACCTAGCCCCCTGAAGAACCAGCGACAAACTACTGTCAGTTTGTCGCTTCTGGACACGAATACTCGTGAGGATCAAAGTTTCTCAGCTATAGGGAAATGGTGAATAAATCCTTGCATGGTCAGTCACGCACGACTGGTTCGTATAGTTTCTGGTTCGTGCTTTTTGCTGGCGCTTTGTCCACCTTTCCCCTTTTCTGTACGCCGGGTGAAAGACCAAAGGAAAAGACCTCCGTCTCGCTTGCATCGTGCATACTTCATAGAAATGGATACAGTTGTTAGATGACTAAAGCCTGTTATATCGGCGACCCCTGATTGACCATTCATTGATTCACTTCCATGCGGGTAAATAACGTGAATGCGCTTTAATACTGTATTACCTCTCCAACGTAAATGCACCATTTGAGTGAAAAATATAAGTGAAAAAAATAGGACTGTTGTGAGTTTGTCAGGTAGTAGTTTTTCCGTTGTACTCTAGTTGAGGAAGTGGTCAGTTTAAAACTTAACACACTCTAATTAATTAACATACGTATTAATTATATATCTTCTTATTGATTTGTGGATTTTCTTTTTCATTTATTATTTTTTGTACAGCGTAGTACTTTCAGTTGATTTTCTTAATGTTCGAAGGTAGGTACATGTATTACTATTATATTCTTTTAGTAAGTACATTTTTTAGTAAATAAATTTATTTAGTTGTAACTAATAACTGGTTCACTAATAAATAACAATTTCTTCTGCGTTTCTCTTCAGCTTCTTCAATTTTCTATGTTTAATTAACTTCAATGCGTAAATACTCATCAATGGCCACGATCTTTATACATAATTTAAATTTATATAAATGTCAAGATATCATGTGAATTTAAATAGGTACGTATAAAGATATAAGTAAAAGTGTCTGGTCTATGTTAAGTTTTTTCACATTTAGAGTAGAAATAGAATTCTCCATATTATCCGTCTTAGTATCATTTTATCTATGTATGTTCAGTGCCTTTAATTAAATATCCTTATTTTTGTATTTTAGTATTTGTGAACTTTTAACGTGACTTCAAACACGTTTTCAATACTTGATTTTATTTAATGTTTTCATTGCACTATAACTAATGTAAATGATTTTCTTTTAAGTAAAGTAGTGGAAAAGATTTTAGAAATAAATTATTTTTTTCAAATAGTAATTATTTTAAACCTTACATAATTTAATCCATAATGAGACAGTATTTTGTTTCCGTATCTATTGGTGCTAATTTTATAATTTTTCGATAGTTAGAAATGGCAAAAAATAATTTTTGAACAAAGAAAAACTTTTTCACATGATTTTTGACAATAATCAAAAGTCGTAGTTCCCCCGTTAGAAAGTGCACTTTGCGATGATTTGAATATCATTTCTAAAAAAGAATCAATGCAACCTAAGCAGCCCGTCAAATAACACTAGTTTACAGCCAAAATCTACATTCAATGCCACAATTTTTTTCTTATGTATTTCGGCCTCCTAAACTCGAAAATCGCAAGAAAAATTTTTTCTACGGGTACTTTTTTTATATGATTCTTTGAATTTTTTTTCGATTATTTTCTGACATACCTTCACATTATAGGCCATATCTCGAGTTAGAAACGTTCGATTGGGTCGCATAATCGCATTTCCAACAATTGCTTTTAACATTATTTTTCAATCGGTTCAATAGTTTAAATGTTACGAGCCAATATATATGAGAAACTTTGATTTTTTCGGCTAAAATAGTACACGAATATTTCTTCCATCGCCATGGAAAAATAGAAAATGTCAAATTATGTCCAATTTCTTATTGTCTGCGTATAGATCGCACTTTTACGAAGAAAACAAGCTTTTGTTCAAGATAATTTATGGATAAATACCGGAGTTAGGAACAATTGAGTAAAGGTTTTTGTATTTTTTTCATATTTATGTAGGACACATTTATTTAATTAATTTCGATTAGATATAATTTCGACCTTTGCTTTGTCTTCTGTTATTCGTCGCGTTCGTTTCTCTGATGAGAAACCAAATGTAGTCCTCTCAACATTCTTTCATCCCAACATGCTTGATAGCGCTGCTCAATAATTTAGGGCTTCTGGCTCGGCAGAGTATGAATTATAAGGAAGTTGTTGAAGATTTGCTAATAAATTATGCAAAAATGGGTATGGAATATATATTGTTATTCTATTTGATTTAACAAAATGTAAAAATTTGTACATTTAATTTCAATGTTAATTTCAACAGACGTAAATATGTCGCTCAAAATTCATTTTTTGATTCTCACTCGGATTTTTCCCCGAGAATCTTGGCGATGTAAGTGACGAACACGGCGAAAGGTTTCATTAAGATATAAAAGCTATTGAGCAGCGCTATCAAGGATATTAGGATGAAAGAATGTTGAGA
>NW_026533610.1:0-5348 GCF_026225885.1 Hylaeus anthracinus | reverse complement strand
ATCTCTCTCTCTCTCTCTCTCTCTCTCTCTCTCTCTCTCTCTCTCTCTCTCTCTCTCTCTCTCTCTCTCTCTCTCTCTAGCTTGGCTGGACATTGTCAGTCGCGGCAGATTTGAATCCGAAGAATTCATTGAAACATGAGACAAGCATGAGAAAAGAATTCTTTACATATATATAGATAATGTCCACACCGCTCCACGTCGCTAAAACATCGCTACCGGAATTGGAAGCTTTCGCGCGAGCGACGCTACCTCACCCTCTCTCAACGGAAAGCTTGTAACGATCAGCTCGGTGTAGGGATTGGATGTAAGAAGTCGAAAAGAAAAGTACAGCCATGGAAAGACTAACATTGCAAAGGTTTCCGCTTGGACGATACCAATGAAATCCGTTATACGCTCGCAATCTTGGTTCGCGTTCGATCGAGAGTCAATGGGTACGCGCAAAAGCGGACAGAACCGAACGAGGTCAAATCGAGAATAAATAGTGCAGAAAAAGCTGGCGCGCGGCGCCCCGAGAAGAATCGAAACGAGAAGACGCGACGGAAATGTATGGGTTGATTCGAAGTTAAAAGAAGACGTTCTTTATAGTTTCGAGAAACGTGAAACAAGGACCATTCGATTTGTCGAAAACGAGAGGGGCCACTCCTGGTAGGGGCATCGTTCGACATCGGACGTCTAAACCAACGGCGCTGGTGCGCCTCGCCGCAATTTAACAGAGTTGAAATATCGCGTAGAGGTTCGCTTTGGAACGCGGGTTATTAAGCACGCTGCCAACAATTTCACGGTCCATTGTGTCGCAAGGCAGTTTGAGAAAACGTTGCCGCGTGTACCGAAACTATATATCACGGCAAGAAATCATCCGTGCTATAATACATTACCTTATCGAGACCTCGTACCGGCATCGGCATTGGCCGCGCATCGCTCGACGTGAAAATAGGCCGTGCTCGTTACCGTTCGCGACAAATTGCGATCGTTTAACGCCGCTAAAAGATCGCTACCGGAATTGGAAGCTTTCGCGCGAGCGATGCCTACCTACCCCCCCCCCCTCCCTCTCCCAACGGAAAACTTGTCGTGGAATCGCGCCAAAAAAGTTTTCGCGCAGCTCGAGAGCTAGAGGCAGACTTTGCTTCGTACTACGCGAAATCCTTCCTTTTTCTCTACTAACAATAAGCCTGTCGAAAAATAACCCAACGGAAGAAAAGCTCGGCTCACCCCGATTCTTCCACGACTCCTTCCACTTCGACGTTCGTGTATCGCGCGAACGAACGCAACATCGGGAGAAGCGAAACGACAGGTAGCGGCGCTACATTCGGACTCGCCGCAATCTGAAACAGGGAACGAAACCGTTGCGTTAGCGTCGATTTTTTTTAAATTACCTGACATTGTTTTCCGCGCTAATATCGTCGAAACGTTTCCATGTCGTAAATTGTCCCCACCGACGACTATTCGACGCATTCGCCTATGCTGGAGACAACGATATCCCGTTGCCTGATTGCCTACAGTCAGCGACCTAGATAAATCAACCTAGCTATTTTTATTTTCTTTATTTATTTGCTTAACGATTACAATGTAGAATGTCAAAGGAAGAGTGTTCGAATACTCAACGACCTGTACCGGTTGACTTATTTTATCGGATTGAGGGTCGTCGCTTCCTGTCCCTGCTAGGACCTCAAGACCTCAAGCCCTTAAAGTGGCAATCGTTGCATTCCAACGATTCTTATTCGAGCTTTTTAGTTTCCCCAAATGTTTAAACTTTTTGTTACGTACATTCTCGCTCCAACGTAACGACCACGGCCAACTCGAAAAAGAACGGCTCGTATCCGTTGTTCGGTTGTCGATGGACGGTTATCCAATGGACAAATGAATCCACGTTTCGAACGTATTTCAGGGCACGGAATATACCGATACCGTGCTGCTTCATTTTCAACGTTATACGTTTTATCGCGTACGCGGTTCACCGAGTCCGAGAACTAACTTCGATCTCGCACTCGGAGACCAAGGAGCTTTGAAACCGGTCGACTGGCTAGAGCACGATCTGCGACTCGCTACTGGTACCCGACGCGACGGCGACGCCGACGCTATAAATTATATGTAATAGTTACTCGGGTACGACTAGAACTTTCTCAGGGCCTTGTTCCAACACGTTATTCCGAGCTGGTTCCGAGATGAAGTTTCTACGTTTTTCTGCTTCGTTCAACGTTTAACGATCTTCTGCCGAGTCGAGGATAAATTATAAATTTCGAGTTTACCGACTATGCTCTTGCTAGTCTTTTGCGACTACAGTTTGGGACACTGCAAAGGAATCGGGAGACTCTAATCCCGGGATTGCAATTCAGAATCCCGATGGTTGCGATACCGATTACGCGAATCTCGATAGATCCGATGTAATAAGTTATTTCGAAATAATCGATTATTCGAAACTCGATTGTCGAGGTGCGACAAGCAGTCGCGTCATCATCGCGAAGCGACGCGTCACGTCGATTTGGTCCGCGTAGGAATTTTCGATAATCGCGCAGGTGCGAGGGAATCGATGGTAATCCTAGTCGCAAAGCCGCGTCAACCTGGATAGCGCGACTACCAAATACGTTCGAGCCGAGGTCTGTAAGCGCAGCGTGTCGACGGAACGAACGTTTACACGAAGATGACCGCGCGTACGAGGGCGCGACACGGGAATGGCGGGTATCGACATTGAAAATTCCACACCGAACTGGCAGCTCCGGCCTGGTCCGGTCGGGACACGAGCACGATCGAATCGAATCGAATCGAATCGAGTCGAGCCGAGTCGAACCAAGCCAATCACGCTGATGAACCGAACACGACAATCCACGCGTGTACAGTTGTACACGGCCAGAGACCACGTGCCGAGGAAACTTTCCGCCGGATTGTCCGTTGTCGACTACCGACACCGCTAATTGCCGTCTCTTCCAACAACCCGATACCTGGTTTGTGTATTTACCGCTTTCCTTTTTCCCCTACTTCCATTATACCGCGACCCGACCCGATCCTCTCGCTATCCTATTTCCGATTCCGCGGCTATTTGCGCAACGTGCGCCTGTGGATTGAATCGCTCGACTCTGGACACTCGGCGAGAACCAACGTGACCGACCGGTACCGGGCAAAATTCACTACCGAAACCGATACCTCGCGATATGCTTGCGAACTCGATCCAGAGCTAGCAGCTGTATTTGCTCGTCGCGGAACGTTACTTCTAACGAGAACGCACCGGAAATGAAATATTTGTTCGAAGAGTATTATCCGTGTTCGACCGCGACGCGGATAACTTTTTTTTCCGTGTCTGAACCAGCTCGAAATTTCATCGTTTTTCCCTCTCGCAGGTACTTTCTTTGATGGAATCCGTTGTATACTTTATAATAGAGCTTCCATTTATACGTGTACACGTGTGCACGAGTTTCTCGTGTAACACGTAAAGTCGCGTAGAAATCCGTGTATAGTATTGTCTCGAAATAAGCAACAGTTTTCAGTCTCGAAATAAGCAACTCGCTATCCCCACCTTCTTGTTTAAAGTCGCGTGTAATTTGTTAATTACGCGTGTACACGTGTAATGATATACGTGTTTTCCGATATCCGTGTATCGCATTGTAGGTGTTTTAGACGAGATCTCTACTTTATACGCATAGGTATACTATTTTTAACGATTCGAATTATCCTCTCGTAGAAACGTAAAAATTTCAATCCTTTCTCGTCGCAAAGGTGGTGAAACGACGTAACCGCTTAATCGCGGAACAAAATTCCAATAATTGAATTTGACAACGGTAACGATTCGCGAGGCTGTAACGTCGCGACCCGTTGATTCGCGCGTTATATCGATCGCTCGGTTATCGAAGAGTCGTAATCCATCGCGCGAATAATTTCGAAGTCTCCCGAACTTTTCCTCGGTCATTTTTCATTCCGTCGCGTCGGCGTCGTTCAACTGTCGATAAAGTTCGCTCCACGAACAAAGAAAGCGAAGCCAAAGTTCGCACGAAGAGCTAGTCGTCTCGAGCCATCGTTTTCACCGTCAGTGTTTCCACGATCTTACCCTAATCCCTTGTAAATGCTCGGTTAAGCGGTACGCTATTCCGCTGGAAAACTAAATGCTCGTACTTACGATCGTCCATGTATCGATGATCGATTCCTTGAAACGAGATGTCGACTTTGTCGAGTTCATCTCGTTGAAGACAATAACGAATAAAGTAACGTTTGCAACGTAGAATGGCACGATGCGTACGGAAACGTGAGCGACGCGACGGGTCCAATCGTTTCAAAGTATTGACGTTGCCGACGTTATTGTCGTGAAAATGTTCATTCCTGATGACGTTTATCGTCGATACCGTATTTGTCCCAACATCGATGAAATTAATTTCTGACAACGCAAATATTTGGATATTACCTACCTTGCCAGAAATATTCGTGTCGCGTGTTGATACAAAGAACAATGGACTATAAAACGGACTCGCTGAACGGATTCGAGTGTTTGCGGCAACGATCGATAATGAAATACAATTAACGAATTACGCTGCTTCTACGATTGTTCGCGTTCATCTATAGTTTACACACGCGGACTTTTTCTCGTCCTACAGACAGTGTAATAAGTATTCGTACAGGAACCATTCATTTTAAACGGGTTGCTGTACGAATACTTCTTACACTGACTGTATATAATTTTTTCTTAAAATATAAAAGCATCGATGTTTTAGTTGTGTAAATTTTGTTGTTTCCAGACCAAAATGTAACCGTGTTAACGATATCGATCCGATGAAAATAGCAACTATGTATATCGGACGATACCTACCGTGTAAACCGCCGAATATTACGATCGGGTGCCAGCGACAAGGAAAAAATGACGATACGCGCGAATCAGCGGGACGACGACCTCTCGCAATATGCCATTTATTCCCTAATTCATTTCCGGCCAGGTCGTTGCGTTCGCCAAGGAACGACGTGGCCCGTACATCGAGAAAAACCGCTATCGCAGCCACCCACTTTCCACGCATTTTCCACGCGTTCGAAAGAGGCGCGGTTTGCCCGGACATAGCACCAATACTCTGATAACGTATGCAATACATAATTCCTATTCCGCGGCATCCGCGTCCGGTCAATTTCTATGCGAGACCGGATCGAAACCCGCGTGTATAGTTGGCGATCGTTGCGCGGAAAACGATACGGTTTGCTATCACAGTTTGAGGACGTGATATCGATACTACTCCGACTACTACTACTAATAATAATGATAATAATAATAATAGTAGTAATAATAATAATAATAATAATAATAATAATAATAATAATAATAATAATAATAATAATAATAATAATAATAATAATAATAATAATAATAATAATAATAATAA
>NW_026533609.1:0-1644 GCF_026225885.1 Hylaeus anthracinus | reverse complement strand
TAGAATTTAGGAAAGCAATACGCCGTTGGCACTTTGAAATAGAATTTGGGAAAGCAATACGACGCTGGAACTTTGAAAAAGAATTTAGGAAAGCAATACGCCGTTGGCACTTTGAAATAAAATTTAAGTAAGTATTACGCCGCTGGCACTTTGAAATAAAGTTTAGGATAGCAATACGTCATTGGCATTTTGGAATAAAAATTAAATAAGTATTACGCCGCTGGCATTATAAAATAGTATTTAGGAAAGCAATACGTCTCTGGCACTTTAAAATAGAATTTAGGAAAGCACTACGCCGCTGGCACATTGAAATACCATTTGGGAAAGCATTACGCCGTTGGCACTTTGAAATAGAATTTAGGAAAGCAATACGCCGTTGGCACTTTGAAATATAGTTTAGGAAAGCAATACGCCGTTGGCACTTTGTAATAGAATTTAGGAAAGCAATACGCCGCTACAATTTGAAATATAATTTAAGTAAGCATTACGCCGCAGGCATTTTGAAATAAAATTAAAGAAAGCAATACACCGCTGACACTTTGAAATAGAATTAAGGAAGTATTTCGCCTTTGGCACTTTGAAATAGAATTATGGAAGCAATACGCCGTTGGCACTTTGAAATAGAATTTAGGAAAGCAATACGCCGCTGGCACTTCGAAATAGAATTTAAGAAACCAATACGGCACTGGCACATTGAAATAGAATTTAAGAAAGCAATACGCCGCTGGCACATTGAAATAGAATTTAGGAAAGCATTACGCCATTGGCACTTTGAAATAAAGATTAAGTAAGCTTTACGCCGCTGGCTCTTAGAAATTGAATTTAGGTAAGCAATACGCCGTTAGCACTTTAAAATAAAATTTAAGTAAGTATTACGCCGCTGTCACTTTGAAATAAAATTTATGAAAGCAATACGCCCTTGGCACTTTGAAATAAAATTTAAGTAAGCATTACGCCGCTGGCACTTTGAAATGAAATTATGAAAAGCATTACGCCGCTGGCATTTTGAAATAAAATTAATGAAAGCAATACACCGCTCGCATTTCGAAATAAAATTTATGTAAGCACTACGCTGCTGGCAGTTTTAAATAAAATTCAAGAAAGCAATACGCCGCTGGTACTTTAAAATAAAATTGAGGAAAGCATTACGCCCCTGGTAATTTGAAATAAAGTTTAAGGAAACAATACGCAGCTGGCATCGTGAAAATAAATTTAAGAAAACAATACGTCGCTGGCATTTTGAAATAAAATTAAAGAAATCGTTACGCCGCTGACATTTTGAAATAGAATTAAGGAAGTATTTCGCCTTTGGCACTTTGAAATAGAATTATGGAAGCAAATCGCCGCTGTCACTTTGAAATAAAATTTATGAAAGCAATACGCCCTTGGCACTTTGAAATAAAATTTAAGTAAGCATTACGCCGCTGGCACTTAGAAATGAAATTATGAAAAGCAATACGACGCTGGAACTTTGAAATAGAATTTAGAAAAGCAATACGCCGTTGGCACTTTGAAATAAAATTTAAATAAGCACTACGCCGTTGGCACTTTGAAATAGAATTTAGGAAAGCCTCACGCCATTGGCACTTCGAAATAAAGATTAAGTAAGCTTTACGCCGCTGGCTCTTTGAAATTGAAATTAGG
>NW_026533608.1:0-1199 GCF_026225885.1 Hylaeus anthracinus | reverse complement strand
GCGCGCTGGACCGCGGAGACTTGATCGTGCCTTATCTATTGCTGACTCGGCGTCTGCCGATGTCGAAGGCGAACGGACGTTTAATATTGTATTACTTCTCGCGTTAGATTATTTGCTTATTCTCTGACTGGGATTTAATTTCTTACTGTTAGAGATTATTACTCGTGGGAGAATATTACATCCTGTGTGCTTAATATAAGTGGTTCGCAACGTAGGTTAATTAATGCATTAATATGCGTGTAAGATGCCGACCGTAAACATATGTTAACAATAGTATATGGTTATGTATCGACTGTGAGTAAATGATCGTGTGGTAATGTCGCTTGGTTGTTTATCGACGGTGAATAATAATAATAGTAATAGTCTGTGGTTAGTTACTGACAATAGGCAATTGATATTAATAGCGAGCGATTGTTTATTGATAATAAGTAAATATTGTAAGATAATGTCGCGAAAAATATGTGTGTATATACATGTTCGTATATATAAATATATGTGTGTACGTTACTAGGATGTAACACCGTCATCGCCTGTCGATTCAGAGGCGTCTACGTTGATTCTCGACGATCCGTCAAACCTTGACGAGATCCAGGTCATAGACTTGACTGAGGACGGCGACGAGGCCTCGTATTTGGAAACCATCGATACAACCACGGCCCCCAAGATAAATGACCATTTCGAAATTCCGGGATATCTTTTGAGGACATATATTAACAATTACGGGGACATTTTAAATAATTCAATACCAGCGCCCATGTACGAGTGGTGTGAGAATCTTTATTTTTATAATAAATAATTACAAATAAATCGTCATTATTATTAATTGCCCTTAAACTCCCAATATCGACTGCTACGCTTGTAGGGACGTGTATTCGTCCGCCAGGCCTCTAGACAGTTGACGAACCCGCTTTTTCGCGTCATTATCCGGGTCTTCCTGTCGTCGTTCTGCGGCATTTTGATCTGAAACAAAACGTGACAATATTGTATAGAATTGGTGTAAAATTGGTGTATAATTGGTGTAGAATTGATGTAAAATTGGTGTAGACTTAGTGTAGAATTGGTGTAGGATTTGTGTGAGAGTGGTGTAGAATTGGTTTAGTAGAATTGGTGTAGAATTGATGTGGAATTGGTCTAGAATTGTTGTAGGATTAATGTAGAATTGGTGTATAATTGGTATTGAAGTGGTGTAGAATTTGTGT
>NW_026533607.1:0-4990 GCF_026225885.1 Hylaeus anthracinus | reverse complement strand
TAGAAATTATTTCATACTTTTCACTGCGTTTTGTCAAACTTTTAGCAATTGCATGTATAGAGCTGTTGAATATTCACAGAAATGAACAAGAAATTATTTCATACTTTTCACTGCCTTTTGTCGAACTTTTAGCACTTACATGTATAGAGCTGTTCACAGAATAGAGCTTACATGTATAGAGCTATTCACAGAAATGGACTAGAAAATATTTCATACTTTTCACAGAAGATTTAATGTTTTTCGAAGTCGGTTATATTTTTTTTCCAAAAAATTTTTTTATAATGTTTCGGTCCCTTCATATTATGATGTATTGATTTGTTTATTCGCAGGTTTGCAGTGTCGGGGACCGGATGTACCTGCCCCTGTGTGGGTACGTGGGGCTGTTTACGTTGCTTGCATAGTTCTGTATGCTGTGTGTTGCGAGGGGGTGTCCTAGAGGTATATTGAAGATCCTCTTCTTCGTACTGGGTGAGTTTTAATATTAGATTGGCTTATTATTATTATGTATAGCGTATCGTTGTCTGTGCGGTGTTCTCTTATTCGTGTGGTGGTTCATTGATTTCTACAGGTTGTTTCTGTTTTATTGTTTAAGGCGCAGGGGAATCCTTCGTACATGTGGATATGGAGGCTTATCTATCTGGGTTTAGCCGGTTTTATTTGATATGTGTTTGACGGGGGTACATTAAGGGTTGTTTCCCTGTTCCTGTTTCAACATTCGGAGGTGAGTTTGGCGATATGGTTTGGTTTAGACTGAGGTTGGTTTTAATGTATGTCCAATATTACTGTATTGTCGTTGTGTATTGTTGTTCCTGTGTTGTTTTGTTAACTTTATCTGTATTGTCTGTATTGTTCTAGGTGTCATTTATGTCATTTATCGGAGAAGTCTCCCTATGTGTGGGTTCGTGGGCCTGTTGCGTAGGTTGTCAAGATTCTGCCACCGATGCTCTTCGGTTGGACGTTTAGGAGGTGGCTTGTTAAGTTTCTGAGTTGGAGTCAAGGTTGGTTTTTGAGTTAAGTTGGAACAGGTTTGTTGATATATTATGTGTGTGTTGTTTGTTATGGTGTTCTATACATTATGTATTTATGTGGTTCGTTGTCTTGCTATGTGTTGTTTTAGGTTTGGTTGTGTGGAGAGTAGGGGGAGCCTGTGTGGGATGTAATGTAAGAGGTCATCTGTATGGGTGGCAGAGATTCTGTGGTCTGTTCTCTTCCGGGGGATGTCTTAGAGATAGATTATTTACTTTGTTTTGGGGGTTCAAGGTAAATTAATACTTATGTTGTGGATTGGGGTTGTTTTATGGTTTTCCTATTTCTGTTTGTCGCGATGTTCCATTATCTGCGTGTTGTTTTACGTTGGTTTGATTTTAATTTGTGTTTCAGGTTTGCTGCATAGGTGGTAGGGGAAGTTATCTCTTGTACCCATACCATCCCAAGGGAAGTCGGTGTGGCAAGACCGTGGACAGTGAGATGGGGATAATGGAAGGTATAGGAATATGGGCATCAATCGATTTGCTGCAGAAACCGAGAATAGTTGGAATTGAATTGGTCCACTTAGTGGAGGTTAAGATCATGGGTAATGTCGAGGAGTACGAGGCTGGATGGGTATCCCAAGGTTTGATCAGAGGTATGGTATTGGTTATGCATTGATGTTTTCATAAGTCATGGGTATGTGTTATTTGGATTTTCTTGTTTTATAGGTTACCCCTTTGTCCTGATGAGGTCAGTCTGGTTGCTTGGAGATTTTATAAGAGTGTGTATATATGAGACAGCCAAATGAATTCAAAGCAGGGTATATCATTTCCCAGGGGCCGGTTATGGATTGCATCAAAGCGGTGGAGATTGGAGTGTTAACTTTAAGTGTATTTAATATCCTAAGGATTTGATGTTCCATTTAAATTTGGCTGTATATGTAGTTTAAGTAATAAAACGATTCATTCTACGTATTGATGATATTGGTTTATTTACAAGGGGTGGGACCTTAACTCTGGGGGTTGTAGTAGGAGTTAGACCACGGATAGGTGTTACTGGATTTGGTGCAGTAAGGTATATACTAGATGTAGAATTTAGATAGAGGGATGGGACTGACTGTTATTTACATTGATGAGCATGTGTTAAGAGATTAGTGGATAGGTTTAGGAGGTGCCTGTAGCGCATGTTAATTTGTCATTATGGGTAGGTGGTTTACTAGTCCCAGAAAGTGGCGATAGTTAGTTGAGGATGTTTTAATGAGAGTGTTTCCTTGTCAGTTATTGGTTGGGTATTTACCGTTCTTGATTGATAGGAGTAGGCCAGATCTAGTTTTATTAGCAGTTCTGTTATCATAGGGCTATGACATTCACCGTTGGTGGGTGGTTGTTGGTTTAGTTGGTTATGTGTTAGCATTTGAGAGTGTGGGTTAAGTTTATTATGTTCTTTTAACGTGTTTGCTCCCGTTTCTTGATTAGGGAAGTATTTCTGTTATTAAGGTTGATTTTTGGTTAATAAAGTTTGATTTGTTTTTTGATGATTTTGTTTTCTTTTACTATTCATTATATTTATTTAGATCTGTTCAATATGGTAAGATTAATTTTTATTTAAGTATTGGTAGACTAGATTTATTATGTTTTAATTATACGTTGCGTTCCTTTAAATATTTGTTTTAATGTTTGTTTATATTTAATTTTAACTATGAACGTTTAAGTAGTTTAAGTTTATAATTTTAAATTGTATCATATATTTAGTTTTTGGAATTCTCATATTTTATTGAGTGTTTTTTTTTACTTTAATTAGTTTATATATTTATATAAATATTTATATTTGGGATGAAATATTTTATGTTTAATATCTACAAGATTTAGTTATGTTATGTTTTAGATCTTTATCGATTTTATTTTAGATTTGTTTTGATTATTTCAGGTATAGTTGTGTTCTATAGTTTGGAATGCAGAGTAATAGGTATTTCTGTTCAGTGTTTTTATTATTTATTAATTTATTTATTATTTCGGTATATTTAATGATTTGAGTCCTAGAATTTTAAATATTATATTGGGATGAGATGGGTTGGGGTTGATTTCTTGTTGTTTGGTAATTTGTTATCGACGGATAATTTCTTTCAATTCTGGAATATTAATTATTATGTGTAATCGATTAGAAGATTTTGGTTTATTAGTAGGAGTTTGTTCATGCTTAGTTTATGATTCATGGGATTTAGTATTGTATTTGTGTGTCTTCTGTTGTGTTTGGGTATGATCTGGGGATGTGGTCCCGTGCAGGGGTATACGATCGTCGAAAGTGTCAGCCCATGTATTTATGTAGAGGCGACGAGTTATGATGAATATTGTTTGTGTGTGCTTCGGAGTGAAAAATGATATATATATTACTAGTATTTTGGTTTTTTCTTTTTCTACCTTATTCTTTTTCACCTTCTTATGGTGTTTAATACTTCCTAGGCAGTAATCCTTTTTACAGAGTTGGTTTTGGGAAAAGGAAGACAAACATGCTAATGAAGATTGTTTACGGGGCATTATTAACTTGATAGTAACAATTGCGTGTAGTGGTTCGGTTTCTAGGTCTTTTTTTTTCGTAGAACTTATGGGCTTGGGTTTGGGTTCTGATGATTGAATATCGACGTGGCTCCTTTTCGTCATATTGTTCGAGCGGCCGTCTGGTGTTCTAGGGTTGGCGTTGCGTCGATTATTACTGTCGTTCTCTCTTTCTGTCTTATTAGCGGTCTTCGTCGCATGGCAGTGTTTGCTTGGGCCAATGCAAAGAATGCTTACTTTGACCTGGCCTATAGCGCTGGCCTTCGAGGGTGCGCGCGGGTGGGGCGCCGGCCCGCCATGCGCTAGCTAGGCAATCACGAGCCGACTGTCTAGTGGTCCGGTTTCCGTTGGTTGTTATGTTGATGTGGCGGGGGTTTCGGCGGTTCGGTTCTGTGGTTTGGTTATGGGGCGGGAAGGGAGTTTTAGGGGCTGGAGTGAGCCTCGGGTAGTCTCATTGGGGGTGTCCCATTTGGACTCCGTCCGATTGGACTCGTCCCGATTGGACGCGTTCCTCTTCGACTCCGTGCCGATTGGACTCGTGCCGGTTGGACGCTGTTCCCGATTGGACGCGTTCCTTTTCGACTCCGTGCCATTTAGACACGTTCCTTTTCGTCTCCGGGCGATTGGACTCATGTTGACTTGGAATCGTGACATTTATAAGCCGTAAATATAGTGCGTATAATAATCATTGCATTTTCAATGCTACTTATGGTGGTATAGTATTGTGATCTATATAGTTAAATATGGTTTGAAATTTATTAAATTTGGATCTGATACAAAATGTTACGTGATTTATTTATAACTTGTGTGTGATATTATTACGTGGTTTTACAGAAGCGAATAGGTAACGAAAAATTTTCCGTGTCACCGTGGAAAAAAAAATCTAAAAATTCTGTTTGTATGTGCATATCATAATACAAATTTAGATAAATGTTTATTTTGTCGAAATAGGAATTATCTGTATACATCGTTTGACAGATATAGGTTAGAGTGAAGGATAGTTTAATGCCTGTTATTAATGCAGTCAGACATAATTCTACCAGATTCTGCAAGGAGTTATGAACAGGATACAGTATTGTTGCCTTGTATTACATATGTCCATGCATTAGATCCATAGTACACTTTACCAATGCAATATGGCAATCTACTTCTATACCGCTATCTTTTTAATGTGATACCTGTTTCCAACAAGAAGTGGACCATAAAGCATCCTTCAATGAGAAAGTAAGTAAAATCCACAATTAAAAGTAAATAGTGCTTACCATTATTCGATAAGTAGTTTTCTGTGCTTAAACTATGTGTGCTATCGTAGTAAATAGTTGGCAAGTTGAAATACCATATCCTAACACAGTGCGCAGTGAATGGAATTAAGTGATCTATAGATAAAAATTGTATGAAAATTATGCTTACACGCTATTTTGCTTATACACTTTGTATTTGAAACTTTGCTGGAAGTATTGCATATTTAA
>NW_026533606.1:0-1037 GCF_026225885.1 Hylaeus anthracinus | reverse complement strand
GACGATAAACATGATCAATACGATGCATGACGACGATGACTATGACGAAAATGACGCGCGACGACTATGACAGTGACGAAATTTACGCATGACGATAACAAAAATGACACATGAAGATAAATATGACGGATATTATGTATGACGGCGGTAAATGGAAAGAAAATGATGCATTTCAACGATGAATATAACGAAAATGATGCATGAGGATGTTGAATATGACATACATGACGCGCGGCGACTATGACTGTGACAAAATTGACGCATGACGATGACAAATATGACAAAAATGACACGTGAAGATAAATATGACGAAAATGATGTATGACGGCGATGAATGGAAAGAAAATGATGCATTCCAACGATGAATATAACGAAAATGATGCATGCCGGCTATGACTATGACGAAAATGATGGATGACGATGATAATTGTGACAAAAATGGTGGATTACGACGATGTCTCTCGCGAAAATGACGCATGACGACGATGACTATGACGAAAATGACGCGCGACGACGTACATAACGAAAATGATTCATCAGAATGATAAATATGACGTACATGACGCGCGACGACTATGACTGTGACGAAATTTACGCATGACGATGACAAATATGACAAAAATGGCACATGAAGATAAATATGACGGAAATTATGTATGACGGCGGTAAATGGAAAGAAAATTATGCATTCCAATGATGTTTATGACGAAAATGATGCATGACGATGATAAATATGACGAAAATGATCAATGACGATGATGAATATGACGCGCGACGACTATGACTGTGACGAAATTTACGCATGACGATGACAAATATGACAAAAATGACACATGAAGATAAATATGACGGATATTATGTATGACGGCGATGAATGGAAAGAAAATGATGCCTTTCAACGATGTTTATGACGAAAATGATGCATGACGATGATGAATATAACGAAAATGGCGGATTACGACGATGGCTCTCGCGAAAATGACGCATGACGACGATAAACATGATCAATACGATGCATGACGACGATGACTATGACG
>NW_026533605.1:0-1389 GCF_026225885.1 Hylaeus anthracinus | reverse complement strand
GTAGAATTGGTGTAGAGTTGGTGTAGAATTGGTGTAGGATTGGTGTAGGATTTGTGTGAAATTGGTGTCGGATTTGTGTGAAATTGGTGTAGAATTGGTTTAGTAGAACTGGTGCAGAGTTGGTGTAGAATTGGTGTAGGATTTGTGTATATTTGGTGTAGAATTGGCCTGGAATTTGTGTAGAATTGCTGTATAATTCTTGCGAAATTGGTGTGGAATTGGTGTAGAGTTGGTGTAGAATCGTTGTAGAATTATTGTAGAATTGGTGTAGAATTAGTGTAGAATTGGTGCAGATTTGGTGTAGAATTAGTGTAGAATTGTTGTAGAATTAATGTAGAATTGGTGTAGAATTTGTATAGAATTGGTCTAAAATTGGTGTAAAATTGTTGTAGAATTGATGTAGAATCGATGTAAAATTGGTGTAGAATTGGTGTAAAATTAATGTAGAATTGGTGTAGAATTGGTTTCGAATTAGTGTGGAACTGGTGTAGAATTGGTGTAGAATTGATGTAGAATTGGAGCAGAATTGGTGTAGAATGTGTGTAGAATTGTTGTAGAATTAATGTAGCATTGGTGTAGAATTTGTGTAAAATTGGTCTAAAATTGGTGTAGAATTGGTGTAGAATTGGTGTAGAATTAGTGTAGAATTGTTGTAGAATTAATGTAGAATTCGTGTAGAATTGGTGTAGAAAACGTGTAGAATTTGTGTAGAATTGATGTAGTAGCATTAGTGTAGAATTTGTATAGAATTGGTGTAAAATTAGTGTATAATTGGTGTAGAATTGGCGTAGAATTTGCGTGAAATTCGTGTAGAATTGGTTGAGTAGTATTAGTTTAGAATTGGTCTGGAATAGGTGTAGAATTGGTGTAGAATTGGTGCAGAATTGGTGTAGAATTAAATTAGAATTGTTGTAGAATTAATGTAGAATTGGTGTAGAATTTGTATAGAATTGGTCTAAAATTGGTGTAAAATTGTTGTTGAATTGATGTAGAAACGATGTAAAATTGGTGTAGAATTGGTGTAAAATTGGTGTAGAATTGGTGTAGAATTGGTTTAGATTTGGTGTGGAATTGGTGTAGAATTGGTGTAGAATTGGTGTAGAATTGGTCTGGAATTTGTGTAGATTTGCTGTATAATTCTTGCGGAATTGGTGTGGAATTGGTGTAGAATTGGTGCAGAGTTGGTGTGGAATTGGTGTAGAATTTATGTAGGATTTGTGTGAGAGTGGTGTAGAATTGGTTTAGTAGAATTGGTGTAGAATTGGTGTGGAATTGGTCTAGAATTGGTGTAGAATTGCTGTATAATTCTTGCGGAATTGGTGTGGAATTGGCGTATAATTTTTGTAGAATTGGTGTAGAGTTGGTATAGATGAAGTGTAGTAGAATTGG
>NW_026533604.1:0-1055 GCF_026225885.1 Hylaeus anthracinus | reverse complement strand
ATTGGTGTAGAATTGGTGCAGAATTAGTGTACAGTTGGTGTAGTAGAATTGGTGTAGAATTGGTGCAGAATTAGTGTAGAGTTGGTGTAGTAGAATTGGTATAGAATTGTTGTACAATTGGTGTATAAATGGTGTAGAATTTCCGTAGAATTCGTGTAGTAGAATTGGTTTAGAATTGGTGTAGAATTGGTGTTGAATTGGTGTAGACATGGTGTAGAATTAGTGTAGAGTTGGTGTAGAGTTGGTGTAGTAGAATTGGTGTAGAAGTGATGTAGAATTGATGTAGAATTGGTGTAGTAGAACTGGTATAGAATTGGGGTAGACTTGTTGTAGAATTGGTATAGAATTGGTGTAGGATTGGTATAGAATTGTTGTAGAGTTGGTGTAGAATTGTTGTAAAATTGGTGTAAAATTGGTGTAGAATTCGTGCAGAATTAGTGTAGAATTGGTGTAGTAGAACTGGTATAGAATTAATGTAGAATTCGTGTAGAATTGTTGTAGAATTGGTGTAAAATTGGTGTAGTAGAATTAGTGTAGAAGTGGTATGAAATTGGTGTAGAATTGGTGTAAAATTGGTGTAGATTTGATGTAGAATTGGTATAGAATTGGTGTAGAATTGGCGTACAATTAGTGTAGTAGAATTAGTAAAGAAATAGTGTAGAATTGGTGTCGAATTGTTGTAAAATTGGTGTAATAATGGTGTAGAGTTAGTGTAGAATTGGTGTAGTAGATTTGGTATAGAATTGGTGTAGAATTGGTGTAGAATCGTTCTAGAATTGTTGTAGAAGTGGTGTAAAATTGGTGTAGATTTGATGTACAATTTGTATACAATTGGTCTAGTAGAATTGGTATAGGTTTAGTGTGGAATTAGTGTAAAATCGTTGTAGAATTGGTGTAGTAGAACTGGTATAGAATTGGAGTAGAACTGGTATAGAATTGGTGTAGAATTGTTGTAGAATTGGTGTAGAAATGGTGTAGAATTTGCGTAGAATTCGTGTAGTAGAATTGGTATAGAATTGGTGTAGAATTGGAGTAGAATTGGTGTAGAATTGGTG
>NW_026533603.1:0-2440 GCF_026225885.1 Hylaeus anthracinus | reverse complement strand
TAGGAAAGCAATACGCAGTTGGCACTTTGAAATAGAATTTAAGTAAGCACTAGGCCACTGGCACATTGAAATAGAATTTAGGAAATTAATACGCCGCTGGCACTTTGAAATAGAATATAGAAAAGCAGTACGCCGTTGGAACTTTGAAATAGAATTCAGGAAAGCCGTTGGCACTTTGAAGTAAAATTAAGTAAGCTTTACGCCGCTGGCATTTTGAAATTGAATTTAGGTAAGCAATACGCCGCTGGCACATTGATATAGAATTTGGGAAAGCAATACGGCGTTGGAACTTTGAAATAGAATTTATGAAAGCAATTCGCCGTTGGCACTTTGAAACAAATTTTAAGTAAGCATTACGCAGCTGGCAAATTGAAATGAAATTTAGGAAAGCAATACGTCGCTGGCACTTTGAAATCGATATATGGATGCAATACGCCGTTGGCACTTTGAAATAGAATTCAGGAAAGCAATACGCCGCTGGCACTTTAAAATAAAATTAAGTAAAGCACTACGCCGCTGGCGCATTGAAATAGAATTTAGGTAAGCAATTCGCCGATGGCACTTTGATATAGAATTTAGGAGAACAATACGTCGCTGGCAAATTGAAATAGAACTTAGAAAAGCAATACGCCGTTGGCACTTTGAAATAGAATTTAGGAAATCAATTCGCCGATGGCACTTTGATATAGAATTTAGGAGAACAATACGTCGCTGGCAAATTGAAATAGAATTTAGAAAAGCATTACGCCGTTGGCACTTTGAAATATATTTTAGGAAATAATACGCCGCTGGCAATTTGAAATAGAATTTAGGATGGCAAAACGCCGTTGGCACTTTGAAATAAAATTTATGTAAGCAATACGCCGCTGGCACTTTGAAGTAGAATATAGAAATTCAATACGCCGCTGGCACTTTGAAGTAGAATTTAGGAAATCAATACGCAGTTGGCACTTTGAAATAAAATTAAGGTAAGCAATACGCCGTTGGCACTTCGAAATAAATTTTAGAACTACAATAGGGCGCTGGCATTTTAAAATACAATTGAGGTAAGCATTACCCAGCTGGCACATTGAAATAGAATTTAGGAAAGCAATACGTCGCTGGCACTTTGAAAAAAATTTCAGAACTACAATACGGCGCTGGCATTTTGAAATACAATTAAGTAAAGCACTACGCCGCTGGCACATTAAAATCGAATTTAGGAAAGCATTACGCCGTTAGCACTTTGAAATAGAATTCAGAAAAACAATACGCCGCTGGCACTTTGAAGTAGAATTTAGGAAATCAATACGCCGCTGGCACTTTGAAATAGCATTTAGAATAGCAATACGCCGTTGGCACTTCGAAACAGAATTTAGGAAAGCAATACGCCGTTGGCACTTTGAATTAAATGTCAGAACTACAATACGGCGCTGGCATTTTAAAATAAAATTTAGAATAGCAATACGCCGTTGGCACTTTGAAATAGAATTTAGGAAAGCAATACGCCGTTGGCACATTAAAATCGAATTTAGGAGAGCATTACGCCGTTAGCACTTTGAAGTAGAATTTAGGAAACCAATACACCGTTGGCACTTTAAGATGTAATTTAGGAAAGCAATACGCCGTTAGCACATTGAAATAGAATTTGGGGAATCAATACGCCGCTTGCACCTTGAAATAGAATTTATGAAAGCAATTCGCCGTTGGCACTTTGAAATAGAAATCAGGAAAGCCGTTGGCACTATGAAATAAAATCAAGTAAGCTTTACGCCGCTGGCATTTTAAAATTGAATTTAGGAAAGCAATACGCCGTTGGCACTTTGAAGTAGAATTTAGGAAAGCAATACGCCGTTGGCACTTTCAAATAAATATCCGAACTACAATACGGCGCTGGCATTTTGAAATACAATTTAAATAAGCACTACGCCGCTGGCATATTAAAATAGAATTTAGGAAAGCAATACGTCGCTGGCACATTAAAATCGAATTTAGGAGAGCATTACGCCGTTAGCACTTTGAAGTAGAATTTAGGAAACCAATACACCGTTGGCACTTTAAAATGTAATTTAGGAAAGCAATACGCCGTTAGCACATTGAAATAGAATTTGGGGAATCAATACGCCGCTTGCACCTTGAAATAGAATTTATGAAAGCAATTCGCCGTTGGCACTTTGAAATAGAATTCAGGAAAGCCGTTGGCACTATGAAATAAAATCAAGTAAGCTTTACGCCGCTGGCATTTTAAAATTGAATTTAGGTAAGCAATACGCCGCTGGCACATTCATATAGAATTTGGGAAAGCAATACGGCGTTGGAACTTTGAAGTAGAATTTAGGAAACCAATACACCGTTGGCACGTTAAAATGTAATTTAGGAAAGCAATACGCCGTTGGCACTTTGAAATAGAATTTGGGGAATCAATACGCCGCTTGCACCTTGAAATAGAATTTATGAAAGC
>NW_026533602.1:0-1726 GCF_026225885.1 Hylaeus anthracinus | reverse complement strand
ATTTCAGAATGCCAGCAGCGTAATGCTTTCTTAAATTTTATTTCAAACTGCCAGCGGCGTAATACTCTCTTGAATTTCATTTCGCAGTGCCAGCGGCGTAACGTTTTCTTAAATTTTATTTCAAAACGACAGCAGCGAAATGCTTTCTTAAATTGTATTTCAAAATGCAAGCGGCGTAATGCTATCTTAAATTTTATTTCAAAATGCCAGCGGCGTAATGCTTTCTCAACATTTATTTCAAACTGCCAGCGGCGTAATGTTTTCTTAAATTTTATTTAAAAATGCATGCGGCGTAATGCTATCTTAAATTTTATTTTAACTGCCAGCGGCCTAATGCTTTCTTAAATTTTATTTCAAAATACCAGCGGCGTAATGCTTTCTTAAATTTTATTTCAATATGCCAGCGGCGTAATGCTTTCTTAAATTTTATTTTAAAATGCCAGCGGCGTAATGCTTTCTTAAATTTTATTTCAAAATGCCAGCGGCGTAATGCTTTCTTAAATTTTATTTCAATATGCCAGCGGCGTAATGCTTCCTTAAATTTTATTTCAAACTGCCAGCAGCGTAATGCTTTCTTAAATTTTATTTCATACTGGCAGCGGCGTAATGCTCTCTTAAATTTCATTTCGCAGTGCCGGCGGCGTAATGCTTTCTTAAATTTTATTTCAAAACGCCAGCAACAAAATGCTTTCTTAAATTTTATTTCAAACTGCTAGCGACGTAATGCTCTTTTAATTTTCATTTCGCAGTGCCAGCTGCGTATTGCTCTCTTAAATTTATTTCAAACTGCCAGCGGCGCAATGTTTTCTTAAATTTCATTTCGCAGTGCCAGCGGCGTAATGCTTTCTTAGATTTTATTTCAAAATGCCAGCGGCGCAATGTTCTCTTAAATTTTATTTCAAAATGCTAGCAGCGTAATGCTTTCTTAAATTCTATTTCAAACTGCCAGCGGCGTAAGGCTTGTTTAAATTTTATTTCAAAATGTCAGCGGCGGAATGCTTTCTTAAATTATATTTTATAGTGCCAGCGGATTATCGCTTGTCTAATGTTTATACCAAGGTGCCAGCGTCGTATTGCTTCCTTAACTTTTATTTCAAAGTGCCAGTGGCGTAATACTTTTTTAAATTTTAATTTAAATTGTCAGCGGCGTAATGCTTTCTTAAATTTTATTTCAAAACGCCAGCGGCGTAACGATTTCTTGAATTTTATTTCATACTGGCAGCGGCGTAAAGCTCTCTTAAATTTCATTTCGCAGTGCCGGCGGCGTAATGCTTTCTTAAATTTTATTTCAAAACGCCAGCAACAAAATGCTTTCTTAAATTTTATTTCAAACTGCTAGCGACGTAATGCTCTTTTAATTTTCATTTCGCAGTGCCAGCTGCGTATTGCTCTCTTAAATTTATTTCAAACTGCCAGCGGCGCAATGCTGTCTTAAATTTCATTTCGCAGTGCCAGCGGCCTAATGCTTTCTTAAATTTTATTTCAAATTGCCAGCAGCGCAATGCTTTCTTAAATTTAATTTCAAACTGCCAGCGGCGTAATGCTTTCTTAATTTTTATTTCAAACTGCCAGCGGCGTAATGCTCTCTTGAATTTCATTTCGCAGTGCCAGCGGCGTAATGCTTTCTTAAATTTTATTTCAAAACGCCAGCAGCGAAATGCTTTCTTAAATTTTATTTCAAACTACCAGCAGCGTAATGCTTTCTTAAATTTTATTTCAAAATGCC
>NW_026533601.1:0-2168 GCF_026225885.1 Hylaeus anthracinus | reverse complement strand
AAAATTGAAGAAAGCAATACGACGCTGGCACTGTGTAATGAAATTTAACAAAGCAATACGCCGCTGGCACTGTGAAATGAAATTTAAAAAAGCAATACGCCGCTGGCACTTTGAAATAAAATTTAAGAAAGCAATACGCCGCTGGCACTGTGTAATGAAATTTTAGAAAGCAATACACCCCTGGCACTGTGAAATGAAATTTAAGAAAGCAATACGGCGCTGGCACTTTGAAATAAAATTTAAGAAAGCAATACGGCGCTGGCACTGTGAAATGAAATTTAAGAAAGCAATACGCCGCTGGCAGTTTGAAACAAAATTGGAGAAAGCAATACGACGCTGGCACTTTGAAATAAAATTTAAGAAAGCATTACGGCGCTAGTACTTCGAAATATAATTTAAGAAATCATTACGCCGCTGGCACTGTGTAATAAAGTTTAAGAAAGCAATACGCCGCTGGCACTGAGAAATGAAATTCAAGAAAACAATACGGCGCTGGCACTTTGAAATAAAATTTAAGAAAGCAATACGGCGCTGGCACTGTGAAATAAAATTTAAGAAAGCAATACGCCGCTGGCAGTTTGAAACAAAATTGGAGAAAGCAATACGACGCTGGCACTTTGAGATAAAATTTAAGAAAGCATTACGGCGCTAGTACTTCGAAACATAATTTAAGAAATCATTACGCCGCTGGCACTGTGTAATAAATTTTAAGAAAGCATTACGGCGCTAGTACTTCGAAATATAATTTAAGAAATCATTACGCCGCTGGCACTGTGTAATAAAATTTAAGAAAGCAATACGCCGCTGGCACTTTGAAATGAAATTTAAGAAAGCAATACGACGCTGGCACTGTGGAATGAAATTTAGGAAAACAATACACCCCTGGCACTGTGAAATGAAATTTAAGAAAGCAATACGTTGCTGGCACTGAGAAATGAAATTCAAGAAAGCAATACGCCGCTGGCACATTGAAACGAAATTGGAGAAAGCATTACGACGCTGGCACTTTGAAGTAAAATTAAAGAAAGCAATACGGCGCTAGTACTTTGAAATGAAATTTAAAATAGCAATACGACGCTGGCACTTCGAAATAAAATTTAAAAAAGCCTTACGACGCTGGCACATTGAAATGAAATTTAAGAAAGCAATACGACGCTGGCACTGTAAAATGAAATTTAGGAAAACAATACGGCGCTGGCACATTAAAATAAAATTTAAAAAAGCATTACGCCGCTGGCACTATGAAATGAAATTTAAGAAAGCCATACGCCGCTGGCACTGTGAAATGAAATTCAAGTAAACAATACGCCGCTAGCACTTTGAAATACAATTTATGAATTATTACGCTGCTGACATTTTGAAATAAAATTTAAGAAAGCATTACGCCGCTGGCACTGTAAAATGAAATTCAGGAAAACAATACGCCGCTGGCACTTTGAAACAAAATTGGAGAAAGCAATACGACGCTGGCACTATGTAATGAAATTTAAGAAAGCAATACGACGCTGGCACTGTGAAATGAAATTTACGAAAGCAATACGTTGCTGGCACTGTAAAATGAAATTCAGGAAAACAATACACCGCTAGTACTTTTAAATAAAATTTAAGAAAGCAATACGACGCTGGCAACGTGAAATGAAATTCAAGAAAACAATACGGCGCTGGCACTTTGAAATAAAATTTAAGAAAGCAATACGGCGCTGGCACTGTGAAATGAAATTTAAGAAAGCAATATGTTGCTGGCACTGTGAAATGAAATTCAGGAAAACAATACGCCGCTGGAACTTTGAAATAAAATTTAAAAAAGCATTACGTCGCTGGCACTGTGAAAAAAAATTGAAGGAAGTAGTACGCCGCTGGCACTGTGTAATAAAATTTAAGAAAGCAATACGCCGCTGGTACTTTGAAATGAAATTTAAGAAAGCAATACATTGCTGGCACTGTGAAATGAAATTCAGGAAAACAATACGCCGCTGAAACTTTGAAATAAAATTTAAAAAAGCATTACGTCGCTGGCACTGTGAAAAAAAATTGAAGGAAGGAGTACGCCGCTGGCACTGTGTAATGAAATTTTAGAAAGCAATACGATGCTGGCACTTTGAAATAAAATTTAAAAAAGCATTACGCCGCTGGCACTGTGAAATGAAATTTAAAAAAGCATTACGCCG
>NW_026533600.1:0-1920 GCF_026225885.1 Hylaeus anthracinus | reverse complement strand
TACGCCGCTAGCGCTATCAGGTAAAATTTAAGGAAGCAATACGAAGCTGTCACTTTGAAATAAACTTCAAGAAAGCAATACGCGAAGCCATTTTAAAAGAACATTTAAGAAAACAATACGCCGCTGGCACTTTGAATTTAAATTTAACAAAGCACTACGCCGCTAGCGCTATGAGGTAAAATTTAAGAATGCACTACGCCGCTGGCACTTTGAAATACAATTTAAAAAACCAATACGCCGCTGTCACTTTGAAATATAATTTAAGAAAGCAATAAGCGAATCCAATTTGAAAGGAAATTTAAGAAAACAATACGCCGTTGACACTTTGAATTTAAATTTGGGAAAGCAATACGCCGCTAGCGCTATCAGGTAAAATTTAAGGAAGCAATAAGCCGCTGTCACTTTGAAATAAACTTTAAGAAAGCAATACGCGAAGCCAGTTTGAAAGAAAATTTAAGAAAACAATACGCCCCTTACATTTTGAAATATAATTTAAGAAAGCAATACGCGAAGCCAATTTGAAAGGAAATTTAAGAAAACAATACGCTGCTGGCACTTTGAATTTAAATTTAAGAAAGCAATACGCCGCTAGCGCTATCAGATAAAATTTAAGGAAGCAAGACGCCGCTGTCACTTTGGAATAAACTTTATGAAAGCAATACGCGAAACCAGTTTGAAAGAAAATTTAAGAAAACAATACGCCGCTGTCACTTTGAATTTAAATTTAACAAAGCAATACGCCGCTGGCGCTATAAGGTAAAATTTAAGAATGCACTACGCCGCTGGCACTTTGAAATACAATTTAAGAAAGCAATAAGCGAATCCAATTTGAAAGAAAATTTAAGAAAACAATACGCCCCTGGCACTTTGAATTTAAATTTAACAAAGCAATACGCCGCTGGCGCTATGAGGAAAAATTTGAGAATGCAATACGCCGCTAGCGCTATCAGGTAAAATTTAAGGGAGCAATACGCCGTTGTCACTTTGAAATAAATTTTGAGAAAGCAATACGCGAAGCCAGTTTAAAAAAAAATTTAAGAAAACAATACGCCGCTGGCACTTTGAATTTAAATTTAAGAAAGCAATACGCCGCTAGCGCTATCAGGTAAAATTTAAGGAAGCAATACGCCGCTGTCACTTTGAAAAAAACTTTAAGAAAGCAATACGCGAAGCCAGTTTGAAAGAAAATTTAAGAAAACAATACGCCGCTGGCACTTTGAAATACAATTTAAAAAACCAATACGCCGCTGTCACTTTGAAATATAATTTAAGAAAGCAATAAGCGAATCCAATTTGAAAGAAAATTTAAGAAAACAATACGCCGCTGACACTTTGAATTTAAATTTGGGAAAGCAATACGCCGCTAGCGCTACTAGGTAAAATTTAAGGAAGCAATAAGCCGCTGTCACTTTGAAATAAACTTTAAGAAAGCAATACGCGAAGCCAGTTTGAAAGAAAATTTAAGAAAACAATACGCCCCTGGCACTTTGAATTTAAATTTAACAAAGCAATACGCCGCTGGAGCTATGAGGTAAAATTTGAGAAAGCAATACGCCGCTAGCGCTATGAGGCAAAATTTAAGAATGCACTACGCCGCTGGCACTTTGAAATAAAATTTAAGAAAGCAATACGCGGAAGCCAGTTTTAAAGAAAATTTAAGACAGCAATACGCCGTTGGCACTATGAAATAAAATTTTAGAAAGCAATACGCAGCTGTCACTTTGGAATAAACTTTAAGAAAGCAATACGCGAAACCAGTTTGAAAGAAAATTTAAGAAAACAATACGCCGCTGTCACTTTGAATTTAAATTTAACAAAGCAATACGCCGCTGGCGCTATAAGGTAAAATTTAAGAATGCACTACGCCGCTGGCACTTTGAAATACAATTTAAGAAACCAATACGCCGCTGTCACATTGAA
>NW_026533599.1:0-1830 GCF_026225885.1 Hylaeus anthracinus | reverse complement strand
TTAAATTTAAATTCAAAGTGCCAGCGGCGTATTGTTTTCTTAAATTTTCTTTCAAACTGGCTTCGCGTATTGCTTTTTTAAAGTTTATTTCAAAGTGACAGCGGCGTATTGCTTCCTTCAATTTTATTTCAAAGTGCCAGCGGCGAAGTGCATTCTTAAATTTTAACTCATAGCGCTAGCGGCGTATTGCTTTCTTAAATTTAAATTCAAAGTGCCAACGACGTATTGCTGTCTTAAATTTTCTTTAAAACTGGCTTCCGCGTATTGCTTTCTTAAATTTTATTTCAAAGTGCCAGCGGCGTAGTGCGTTCTTCAATTTTACCTTATAGCGCCAGCGGCGTATTGCTTTCTTAAAGTTTATTCCAAAGTGACAGCGGCGTATTGCTTGCTTAAATTTTACCTGATAGCGCTAGCGGCGTATTGCTTTCTTAAATTTAAATTCAAAGTGTCAGCGGCGTATTGTTTTCTTAAATTTCCTTTCAAATTGGCTACGCGTATTGCTTTCTTAAATTATATTTCAAAGTGACAGCGGCGTATTGGTTTCTTAAATTGTAATTCAAAGTGCCAGCGGCGTAGTGCATTCTTAAATTTTACCTCATAGCGCTAGCGGCGTAGTGTATTCTTAAATTTTACCTCATAGTGCCAGCGGCGTATTGCTTTGTTAAATTTAAATTCAAAGTGCCAGCGGCGTAGTGCATTCTTAAATTTTAACTCATAGCGCTAGCGGCGTAATGCTTTCTTAAATTTAAATTCGAAGTGCCAACGGCGTATTGCTCTCTTAAATTTTCTTTGAAACTGGCTTCCGCGTATTGCTTTCTTAAATTTTATTTCAAAGTGCCAGCGGCGTAGTGCATTCTTCAATTTTACCTTATAGCGCCAGCGGCGTATTGCTTTCTTAAAGTTTATTCCAAAGTGACAGCGGCGTATTGCTTGCTTAAATTTTACCTGATAGCGCTAGCGGCGTATTGCTTTCTTAAATTTAAATTCAAAGTGTCAGCGGCGTATTGTTTTCTTAAATTTCCTTTTAAATTGGCTACGCGTATTGCTTTCTTAAATTATATTTCATAGTGCCAGCGGCGTGTTGCTTTGTTAAATTTAAATTCAAAGTGCCAGCGGCGTATTGTTTTCTTAAATTTTCTTTCAAACTGGCTTCGCGTATTGCTTTCTTAAAGTTTATTTCTAAGTGACAGCGGCGTATTGCTTCTTTAAATTTTACCTGATAGCGCTAGCGGCGTATTGCTTTCTTAAATTTTACCTCATAGCGCCAGCGGCGTATTGCTTTGTTAAATTTAAATTCAAAGTGCCAGCGGCGTATTGTTTTCTTAAATTTTCTTTCAAATTGGCTACGCGTATTGCTTTCTTAAATTATATTTCAAAGTGACAGCGGCTTATTGCTTCCTTAAATTTTACCTGATAGCGCTAGCAGCGTATTGCTTTGTTAAATTTAAATTCAAATTGCCAGCGGCGTATTGTTTTCTTAAATTTTCTTTCAAACTGGCTTCGCGTATTGCTTTCTTAAAGTTTATTTCAAAGTGACAGCGGCTTATTGCTTCCTTAAATTTTATCTGATAGCGCCAGCGGCGTATTGCTTTCTCAAATTTAAATTCAAAGTGTCAGCGGCGTATTGTTTTCTTAAATTTCCTTTCAAATTGGCTACGCGTATTGCTTTCTTAAATTATATTTCAAAGTGACAGCGGCGTATTGGTTTCTTAAATTGTATTTCAAAGTGCCAGCGGCGTAGTGCATTCTTAAATTTTACCTCATAGCGCTAGCGGCGTAGTGCATTCTTAAATTTTACCTCATAGTGCCAGCGGCGTATTGCTTTGTTAA
>NW_026533598.1:0-1295 GCF_026225885.1 Hylaeus anthracinus | reverse complement strand
AAATAAAATTAAAGAAAGCATTACGCAGCTTGCATTTTGAAATAAAATTTGAGAAAGCATTACGCCGCCGGCGTTTTGAAATAAAATTTAAGAAAGCATTACGCCGCTGGCACTGCGAAATAAAATTTACGAAAGCATTACGCCGCTGGCATTTTAAAATAAAATTCAAAAAAGCATTACGCGGCTGGCACTACAAAATAAAATTTTCGAAAGCATCACGCCGCTGGTATTTTGAAATAAAATTAAAGAAAACATTACGCCGCTGGCACTGTGAAATGAAATTAAAGAAATCATTACACTGCTGAAATTTGGAAATAAAATTTGAGAAAGCATTACGCCGCAGTCACTGTTAAATGAAATTTAAGAGAGCAATACGTTGCTGGCACTTTGAAATAAAATTTAAGAGAGCAATACGCCGCTTGCACTTTATAATAAAATTTAAGTAAGCATTACGCCGTTGGCAATTTGAAATAAAATTTAAGGAAGCAATACGCCGCTGGCACTGTGAAATGAAATTCAAGAGAGCAATACGCTGCTGGCACTGCGAACTGAAATTTAAGAGAGCAATAAATTTTAGACAAGCAGTATGCTGCTGGCATTGAAAAATAAAATTTAAGAAAGCATTACGCCGCTGGCAGTTTGAAATAAAATTTAAGAAAGCACTACGCCGCTGGCAGTTTGAAATAAAATTCAAGAAAGCATTACGCTGCTGGCACTGTGAAATGAAATTCAAAAGAGAAATACGCTGCTGGCACTTTAAAATAAAATTAAAGAAAGCATAACACTGCTGAAATTTAGAAATAAAATTTGAGAGAGCATTACGCCGCTAGCAGTTTGAAATGAAATTTAAGAGAGAGATACGCCGCTGGAACTGCGAAATAAAATTTAAGAAAGCATTACGCCGATAGCGGTTTGCATCAAAATTTAGGAAAGCATTACGCCGATGGCATTTTAAAATAAACGTTAAGTAAGCATTACGCCTATGGCACTGTAAAATAAAATTTAAAAAAGCATTACGCTGCTAGCAGTTTGGTATAAAATTTAATAAAGCATTACGCCGCTGCCACTGCGAAATGAAATTTAAGAGAACAATACACCGCTGGCACTTTGAAATAAAATTTAAGAGAGCAATACGCCGCTAGCACTTTATAATAAAATTTAAGTAAGCATTACGCCGTTGGCAATTTGAAATAAAATTTAAAGAAGCAATACGCCGCTGGCACTGTGAAATGAAATTCAAGAGAGCAATACGCTGCTGGCACTGCGAAATGAAATTTAAGAAAGCATTACGCCGC
>NW_026533597.1:0-1114 GCF_026225885.1 Hylaeus anthracinus | reverse complement strand
TTAAGAAAGCATTGCGCTGCTGGCATTTTGAAATAAAATTTAAGAGAGCAATACGCCGCTGGCACTTTGAAATAAATATTAAGAAAGCATTACGCCGCTGGCACTGCGAAATGAAATTCAAGAGAGCAATACGCCGCTGGAACTGCGAAATGAAATTTAAGAGAGCAGTACACCGCTGGCAGTTTGAAACAAAATTAAAGAAAGCATTACGCCGCTGGCAGTTTAAAACAAAACTAAAGAAAGCATTACGCCGCTGGCAGTTTGAAATAAAATTAAAGAAAGCATTGCGCCGCTGGCACTGCGAAATAAAATTCATGAGAGCAATACGCCGCTGGAACTTTGAAATAAATATTAAGAAAGCATTACGCCGCTGGTAGTTTAAAATAAAATTTAAGAAAGCATTGCGCTGCTGGCAGTTTGAAATAAAATTTAAGAAAGTAATACGCCGCTGGCACTTTGAAATAAATATTAAGAAAGCATTACGCCGCTGGTAGTTTAAAATAAAATTTGAGAAAGTATTACGCCACTGAAAATTTAAAATAAAATTTAAGAGGGCAATACGCCGCTGGCACTTTGAAATAAATATTAAGAAAGCATTACGCCGCTGGCACTGCGAAATGAAATTTAAGAGAGCAATACGCCGCTGGCAGTTTGAAACAAAATTTAAAAAAGCATTACGCCGCTGGCACTGCGAAATAAAATTTAAGAGAGCAATACGCCGCTGGAACTTTGAAATAAATATTAAGAAAGCTTTACGCCACTGGTAGTTTAAAATAGAATTTAAGAAAGCATTGCGCTGCTGGCACTTTGAAATAAAATTTAAGAGAGCAATACGCCGCTGGCACTTTGAAATAAAATTAAAGAAAGCATTACGCCGCTGGTAGTTTAAAATAAAATATAAGAAAGCATTGCGCTGCTTGCAGTTTGAAATAAAATTAAAGAAAGCATTACGCCGCTGGCACTGCGAAATAAAATTTAAGAGAGCAATACGCCGCTGGAACTTTGAAATAAATATTAAGAAAGCTTTACGCCGCTGGTAGTTTAAAATAAAATTTAAGAAAGCATTGCGCTGCTGGCACTTTGAAATAAAATTTAAGAGAGCAATACGCCGCTG
>NW_026533596.1:0-1078 GCF_026225885.1 Hylaeus anthracinus | reverse complement strand
TGCCATCGACGTATTGCTTTCTTAAATTTCACTCCAAAGTGCCAGTGGCGTGTTGCTATTTCAAATTTTGTTTCGCATTGCTATTGGCGTACTGCTTTCTTAAATTTTACTTCGATGTGCCAGGTCCGTATTGCTTCCTTAAATTTTATTTCAAAGTGACATCGTCGTATTGCTTTCTTAAATTTCACTCCAAAGTGCCAGTGGCGTGATGCTATCTCAAATTTTGTTTCGCAGTGCTATTGGCGTATTGCTTTCTTAAATTTCACACCGATGTGCCAGCGGCGTAGTGCTTTCTTACATTTTACTCCGATGTGCCAGCTGCGTATTGCTTCTTTAAATTTTATTTCAAAGTGCCAGCGGCGTATTGATTTCTTAAATTTTACTCCAAACTGCCAGCGGCGAATTGCTTTTTTAAATTTTATATCAAAGTGTCATCGACCTATTGCTTTCTTAAATTTCACTCCAAAGTGCCAGCGGCGTATTGTTTTCTTACATTTCACTCCGATGTGCCAGCGGCGTATTACTTTCTTACACTTCACTTCAAAGTGCCAGCGGCGTATTGCTTTCTTAAATTTCTACTCTAAAGTGCCATTGACGTATTGCTTTCTTAAATTTCACTTCAAAGTGCCAGTGGCGTGTAGCTTTTTCAAATTTTGTTTCGCATTGCTATTGGCGTATTGCTTTCTTACATTTCACTTCGATGTGCCAGCGGCGTATTGCTTTCTTAAATTTCACTCCGAAGTGCCAGCGGCGTAGTGCTTTCTTACATTTCACTTCGACGTGCCAGCGGCGTATTGCTTTCTAAAATTTCACTCCGAAGTGCCAGCGGCGTATTGATTTTTTAAATTTTATTTTAACGTGCCACCGGCGTATTGCTTTCTTAAATTTCACTTCAAACTGCCAGCGGCGTATTGCTTTCTTAAATTTTATATCAAAGTGCCATCGACGTATTGCTTTCTTAAATTTCACTCCAAAGTGCCAGTGGCGTAGTGCTTTCTTACATTTCACTCCGATGTGCCAGCTGCGTATTCCTTCTTTAAATTTTATTTTAAAGTGCCAGCGGCGTATTGATTTCTTA
>NW_026533595.1:0-1338 GCF_026225885.1 Hylaeus anthracinus | reverse complement strand
AAATTAAGGGAAGCTATACGCCGCTGGCACTGTGAAATAAAATTTAAAAAAGCATTACGCCGCTGGCACTGTCAAATGAAATTCAAGAAAGCAATACGCCGCTGGCACTGTGAAATGAAATTCAAGAAATCAATACGCCGCTGGCACTGTGAAATGAAATTCAAGAAAACAATACGCCGCTGGCACTTGGAAATAAAATTTAAGAAAGCAATACGGCGCTAGTACTTTGAAATAAAATGTAAGAAATTATTACGCCGCTAGCACTGTGTAATAAAATTAAAGAAAGCAATACGCCGCTGGCACTGTGAAATGAAATTCATGAGAACAATACGCCGCTGGCACTTTGAAATAAAATTTTAAAGAAAGCAATACGGCGCTAGTACTTTCAAATAAAATTGAAGAAATCATTACGCCGCTGGCACTGTGTAAAATAAATTTAAGAAAGCAATACGCCTCTGGCACTGTGAAATGAAATTTAAGAAAGCAATACGCCGCTGGCACTGTGAAATGAAATTTAAGAAAGCAATACGCCGCTGGCACTGTGAAATGAAATTTAGGAAAACAATACACCCCTGGCACTGTGAAATGAAATTAAGGGAAGCAATACGCCGCTGGCACTGTGAAATAAAATTTAAAAAAGAATTACGCCGCTAGTACTTTGAAATAAAATTTAAGAATTATTACGTTGTGGACATTTTGAAAAAAAATTGACGGAAGTAATACGCCGCTGGCACTGTGAAATGTAATTCAAGAAAACAATACGCCGCTGGCACTGTGAAATGAAATTAAGGGAAGCAATACGCCGCTGGCACTGTGAAATAAAATTTAAAAAAGCATTACGCCGCTGGCACTGTGAAATGAAGTTCAAGAAAACAACACGCCGCTGGCACTGTGAAATGAAATTCAAGAAATCAATACGCCGCTGGCACTGTGAAATGAAATTCAAGAAAACAATACGCCGCTGGCACTTTGAAATAAAATTTAAGAAAGCAATACGGCGCTAGTACTTTGAAATAAAATGTAAGAAAGTATTACGCCGCTAGCACTGTGTAATAAAATTAAAGAAAGCAATACGCCGCTGGCACTGTGAAATGAAATTCATGAGAACAATACGCCCCTGGCACTTTGAAATAAAATTTTAAAGAAAGCAATACGGCGCTAGTACTTTCAAATAAAATTTAAGAAATCATTACGCCGCTGGCACTGTGAAATGAAATTTAAGAAAGCAATACGCCGCTATCACTGTGAAATGAAATTCAAGAAAACAATACGCCGCTAGCACTGTGAAATGAAATTAAGGGAAGCTATACGCCGCTGGCACTGTGAAATAAAATTTAA
>NW_026533594.1:0-1591 GCF_026225885.1 Hylaeus anthracinus | reverse complement strand
CCGCTCTCGCTATGAGGTAATATTTAAGAAAGCAATACGCCGCTGTCTCTTTGAAATATAATTTAAGAAAGCAATACGCGAAGCCAATTTAAAAGGTAATTTGAGAAAACAATACGCCGCCGGCATTTTGAATTTAAATTTAACAAAGCAATACGCCGCTGACGCTATGAGGTAAAATTTGAGAATGCACTACGCCGCTGTCACTTTAAAATAAAAATTAGGAAAGCAATAGGCAAAGCCAATTTGAAAGGAAATTTAAAAAATCAATACGCTGCTGACACTTTGAATTTAAATTTAGGAAAGCAATACGCCGCTGGCGCTATGAGGTAAAATTTAAGGAAGCAATACGACGCTGTCACTTTGAAATAAACTTTAACAAAGCAATACGCAAAACCAATTTGAAAGGAAATTTAAGAAAACAATACGCTGCTGGCACTTCGAATTCTAATTTAAGAAACCAATACGCCGCTGGCGCTACGAGGTAAAATTTAAGGAAGCAATACGCCGCTGTAACTTTAAAATAAACTTTAAGAAAGCAATACGCGAAGCCAGTTTGAAAGAAAATTTAAGAAAACAATACGCCGCTGGCACTTTGAACTTAAATTTAACAAAGCAATACGCCGCTGGCGCTATAAGGTAAAATTGAAGAATGCACTACGCCGCTGGCACTTTGAAATAAAATTTAAGAACGCGATACGCGAAGCCAATTTGAAAGGATATTTAAGAAAACAATACGTCGCTGGCACTTTGAATTTAAATTTAAGAAACCAATACGCCGCTGTCACTTTGAAATATAATTTAAGAAAGCAATACGCGAAGCCAATTTGAAAGGAAATATAAGAAAACAATACGCCGCTGGCACTTTGAATTTAAATTTAAGAAAGCAATACGCCGCTGGCGCTATGAGGTAAAATTTAAGGAAGCAACACGCCGCTATCACTTTGAAATAAACTTTAAGAAAGCAATACGCAAAGCCAATTTAAAAGGAAATTTAAAAAAACAATACGCTGCTGGCACTTTGAATTTAAATTTGAGAAAGCAATACGCCGCTGGCGCTATGAGGTAAAATTTAAGGAAGCAATACGACGCTGTCACTTTGAAATAAACTTTAACAAAGCAATACGCGAAGCCAGTTTGAAAGAACATTTAAGAAAACAATACGCCGCTGGCACTTTGAATTTAAATTTAAGAAACCAATACGCCGCTGGCGCTACGAGGTAAAATTTAAGGAAGCAATTCGCCGCTGTAACTTTAAAATAAACTTTAAGAACGCAATACGCGAAGCCAGTTTGAAAGAAAATTTAAGAAAACAATACGCCGCTGGCACTTTGAAATAAAATTTAAGAAAGCAATACGCCGCTGGCGCTATGAGGTAAAATTTTAGAATGCACTACGCCGCTGGCACTTTAAAATAAACTTTAAGAAAGCACGACGCCGCTAGCGCTATCAGGTAAAATTTAAGGAAGCAATACGCCGCTGTCACTTAGAAATAAACTTTAAGAAAGCAATACGCGAAGCCAGTTTGAAAGAAAATTTAAGAAAACAATACGCCGCTGGCACTTTGAAATAAAATTTAAGAAAGCAATACGCT
>NW_026533593.1:0-1715 GCF_026225885.1 Hylaeus anthracinus | reverse complement strand
CGCGGAGCCAATTTAAAAGGAAATTTAAGAAAACAATACGCCGCTGGCACTTTGAATTTAAATTTAAGAATGCAATACGCCGCTGGCGCTATGAGGTAAAATTTAAGAATGCACTACGCCGCTGTCACTTTAAAATAAACTTTAAGAAAGCAATACGCGAAGCCAATTTGAAAGAAAATTTAAGAAAACAATACGCCGCTGGCACTTTAAATTTAAATTTAAGAATGCAATACGCCGCTGGCGCTATGAGGTAAAATTTAAGAATGCACTACGTCGCTGGCACTTTGAAATAAAATTTAAGAAACCAATACGCCGCTGTCACTTTGAAATATAATTTAAGAATGCAATACGCGAAGCCAATTTGAAAGGAAATTTAAGAAAACAATACGCCGCTGACACTTTGAATTTAAATTTGAGAAAGACATACGCCGCTAGCGCTATCAGGTAAAATTTAAGGAAGCAATACGACGCTGTCACTTTAAAATAAACTTAAAGAAAGCAATACGCGAAGCCAGTTTGAAAGAAAATTTAAGAAAACAATACGCTGCTGGCACTTTGAATTTAAATTTAACAAAGCAATACGCCGCTGGTGCTATGAGGTAAAATTTAAGGAAGCAATACGCCGCTAGCGCAATGAGGTAAAATTTAAGAATGCACTACGCCGCTGGCACTTTGAAACACAATTTAAGAAACCAATACACCGCTGTCACTTTGAAATATAATTTAAAAAAGCAATACACGAAGCCAATTTGAAAGGAAATTAAGGAAAACAATACGCCGCTGGCACTTTGAATTTAAATTTAAGAAAGCAATACCATGCTGACGCTATAAGGTAAAATTTAAGAATGCACTACGCAGCTGTCACTTTAAAATAAACTTTAAGAAAGCAATTCGCGAAGCCAATTTGAAAGAAAATTTAAGAAAACAATACGCCGCTGGCACTTTGAATTTAAATTTAACGAACCAATACGCCGCTGGCGCTATGAGGTAAAATTTAAGAAAGCAATACGCCGCTAGCGCTATAAGGTAAAATTTAAGAATGCACTACGCCGCTGGCACTTTGAAATACAATTTAAGAAACCAATACACCGCTGTCACTTTGAAATATATTTTGAAAAAGCAATACGCAAAGCCAATTTGAAACGAAATTTAAGAAAACAATACGCCGCTGGCACTTTAAATTTAAATTTAAGAATGCAATACGCTGCTGGCGCTACGAGGTAAAATTTAAGAATGCACTACGCCGCTGGCACTTTGAAATAAAATTTAACAAAACCAATACGCCGCTGTCACTTTGAAATATAATTTAAGAAAGCAATACGCGAAGCCAATTTGAAAGGAAATTTAAGAAAACAATACGCCGCTGACACTTTGAATTTAAATTCAACGAACCAATACGCTGCTGGCGCTATGAGGTAAACTTTAAGAAAGCAATTCGCGAAGCCAATTTAAAAGAAAATTTAAGAAAACAATACGCCGCTGGCACTTTGAATTTGAATTTAAGAAAGCAATACGCTGCTGGCGCTATGAGGTAAAATTTAAGAATGCACTACGCTGCTAGCGCTATGAGGTAAAATTTAAGAATGCACCACGCTGCTGGCACTTTGAAATACAATTTAAGAAACCAATACACCGCTGTCACTTTGAAATATAATTTAAAAAAGCAATACGCGAAGCCAATTTGAAAGGAAATTTAAGAAAACAATACGCCGCTG
>NW_026533592.1:0-1049 GCF_026225885.1 Hylaeus anthracinus | reverse complement strand
TACGCTGTAGCCAGTTTGAAATAAAATTTGAGAAAGCAAAACGCGGATGCCAGTTTGGAAGAAAATTTAAGAAACCAATACGCCGCTGGCACTTTGAATTCAAATTTAAGAAATCAATACGCCACTGGCACTTTGAAATGAAATTTAAGAAAGCAATTCGCCGCTGGCACTTTGAAACAAAATTTAAGAAAGCAATACGCGGAAGCCAGTTTGAAAGAAAATTTAAGAAAGCAATACGCCGCTGGCACATTGATATAAAATTTAAGAAAGCAGTACGCGGAAGCCAATTTAAAAGAAAATTTAGGAACACGATACGCCGCTAGCACTTTGAAATAAAATTTGAGAAAGCAATACGCCGCTGGCACTTTCAAATGAAATTTAAGAAAGCAATACGCCGCTGGCACTTTGAATTTAAATTTAAGAAAGCATTACGCCGCTAGCACTTTGAAATAAAATTTAAGAGAGCAATATGCCGCTGGCACTTTGAAATAAAGTTTAAGACAGCAATACGCCGCTGGCACTTTGAAATAAAATTTAAGAAAGCAATACGCGGCTGGCGTTTCGAGATAAAATTTAACAATGCACTACGCCGCTGGCACTTTGAAATAAAATTTAAAAAAGCAATACGCGAAAGCCAGTTTGAAATAAAATTTAAGAAACCAATACGCTGTAGCCAGTTTGAAATAAAATTTGAGAAAGCAAAACGCGGAAGCCAGTTTGGAAGGAAATTTAAGAAACGAATACGCCGCTGGCACTTTGAATTTAAATTTAAGAAATCAATACGCCACTGGCACTTTGAAATGAAATTTAAGAAAGCAATACGCCGCTGGCACTTTGAAACAAAATTTAAGAAAGCAATACGCGGAAGCCAGTTTGAAAGAAAATTTAAGAAAACAATACGCCGCTGGTAATTTGAATTTAAATTTAAGAAAGCATTACGCCGATGGAACTTTGAATTAAAATTTAAGAAAACAATACGCCAATGGCACTTTGAAATAAAATTTAAGGGAACAATACGCCGCTGGCACTTTGAATTTAAATTTAAGAAA
>NW_026533591.1:0-1247 GCF_026225885.1 Hylaeus anthracinus | reverse complement strand
ATTGCTTTGTTAAATTTAAATTCAAAGTGCCAGCGGCGTAATGCTTTGTTAAATTTCATTTCAAAGTGCTAGTGGCGTATTGTTTTCTTAAATTTAAATTCAAAGTGCCAGCGGCGTATTGTTTCCTTGAATTTTCTTTCAGACTGGCTTCCGCGTATTGCTTTCTTAAATTTCATTTCAAAGTGCGAGTGGCGTGTTGTTTTCTTAAATTTAAATTCAAAGTGCCATCAGCGTATTGTTTCCTTAAATTTTCTTTCAAACTGGCTTCCGCGTATTGCTTTCTTAAATTTTATTTTAAAGTGCTAGCGGCGTATTGGTTTCTTAAATATCCTTTCATACTGGCTTCCGCGTCTTGCTTACTTAAATTTTATTTCAAAGTGCCAGCGGCGTAATGTTTTCTTAAATTTTCATTCAAACTGGCTTCCGCGGATTGCTTTCTTAAATTTGAATTCAAATTACCAGCAGCGTATTGTTTTCTTAAATTTTCTTTCAAACTGGCTTCCTCGTCTTGCTTTCTTAAATTATATTTTAAAGTGACAGCGGCGTAATGCTTTCTTAAATTTTATTTCAAAGTGCCAGCGGCGTATTGCTGTCTTAAATTTTATTTCAAAGTGCCAGCGGCGTAGTGCATTATTAAATTTTACCTCAGAGCGCCAGCAGCGTATTGCTTTCCTAAATTTGACTTCAAAGTGCCAGCGGCGTATCGTGTTCCTAAATTTTCTTTCAAATTGGCTTCCGCGTATTGCTTTCTTAAATTTTATTTCAATGTGCCAGCGGCGTATTGCTCTCTTAAATTTTATTTCAAAGTGCCAGCGGCGTATTGCTCTCTTAAATTTTATTTCAAAGTGCCAGCGGCGTATTGCTTTGTTAAATTTAAATTCAAAGTGCCAGCGGCGTAATGCTTTGTTAAATTTCATTTCAAAGTGCTAGTGGCGTATTGTTTTCTTAAATTTAAATTCAAAGTGCCAGCGGCGTATTGTTTCCTTGAATTTTCTTTCAGACTGGCTTCCGCGTATTGCTTTCCTTAATTTTATTTCAAAGTGCTAGCGGCGTATTGGTTTCTTAAATTTCATTTCAAAGTGCCATTGGCGTATTGCTGTCTTAAATTTTATTTCAAAGTGCCAGCGGCGTAGTGCATTATTAAATTTTACCTCAGAGCGCCAGCAGCGTATTGCTTTCTTAAATTTGACTTCAAAGTGCCAGCGGCGTATCGTGTTCCTAAATTTTCTTTCAAATTGGCTTCCGCG
>NW_026533590.1:0-2045 GCF_026225885.1 Hylaeus anthracinus | reverse complement strand
TCTCTCCATAATCTATTTCTTTTAAAATATTCATTAATTCTCTGTTTAACAGTATTTGTACTCGTGTTAAAATCAATTAAATAAGTATCACAGACTGAAGTATGAACATTATGATAATTCTCATTTTCTTTATGAGTTAAGGGTGGCTTAATTGGCATAATTTTGTTATAGAAATCGTTATATGTAGACAGCATATGATTGATTGGTTCAAATCTGGAGTAATCACGGTGTCGTATTGGTAGAGATAGGAATGCTGTGTCTCTCGTCCAATGCCGTGGTGTTCTAATGTTGATTTCGTTCATAATGTGTCTCGATGATGTATGCCCGCATATCACATTATGTACCATTGCGATTTGAGCTATTTTTCTTCGTTCAGCAAGCGTAATCATTTGCAATTCCAGCAATCGACATTCGTATGGTGGCAATTTAAATCCATGCGACCATTTCATTCTACGCAGTGCAAACAGTAAAAATTGCTTTTGAACGGACTCAACTCGAGCAATCTTTTCAGCTGTGTATGGGCTCCAAATCTGTGAGCCATATTCTATAATCGGCAATACGAAAGTGAAGAAGAGTTTCTTTATGGTCCAAGGGTCATTGAAATCTCTTCCAAAACGCTTTATCCACGCAAGTCTGGACTTGGCTTTAGCAGTTACATACTCGATATGTGCTCTAAAGTCCATTTTTTCATCCAAAATTACTCCAAGGTCCTTTATCATTTTGACTCTGTCGATCGACTTCCCTTCGATAGTGTATTTGAAGTCAAATTTCAGCTCACCACGGTGATACGATACGTAATTTGTTTTTTTGACGTTCAATTTCATGCGATTACGTTTGAAATAATCAACAACTCTATTTAAGTCTGCCTGAAGTGCGAAGCAATCGTCATGTCGCTTTATTTGCATTGAAAAGCGAGTGTCATCGGCAAACGATTGCAAGTTGGAAGTCATCAGACAATGTGGCAAATCAATGATGAACAGGACAAACAGAGTCGCTCCAATTGGGTATCCCTGACCTGTTCCTGATGTTACTTCGATGGGGTTCGACATGACTCCGTTCAATTTCACTATTTGTTGACGCTCACTCAGATATGATTTTATCCATTTAAGTATTTGCTCATTCAATCCCATAATTTTCAGCTTGTGTATGAGCAGTTTCACGTCAACCGAGTCAAATGCTTTAGCAAGGTCGAGATATATTGCATCAGTTTGAGTTCCATGTTGCATGTTGACTAATGTATGTGAAGTAAATTCAGCCAGATTCGTTATTGTTGATTTTCCTTTGACAAAACCATGCTGGCTGCTATCGATGATGTTCCTCATATAATAATTCAAATGATTTGCTACTATTGAGTCCAACAGTTTCGGTATTATGCATTGCAGTGCTACTCCACGATAGTTCTCAATTTTGTATTTAGCTCCACTTTTGTGCACTGGTCTTACATAAGAGCGCCTCCATGTGTTCGGCACATAACCAGAATTCAACGATTCACGCAATATGTGTGTTATTGGCTGCAGTAATGTGTGAATGCAATTTTTGATGAACATATTCGGTATTCCATCGGGACCAGATACCAAATTGTGTGGCAAATCGTTGATTTTTTCCATTACCAATTCCTCAGTAACATTAATACGTGGGAAATTTGCACATCGTTCGAATAATATCGGGTCATTTTCATCATAGCTTGCTTCGGACCCATCAATCGGTTGTGTATATGCTTTTCCAAAGTGTGCAGCAAATGAATTGGCAATTTCGTATGGGTCGGTGCATTTTTTTTCATCATATTCCATGTTATTAGGAATATCGTTATTGGTATTATTGCACGTTCTGACATACTCGAAGAATTTCTGTGGATCATCATTTATCAATTGTTCCATCGCAAGTTTGTAGTTTCTAACAGCAGAACGAGATTTTTTCTTATACTCACGACGCAGTTCAGCATGACCTTTTTTCGTTTCATCGCCTGTGTCAAACCTCTTCATTTTGTGTAATGTATTGACTTTGTTCTTCAAATTTATCAGTTCACTATCGAACCACTTCGGATG
>NW_026533589.1:0-1093 GCF_026225885.1 Hylaeus anthracinus | reverse complement strand
GTTCCACGATGTCGTTCAATCGAGGCGGCAAAGTCGAGTAGTTTGGTATGAGATCGTGATCGAGTGAGAAGCGCAGTTGAAAACCAACGCTTGGTGTTGTTGTGTTCGACGACGACGACGACGACGACAACGACGACGACGATGGTCGTTGTTGTCGAAAGCGAGCGATAAAAATTGCGTTTGGATCGAGGGTGCAGGTCGTAGTACGGTTGGCGTCGTCGGCGTTGTTGTGCGACAGCTGTTCGTAGGTCTCGATGGCAATCAGTGTGCGAGCCGTTTCGACTAGACGAATTTGCAAGGCGAGAAACCAATTCCGGTCGAGAATTGTTTGATGCACGGGTAAAAATCGATCGCAATCAAAATGTCGGTAGATTTTTGTTAGATAAAGATTACGGATCGCGCCGGAACGTAAAGCAGTGTCGAAAGTAGCTTGTCCGCCGATAATCCACACTGTCTCTAAGCGAAGTCGTTGTTGTTCCGTGACTAGAAACTGAATCAGTTCGTGCCAGCTACGCACTACGTGTACGTTCGCGAAGCGATATTGTTCGCGATCTTTCTCGTAATCGAAAGCGCGCGATAAAACGACGTTGAATCGGTCCATCAGCGGTTTCTTTTCGCGTGGAATCGATTGCCAGGTCCGTCTGCCCATCACTACAACGTTTCGTTTGTTTGGTGAATCGGTGTGCACGGTGATGGTTCGAAAGAAATCGGTGTTACTTTTTGAACGCCACGGGATCGCACCGCCGTAGCCTAAGCCCAAACGCTTGTCGTTGCACACGCACACGGTGGCGATCAATTTGATAGTCGGTAAGCGTTCCATAACGATAAAGTGACCCCACCAATGTAATACAATTACTGCCACTACTATTCTACTACATGCCAAGTGCACGCGATGACAAGACTACGACGACGACGACGACGACGACGACGACGACGACGACGAGACAACAACAACGACGACGACGACGACGACGACGATGACGAGAACGACGCGGAGTTTGCGCCGAACCGGACCGCCTACCTCCTCTCGTCGCGGCGCGGTGGTAGCGGTAACGGCAGTCGCGGCGGGCGGCGGCGGCGGCGGCGGGGCAAC
>NW_026533588.1:0-1009 GCF_026225885.1 Hylaeus anthracinus | reverse complement strand
GCCACACTATACAAAGCAGTGTTCTTGCCGATTGTGACCTACGGTTCAATTGCCTTCTTTGAAAAAGCCTCGAAAGGGCATTTTAGAAGAAATGTCGATGCAATGCATCGAACAATTCTGTTATTACTTACAAAAGCATGCAGAACAACGTCTACAGAAGCGATGCAGGTCATCAGCGGCTGTAGACCTTTAGATCTTGAAATAATTAGAAGTGGGCTCATCTCCACTATACGTAAAAACATGCCAGTAAGCTGGAAGGACTATACTTTCCAGCCTTTAACCATCCCAAGCGACACAGAAATACAAGAGCAGATCAAAATAATCGAAATAAAAATAACAGAGGAATGGCAAGACAGATGGATCACCTCGACCCATGGGCGTATAACGGCAAGTTTTATAAGACATGTGTCCTTTAAGCGGGAGAATGCATGGTTCTCCCCTGGGAGAGAATGTGTTTACCTGCTTACAGGATACGGGCCAATAAACAGCACTCTGCATAAACGAGGTGCCACAGATGACCCAAGCTGCCCGGCTTGCGGGTCAGAGCAAGAAACAGCAGAGCACATGATCTTCGACTGTCCGAGATACGTGGATGTCAGGTATCCGACTCTCGAGCCAAACCGAGTAAATTTACAAAGGCTGATTCAGACGGAGATTGAATTCGTTAGGTTCAACAATCTGGCGAAGTACATAATTACAGAAAGAAATAACATATGAGCACAAAAAAAAAAAAAAAAAAAAAAAAAAAAAAAAAAAATGCAGGACTCCAAATAAATAAAACTAAAGTAGAAATAAGGTCCGCCTCCTCGTGGCTAGGGACGGAAACAGGGCCTAAGGGCTCTGGCTGAGTGACCTTAAAGAAAAACGGCAGAAAACACGTAAAACATGAGTATATATAGTCTGGTTGGATTCCAAAATTAAATAAGAAATAAACTTCATAGCACGGGTAAAACAAACAAAAGGCAGAACAGAAGTGATCCAACGCGGTTATGAGCGAAAGCTCGATACT
>NW_026533587.1:0-1290 GCF_026225885.1 Hylaeus anthracinus | reverse complement strand
GCAATACGCCGTTGGCACTTTGAAATAGAATTTAGGAAAGCAATACGTCGCTGGCAAATTTAAATAGAATTTAGGAAAGCATTACGCAGTTTGCACTTTGAAATAGAATTTAGGAATGCAATACGTCGTTGGCACTTTGAAATAGAATTTAGGAAAGCAATACGCCGTTGGCACTTTGAAATAAATTTCAGAACTCCAATACGGCGCTGGCATTTTGAAATACAATTAAGTAAAGCACTACGCCGCTGGCACATTAAAATCGAATTAAGGAAAGCATTACGCCGTTGGAACTTTGAAATAGAATTCAGGAAAGCAATACGCCGCTGGCACTTTGAAGTAGAATTCAGGAAATCAATTTGCCGTTGGCACTTAGAAATAAATTTTAAGTAAGCATTACGCAGCTGGCGCTTTGAAATAGAATTTAAGTAAGCACTACGTCACTGGCACATTGAAATAGAATTTAGGAAAGCAATACGCCGCTGGCACTTTGAAATAGAATTTAGAATAGCAATACGCCGTTGGTACTTTGAAATAGAATTTAGGAACGCAATACGCCGTTGGCACTTTGAAATAGAATTTAGGAAAGCAATACGTCGCTGGCACATTAAAATCGAATTTAGAAAAGCAATACGCCGTTGGCACTTTGAAATAGAATTTAGGAAATCAATTCGCCGTTGGCACTTTGAAATAAATTTTAGATAAGTATTACGCAGCTGGCACATTTAAATAGAATTTAGGAAAGCATTACGCCGCTGGCACTTTGAAATAGAATTTAGGAAAGCAATACGCCGCTGGCACTTTGAAGTAGAACTTAGGAAAGCAATACGCCGTTGGCAATTCGAAATGAAATTTAAGTAAGCATTACGCCGCTAGCACTTTGAAATAGAATTAAGTAAACAATTCGCCGTTGGCACTTTAATATGTAATTCAAGAAAGCAATTCGCTGTTGGCACTTTGAAATAGAATTAAGGAAATCAATACGCCAGTGGCACATTGAAATAGAATTTAGGAAATAATACGCCGCTGGTACTTTGAAATAGAATTTAGGAAAGCATTACGCCGTTTGCACTTTGTAATAGAATTCAGGAAAGCATTACGCCGCTGGCACATTGAAGTAGAATTTAGGAAATCAATTCCCCGTTGGCACATTGAAATAAATTTTAAGTAAGCATTACGCAGCTGGCGCTTTGAAATAGAATTTAAGTAAGCACTACGTCACTGGCACTTTGAAATAGAATTTAGAATAGCAATACGCCGTTGGTACTTTGAAATAGAATTTAGGAATGCAAT
>NW_026533586.1:0-1245 GCF_026225885.1 Hylaeus anthracinus | reverse complement strand
TTTATTTCAAAGTGCCATCGACGTATTGTATTCTTAAATTTCACTTCAAAGTGCCAGCGGCGTAGTGCTTTCTTACATTTCACTTCGATGTGCCATCGACTTATTGCTTTCTTAAATTTCACTCCAAAGTGCCAGCGGCGTATTGTTTTCTTACATTTCACTTCGATGTGCCAGAGGCGTATTACTTTCTTAAATTTCACTCCAAAGTGCCAGCGGCGTATTGTTTTCTTACATTTCACTTCGATGTGCCATCGACGTATTGCTTTTATAAATTTCACTCCAAAGTGCCATCGACGTATTGTATTCCTAAATTTCACTCCAAAGTGCCAGCGGCGTATTGCTTTCTTAAATTTCACTCCAAACTGCCAGCGGCGTATTGATTTCTTAAATTTTACTCCAAACTGCCAGCGGCGTATTGCTTCTTTAAATTTTATTTCAAAGCGCCAGCGGCGTATTGCTTTCTTAAATTTCATTCTAAACTGCAAGCGGCGTATTGTTCCTTAAATTTTATATCAAAGTGCCATCGACGTATTGCTTTCTTAAATTTCACTCCAAAGTGCCATCGACGTATTGTTTTCTTACATTTCACTCCGATGTGCCAGCGTCGTAGTGATTTCTTACATTTCACTTCGATGTGCCAGCGGCGTATTGCTTTCTTAAATTTCACTTCGATGTGCCAGCTGCGTATTGCTTTCTTAAATTTCACTCCGAAGTGTCAGCGGCGTATTGCATCCTTAAATTTTATTTCAAAGTGCCATCGACTTATTGCTTTCTTAAATTTCACTCCAAAGTGCCATCGACGTATTGTATTCTTAAATTTCACTCCAAAGTGCCAGCGGCGTAGTGCTTTCTTACATTTCACTTCGATGTGCCAGCAGCGTATTGCTTTCTTAAATTTCACTCCGAAGTGCTAACGGCGTATTGATTTCTTAAATTTCACTCCAAACTGCCAGCGGCGTATTACTTTCCTAAATTTTATTTCAAAGTGCCAGCGGCGTATTGCTTCCTCAAATTTTATTTCAAAGTGACAGCGGCGTATTGCCTTCATACATTTCACTCCGATGTGCCAGCGGCCTATTGCTTTCTTAAACTTCACTTCAAAGTGCCAGCGGCGTATGGCTTTCTTAAATTTCACTCCGAAGTGTCAGCGGCGTATTGCATCCTTAAATTTTATTTTAAAGTGCCATCGATTTATTGCTTTCTTAAATTTCACTCCAAAGTGCCAGCGGCGTATTGTTTTCTTAC
>NW_026533585.1:0-1089 GCF_026225885.1 Hylaeus anthracinus | reverse complement strand
GTGTAGAATTAGTGTAGAATTGGTGTAGTAGAATTGGTGTACAATAGGTGTAGAATTGGTATAGGATTGGTGTAGAATTTGTGTGGAATTTGTGTAGAATTGGTGTAGAATAGGTGTAGAATTAGTGTATAACTGGTGTAGATTTGGTGTAGAATTGGTGTAGAATTGGTGTAGAATTGGTGTAGCATTGGTGCAGAACTAGTGTAGAATTGGTGTAAATTTGGTGTAGGATTGAAGAAGTAGATTTGGTGTAGAATTAGTGTAGGATTGGTGTATAATTGGTGTAGAATTGGTGTAGTAGAATTGGTATAGCATTGCTGCAGAATTAGTGTAGAATTAGTGTAGAATTGGTGTAGCATTGGTGCAGAATTAGTGTAGAATTAGTGTAGAATTGGTGCAAAATTGGTGTAGGATTGAAGAAGTAGATTTGGTGTAGAATTGGTGTAGGATTAGTGTAGAATTAGTTTACAATTGGTGTAAAATTGGTGTAGGATTGAAGAAGTAGATTTGGTGTAGAATTGGTGTAGAATTGGTCTACAATAGGTGTAAAATTGGTGTAGGATTGAAGAAGTCGATTTGGTGTAGAATTGGTGTAGGATTGGTGTAGAATAGGTGTAGAATTGGTGTAGTAGAATTGGTGTAACATTGGTGCAGAATTAGTGTAGAATTAGTGAAGAATTGGTGCAAAATTGGTGTAGGATTGAAGAAGTAGATTTGGTGTAGAATTGGTGTAGAATTGGTGTAGGATTGGTGTAGAATTGGTGTAGAATTGGTGTAGAATTGGTGTAGAATTGGTGTAGTAAAATTGGTGTACAATAGGTTTAGACTTGGTGTAGGATTGGTGTAGAATAGGTGTAGATATTGTGTAGAATTTGTGTGGAATTGGTATAGAATTGGTGTAGTAGATTTGGTGTAAAATTTGTGTAGAATTTGTGTGGAATTGTTGTAGAATTGGTTTATTAGGATTGGTGTAGAATTAGTTTGATATTGGTGTAGAATTGGTCTACAATAGGTGTAGAATTGGTGTAGGATTGAAGAAGTCGATTTGGTGTAGAATTGGTGTAGAATTGGTGTAGAATTGGTGTAGAA
>NW_026533584.1:0-1136 GCF_026225885.1 Hylaeus anthracinus | reverse complement strand
CAAAGTGTCAGCGGCGTATTGCTTTCTTAAATTTCATTTCACTGTGCAAGGGATTAATGCTTGTCTGAATTTCATTTCACAGTGCCAGCGGCGTAATGCTTTCTTTATCTTCATTTCACAGTGCCAGCGGCGATATTGCTTTCTTAAATTTCATTTCACAGTGCCAGCGGCGATATTGCTTTCTTAAATTTCATTGCACCGTGCCAGCGGCGTTATGCTTTCTTTAATTTCATTCCACAGTGCCATCGGCATATTGCTTTCTTTCATTTCATTTCACAAATCCAGGGGCGTATTGCTTTCTTTAATTTTATTTGAAATCCATAGCGGCATATTGCTTGTCTGAATTTCATTTCACAGTGCCAGCGGCGTAATGCTTTTTTAAACTTCATTTCAAAGTGTCAGCGGCGTATTGCTTTCTTAAATTTCAATTTACAGTGCCAGCGGCGTATTGCTTTCTTAAATTTCATTTCACAGTTCTAGCGGCATAATGCTTTCTTCAATTTTATTTGAAATGCTTAGCGGCATATTGCATGTCTGAATTTCATTTCACAGTGCCAGCGGCGTAATGCTTTCTTTAATTTAATTTCAAAGAACCAGCGGCGTATTGCTTTCCTAAATATTATTTCAATGTGCCAGCGTCGTATTGCTTTCTGGAATTGCATTTTACAGTTCCAGCGGCATAATGCTTTCTTAAATTTTATTTGAAATTCTTAGCGGCATATTGCTTTTCTGAATTTCATTTCACAGTGCCAGCGGCGTAATGCTTTCTTTAACTTCATTTCACAGTGCCAGCGGCGTAATGCTTTCTTAATTTTTATTTGAAATACTTAGCGGCATATTGCATGTCTGAATTTCATTTCACAGTGCCAGCGGCGTAATTCTTTCTTAAATTTCATTCTACAGTGCCATCGGCGTAATGCTTTCTTTAATTTTATTTCAAAGAACCAGCGGCGTATTGCTTTCTTAAATATTATTTCAATGTGCCAGCGCCGTATTGCTTTCTGGAATTGCATTTTACTGTTGCAGCGGCATAATGCTTTCTTAAATTTTATTTGAAATTCTTAGCAAGATATTGCTTTTCTGAATTTCATTTCACAGTGCCAGCGGCGTAATGCTTTCTTAAATTTCATTCTACA
>NW_026533583.1:0-1015 GCF_026225885.1 Hylaeus anthracinus | reverse complement strand
CAACACAAATGCTACACCAATTCTACACCAATTCTACACCAATTCTACACTAATTGTATACCAATTCTACACCAATTCTTTATCAATCCCACATCAATTCTACACCAATTCTGCAGTATTTCTACACCAATTCTACACTAATTCTGCACAAATTCTGCTCCAATTCTACTCCAATTTTACAACACAAATGCTTCACCAAATCTACACCAATTCTACTGTTACATCCTAGTAACGTACACACATATATTCATATATACGAACATGTATATACACAGATATTTTTCGCGACATTGTCTTACAATATTTACTTATTATCAATAAACAATCGCTCGCTATTAATATCAATTGCCTATTGTCAGTAACTAACCACAGACTATTATTATTATTATTATTATTCACCGTCGATAAATAAATTCACCGTCGATTAACAACCAAGCGACATTACCACACGATCATTTACTCACAGTCGATACATAACCATATACTATTGTTAACATATATTTACGGTCGGCATCTTACACGCATATTAATACATTAATTAACCTGCGTTGCGAATTATTTATACTAAGCACACAGAAAATAATATTCTCCCACGAGTAATAATCTCTAACAGTAAGAAATTAAATCCCAGTCAGAGATTAAGCAAATAATCTAACGCGAGAAGTAATACAATATTAAACGTCCGTTCGCCTTCGACATCGGCAGACGCCGAGTCAGCAATAGATAAGGCACGATCAAGTCTCCGCGGTCCAGCGCGCACCGGATGCGGAGTCAGCAAAGATAAGGGACGCCTCTCCGAGGCGTGAGACTCAAGAAAGCGCTGACCGAAAGATAAGCACCTGCGAGTGCCGAGCATAACGCGCATGCGTCAAACCAGCGATAAATACGAGCCTTGCGCGGCTCCAACAGTTCAGTTCAGTGCAGTCCAGTCTTCAGTTCGGTTCGGTCGGTCTCTCATCGTACAACAACTCAGTCCCCACACACGCGTTATAATTCATTGTGAATCGTTATTGTA
>NW_026533582.1:0-1779 GCF_026225885.1 Hylaeus anthracinus | reverse complement strand
CACAGACAAATTCCAATGCATGATTCAGCTGTGACCAGACGCTCTGCCCTTGTTCCAAAAATACTTCCTTCGATTCGGGTGTTAGTCTATTTCAAAAATAACGAAAGTTCGGCGAGTCGTATTGTTCTGACAGTCAAAATCGACTATGGTCGAATTTCAACGGTAGATTGTGTTAGGCTAAGTTAGTTTGAGGATATTCTGTATGTTTATTGTCAGGTTCGACGTGCTAGATTCACGGAAAAGTGGAAAAGTTCCTCGAGACGTATTGGTCCGCCGTGCGCGGAGAGACTAGTTACATTTCCAAGTACCAGCGGCGTATTGCTTTTTACCAAAAACAACGCGTAAAAGCTAAAATATCGTCCAAAGACAAATTCCAAAGCATGATTCAGCTGTGACCAGACGCTCTGCTCTACTTCCAATGATATTTCCTTCGATTCGGGTGTTAGTCGATTTCGAAAATTACGAAAGTTCGGCAAGTCGTATTGGTCCGACAGTCAAAATCGACTATGGTCGAATTTCAACGGTAGATTGTGTTGGGCTAGGTTAGTTTGAGGATATTCTGTATGTTTATTGTCAGGTTCGACGTGCTAGATTCACGGAAAAGTGCAAAAGTTCCTCGAGACGTATTGGTCCGCCGTGCGCGAATAGTCTCGTTACATTTCCAAGTACCAGCGGCGTATAGCTTTCTACCTTGAACAACCCGTAAAAGCTAAAATATCGTCCACAGACAAATTCCAATGCATGGTTCAGCTGTGACCAGACGTTCTGCTCTTGTTCCAATGATACTTTCGTCGAATCGGTTGTTAGTCTATTTCGAAAATAACGAAAGTTCGGCGAGTCGTATTGTTCTGACAGTCAAAATCGACTATGGTCGGATTTCAACGGTAGATTGTGTTAGGCTAAGTTAGTTTGAGGATATTCTGTATGTTTATTGTCAGGTTCGACGTGCTAGATTCACGGAAAAGTGCAATATTTCCTCGAGACGTAATGGTCCTCCGTGCGCGAAGAGACTCGTTACATTTCCAAGTACCAGCGGCGTATTGCTTTCTACCTTAAATAACCCGTAAAAGCTGAAATATCGTCCACAGATAAATTCCAATGCATGATTCAGCTGTGACCAGACGCTCAGCTCTTGTTCCAACGATACTTCCTTCGATTCGGGTGTTAGTCGATTTTGAAAATATCGAAAGTTCGGCGAGTCGTATTGGTTTGATACTCAAAATCGACGATGGTCGAATTTCAACGGTAGATTGTGTTAGACTAAGTTAGTTTGAGGATATTCTGTATGTTTATTGTCAGCTTCGGCGTGCTAGATTCACGGAAAAGTGAGAAAGTTCTTCGAGACGTATTGGTCCGCCGCGCGCGAAGAGACTCGTTACACTTTCAAGTACCAGTGGCGTATTGCTTTCTACCTTGAACAACCCGTAAAAGCTAAAATATCGTCCACAGACAAATTCCAATGCATGGTTCAGCTGTGACCAGACGTTCTGCTCTTGTTCCAATGATACTTTCTTCGAATCGGTTGTTAGTCGATTTCGAAAATAACGAAAGTTCGGCGAGTCGTATTGTTCTGACAGTCAAAATCGACTATGGTCGAATTTCAACGGTAGATTGTGTAAGGCTAAGTTAGTTTGAGGATATTCTGTATGTTTATTGTCAGGTTCGACGTGCTAGATTCACGGAAAAGTGCAAAAGTTCCTCGAGACGTATTGGTCCGCCGTGCGCGAAGGGACTCGTTACATTTCCAAGTACCAGCGGCGTATAGCTTTCTACCTTGAA
>NW_026533581.1:0-1732 GCF_026225885.1 Hylaeus anthracinus | reverse complement strand
GGGGGAATAAAATTTAAGAAAGCATTACGCCGCTGGCAGTTTGATTTAAAATTTAAGAAAGCACTACGCCGCTGGCACTCCAAAATGAAATTAAGGAGAGCAATACGCCGCTGGCACTTTGAAATAAAATTTAAGAAAGCATTACGCCGCTGGAAGTTTGATATAAAATTTAAGAAAGCATTACGCCGCTGGCACTCTGAAATAAACTTTAAGAAAGCATTAGGCCGCTGGCAGTTTAAAATGAAATTTGAGAAAACAATACGACGCTGGCAGTTTAAAATTAAATTTGAGAAAGCATTACGCCGCTGGCAGTTTGATATAAAATTTAAGAAAGCATTACGCTGATGGCAGTTTGATATAAAGTTTAAGAAAGCAATACGCCGCTGGCAGTTTGAAACAAAATTTAAAAAAGCATTACGCAGCTGGCAGTTTGAAATAAAATTTAAAAAAGCATTACGCACATGGCAGTTTGATTTAAATTTTAAGAAAGTACTACGCCGCTGGCACTGTGAAATGAAATTTATGAAAGCATTACGCTGCTGGCAGTTTAAAATAAAATTTAATGAAGCGTTACGCCGCTGGCAGTGCGAAATAAAATTTAAGAAAGCATTACGCCGCTGGCATTTTGAAGTAAAATTTAAGAAAGCACTACGACACTGGCACTGAAAATTGGAATTTAAGAGAGCAATACGCCGCTGGCAGTTTGAAATAATGTTAAGAAAGCATTACGCCGCTGGCACTAGGGAATAAAATTTAAGAAAGCATTACGCCGCTAGCTGTTTGATTTAAAATTTAAGAAAGCACTACGCCGCTGGCACTGTATAATGAAATGTAAGAAAGCATTACGCCGCTAGCAGTTTAATATAAAATTTAATGAAGCGTTACGCCGCTGGCACTGCGAAACAAAATTTTAAAAAGCTTTACGCTGCTGGCGGTTTGATTTAAAATTTAAGAAAGCACTACGCCGCTGGCACTGTGAAATGAAATTTATGCAAACATTACGCTGCTGGCAGTTTAATATAAAATTTAATGAAGCGTTACGCCGCTGGCACTGCGAAATAAAATTTAAGAAAGCATTACGCCGCTGGCATTTTGAAGTGAAATTTAAGAAACCATTACGCCGCTGGCATTTTGAAATAAAATTTAAGAAAGCATTATGCCGCTGGCAGTTTGAAATAAAATTTAAGAAAGCATTATGCGGCTGGCAGTTTGATTTAAAATTTAAGAAAGCATTGCGCCGCTGGCAGTTTGAAATAAAATTCAAGAAAGGATTACGCCGCTGGCAGTTTAATATAAAATTTAAGAGAGCATTACGTCGCTGGCAGTTTGATTTAAAATTTAAGAAAGCACTAAGCCGCTGGCACTCCAAAATGAAATTAAGGAGAGCAAGACGCCACTGGCAGTTTGAAATAAAATTTAAGAAAGTATTACGCCGCTGGTAGTTTGATATAAAATTTAAGAAAGCATTACGCCGCTGGCAGTTTGAAATAAAATTTAAGAAAGCATTACGCCGCTGGCAGTTTGATTTAAATTTTAAGAAAGCACTACGCCGCTGGCACTGTGAAATGAAATTTATGCAAACATTACGCTGCTGGCAGTTTAATATAAAATTTAATGAAGCGTTACGCCGCTGGCACTGCGAAATAAAATTTAAGAAAGCATTACGCCGCTGGCATTTTGAAGTGAAATTTAAGAAAGCATTATGCGGCTGGCAGTTTGATTTAAAATTTAA
>NW_026533580.1:0-1056 GCF_026225885.1 Hylaeus anthracinus | reverse complement strand
ACCAATTCTACACCAATTCTGCACCAATTCTACACCAAGTCTGTACCAATTCTACTGCACCAATTCTACACCAGTTCTATACTAATTCTGTACTAATTCTACTCTAATTCTACACCAATTCTATACAAATTCTACTACACAAATTCTACACCAATTCTACTACACAAATTCTACACCAATTCTACTACACTACATGTACACCAATTCTGCACAAATTCAACTACACCAATTCTACACCAATTCTACACTAATTCTATACCAATTCTACTACACCAATTCTACACTAATTCAACACCAAGTCTATACTAATTCTACTGCACCAATTCTGCTACACTAATTCTACACCAATTCGACACCAATTCTACTACACCAATTCTACACCAATTCTATACTAACTTTTCTACATGATTTCAACATTAATTATACACCAATTCTATACCAATTCTACTGCACCAATTCTACACCAGTTCTACATCAATTCTGTTACAACAATTTTACACCTATTCTATACTAATTCTGTACTAATTCGACTCTAATTCTACACCAATTCTACACCAATTCTAAACCAACTCTATACCAATTCTACTACACCAATTCTACACCAATTCTACACCAGTTCTACATTAATTCTACACCAATTGTACACCAATTCTATACCAATTATACACCAATTCTATAATATTCTACACCAATTCTACACCAATTCTAATACAACAATTTTACACAAATTCTATACTAATTCTGTACTAATTCTACTCTAATTTTACACCAATTCTACACCAATTCTACACCAATTCTATACCAATTCTATACTAAACTTTCTACATCAATTTAACATCAATTATACACCAATTCTGCACCAATTCTACACTAATTCTACACCAATTCTAATACACCAATCCTACACCAATTCAACAAATATTCTACACCAATTCTACTACACCAATTCTACACCAATTCAGCAACAATTCTATACCAATTCTACTACACCAATTTTACACTAATTCAACTACACATATTCTACACCAATTCTACACCAATTCTACACCAATTCTA
>NW_026533579.1:0-1062 GCF_026225885.1 Hylaeus anthracinus | reverse complement strand
ATTTCAAATTGCCAGCGGCGTAATGATTTCTTAAATTTTATTTCAAACTGCCAGCAGCGCAATGCTTTCTTAAATTTTATTTTAAACTACCAGCGGCGTAATGCTTTCTTAATATTTATTTCAAAGTTCCAGCGGCGTATTGCTCTCATTAATTTTATTTCGCAGTGCCAGCGGCGTAATGCTTTCTATAATCTTATTTCAAACTGCCAGCGGCGTAGTGCTTTCTTTAATTTTGTTTCAAACTGCCAGCGGCGTAATGCTTTCTTTAATTTTGTTTCAAACTGCCAGCGGTGTATTGCTCTCTTAAATTTCATTCCGCAGTGCCAGCGGCGTAATGCTTTCTTAATATCTATTTCAAAGTGCCAGCGGCGTATTGCTCTCTTAAATTTTATTTCAAAATGCCTGCAGCGCAATGCTTTCCTAAATTTTATTTTAAATTACCAGCGGCGTAAAGCTTTCTTAATATTTATTTCAAAGTTCCAGCGGCGTATTGCTCTCTTGAATTTCATTTCGCAGTGCCAGCGGCGTAATGTTTTCTTAATATTTATTTCAAAGTGCCAGCGGCGTATTGCTCTCTTAAATTTTATTTCAAAATGCCAGCAGAGCAATGCTTTCTTAAATTTTATTTTAAACTACCAGCGGCGTAAAGCTTTCTTAATATTTATTTCAAAGTTCCAGCGGCGTATTGCTCTCTTAAATTTTATTTCAAAGTGGCAGCGGCGTATTGCCCTCTTAAATTTCATTTCGCAGTGCCAGCGGCGCAATGCTTTCTTAAATTTTATTTCATACTGCCAGCGGCGTATTGCCCTCTTAAATTTCATTTCGCAGTGCCAGCGGCGTAATGCTTTCTCAAATTTCATTTCAAACTGCCAGCGGCGTAATGCTTTTTTAAATTTTATTTCAAAATGCCAGCAACGCAATTGCTTTCTTTAATTTTATTTCAAACTGCCAGCGGCGTAATGCTTTCTTTAATTTTGTTTCAAACTGCCAGCGGCGTAATGCTTTCTTTAATTTTGTTTCAAACTGCCAGCGGCGTATTGCTCTCTTAAATTTTATTTCAAA
>NW_026533578.1:0-1077 GCF_026225885.1 Hylaeus anthracinus | reverse complement strand
TGTAGAATTGGCGTTGCAGAATTGGTGTTGTAGAATTGGTGTTGTAGAATTGGTGCAATATTAGTGTATAATTGGTGTTTGTAGAAATGGTGTTGTAGAATTGGTGTAGAATAGGCGTAGAATTGGTGTTGTAGAATTGGTGTTGTAGAATTGGTTTTGTAGAATTAGTTTTGTAAAATTGGTGTTTTAGAATTGGAGTTATTGAATTGGTGTTGTAGAATTGGTGTTGTAGAATTGGTGTTGTAGAATTGGTGTTGAAGAATTGGTGTAGAATTGTTGTTGTAGATTTGGTTTTGTAGAATTGGTGTTGTACAATTTGTGGTGCAGAATTGGTGTTGTAGAATGGGTGTTGTAGAATTGGTGTAGAATTGGTGTAGAATTGGTTTTGTAGAATTGGTGCTGAATTGGTGTTGCAGATTTAGTGTAGAATTGGTTTTGTAGAATTGGTGTTGTATTGGTGTTGCAGATTTAGTGTAGAATTAGTAACTGATTAATGTAGAGTTGGTGTGGAATTGGTTTAAAATTGGTGTTGTAGAATTGGTGTAGAATTGGTGTTGTAGAATTGGTGTAGGTTAAGTGTAGAATTGGTGTAGAATTGGTAGAGAATTGGTGTTGTATAATTGGAGTTGTAGAGTTGGTGTTGTAGAATTGGCGTTGTAGAAATGGTGTAGAATTGGTGTAGAATTGGTGTTGTAGAATTTATGTAGAATTGGTGCAAAATTGGTGTTGTAGAATTGGTGAAATATAGGTGTAGAATTAATATTTGTAGAATTGGTGTTGTAGAATTAGTATTTGTAGAATTGGTGTTGTAGAATTGGTGTTGTAGAAGTGGTGTTGTAGAATTGGTGTTGTACAATTGGTGTTGCAGAATTGGTGTTGTAGAATTGGTGTAGATTAAGTGTAGAATTGGTGTAGAATTTGTGTAGAATTGGTGTGGAATTGGTGTTGTAGAATTGGTGTTGTGGAATTGGTGTTGTAGAATTAGTCTTGTAGAATTGGTGTTGTAGAAGTGGTGTAGAATTGGTGAATTATTGGTGTTGTATAATTGGAGTTGTAGAGTTGGTGTTGTAGAATTGG
>NW_026533577.1:0-1411 GCF_026225885.1 Hylaeus anthracinus | reverse complement strand
GAAAGCATTATGCCGCAGGCAGTTTGATATAAAATTTAATACAGCATTACGCCGCTGGCGGTTTGATATAAAATTTAAGGAAGCATTACGCCGATGGCAGTTTGAAACCAATTTAAGAAAGCATTACGCCGCTGACAGTGTGATATAAAATTTAAGAAAGCATTACGCCGGTGGCATTTGGAACTACACTTTAAGAAAGCATCACCCCTATAGCACTGCGAAATGAAATTTAAGAAAGCATTAGGCCGCTGGCAGTTTGATATAAAATTTAATACAGCATTGTGCTACTGGCAGTTTGATATAAAATTTAAGGAAGCATTTCGCCTATAGCACTGTGATATAAAATTTAATACAGCATTACGCCGCTGACAGTTTTATATAAAATTTAAGAAAGCATTACGCCGCTGGCAGTTTAAAATAAAATTTAAGAAAGTATTGCGACGCTGGCATTTTGAAATAAAATTAGGGAAAGGAATAAGGCCCTGGCATTTTGAAATAAAATTTAAGAAAGCATTACGCCTATGGCACAGTGATAAAAAATTTAATAAAGAATTACGCCGCTGGCAGTTTAATATAAAATTTAAGAAAGCATTACGCCTATGGCACTGTGAAATGAAATTTAAGAAAGCATTACGCCGTTTGCAGTTTGGTATAAAATTTAATATAGCATTACGCCGCTGGCGGTTTGTTATAAAATTTAAGAAAGGATTACGCCGCTAGCACTGCAAAATAAAATTTAAAAAAACATTACGCCCATGGCACTGTAAAATGAAATTTGAGAAAGCATTACGCCGCTGTCAGTTTGATATAAAATTTAATAAACCATTACGCCGCTGGCGGTTTGATATAAAATTTAAGAAAGCATTACGCCTATGGCAGTTTGAAATTCAATTTAAGAAAGCATTACGCCGATGGCAGATTAGAATTCAGTTTAAGAAAGCATTACGCCGATGGCAGTTTGTACCAAATTTAAGAAAGCACTACGCCGCTGGCACTCCAAACTGAAATTTACAAAAGCAATACGCCATTGGCACTTTGAAATAAAATTTAAGAAAGCATTACGCCTATGGCAATGTGATATAAAATTTAATGGACCATTACGCCGTTGGCAGTTTGATATAAAATTTAAGAAAGCATTACGCTGATGACAGTTTAGAATTCAATTTAAGAAAGCATTACGCCGCTGGCATTTTGAAATAAAATTTAAAAAAGCATTACACCTATAGCACTGTGATATAAAATTTAATACAGCATTACGCCGCTGACAGTTTGATATGAAATTTAAAAAAGCACTACGCTGCTGGCAGTTTAAAATAAAATTTAAGAAAGTATTGCGACGCTGGCATTTTGAAATAAAATTAGGGAAAGGAATAAGGCCCTGGCATTTTGAAATAAAATTTAAGAAAGCATT
>NW_026533576.1:0-1119 GCF_026225885.1 Hylaeus anthracinus | reverse complement strand
GCTGTGACTTTGAAATAAACTTTAAGAAAGCAATACGCAAAGCCAATTTGAAAGGAAATTTAAGAAAACAATACGCCGCTGGCACTTTGAATTTAAATTTAAGAAAGCAATACGCCGCTGGCGCTATGAGGTAAAATTGAAGAATGCACTAAGCCGCTGGCAATTTAAAATATAATTTAAGAAAGCAATACGCGAAGCTAATTTGAAAGGAAATTTAAGAAATCAATACGCCGCTGGCACTTTGAATTTAAATTTAAGAAAGCAATACGCCGCTGACGCTATGAGGTAAAATTTAGGAATGAACTACGCCGCTGTCACTTTAAAATATAATTTAAGAAAGCAATACGGAAGCCAATTTGAAAGGAAATTTAAGAAAACAATACGCCGCTGGCACTTTGAATTTAAATTCAAGAAAGCAATACGCCGCTGGCACTATGAGGCAAAATTAAAGAATGCACTATGCCGCTGTCACTTTGAAATAAACTTCAAAAGAGCAATACGCGAAGCTAATTTGAAAGGAAATTTAAGAAAACAATACGCCGCTGGCGCTATTAGGTAAAATTTAAGGAAGCAATACGCCGTTGTCACTTTGAAATAAACTTTAGGAAAGCAATATGCGAAGCCAATTTGAGAGGAAATTTAAGAAAACAATACGCCGCTGGCACTTTGAATTTAAATTTAACAAAGCAATACGCCGCTGGCGCTATGAGGTAAAATTTAAGAATGCACTACGCCGCTAGCGCTATGAGAAAAAATTTAAGAATGTACTCCGCCGCTGGCACTTTGAAATAAAATTTAAGAAAGCAATACGCAAAGCCAATTTGAAATGAAATTTAAGAAAACAATACGCCGCTGGCACTTTGAAATACAATTTAAGAAAGCAATACGCCGCTGTCACTTTGAAATAAACTTTAGGAAAGCAATATGCAAAGCTAATTTGAGAGGAAATTTAAGAAAACAATACGCCGCTGGCACTTGAAATTTAAATTTAAGAAAGCAATACGTCGCTGGCGCTATGAGGTAAAATTTAAGGAAGCAATACGCCGTTGTCACTTTGAAATAAACTTTAGGGAAGCAATATGCGAAGCCAATTTGAGAGGAAATTTAAGAAAACAATAC
>NW_026533575.1:0-1162 GCF_026225885.1 Hylaeus anthracinus | reverse complement strand
TGTCAGACAAATACGACTGGCCGAACTTTCGTTATTTTCGAAATCGATTACCACCCGAATCGAAGGAAGTATCATTGGAACAAGGGCAGAGCGTCTGGTCACAGCTGAATCATGCATTGGAATTCGTCTGTGGACAATATTTCAGATTTTACGGTTTGTTCAAGATAGAAAGCAATACGCTGCTGGTACTTGGAAATGTAACGAGTATGTTCGCGCACGGCGGACCAATACGTCGCGTGGAACTTTTTCACTTTTCCGTGAATCTAGCACGTCGACGCTGACAATAAACATACAGAATATCCTCAAACTAACTTAGCCTAACACAATCTAGCGTAGAAATTCGTTCATCGTCGATTTTGACTGTCGGACCAATACGACTCGCCGAACTTTCATTATTTTCGAAATAGACTAACATCCGAATCGAAGGAAGTATTATTGAGACAAGGGCAGAGCGTCTGGTCACAGCTGAATCATGCATTGGAATTTGTCTGTGGACAATATTTCAGCTTTTACGGTTTGTTCAAGGTAGAAAGTAATACGCCGTTGGTACTTGGAAATGTAACGAGTATGTTCGCGCACGGCGGACCAATACGTCTCAACGAACTTTTTCACTTTTCCGTGAATCTAGCACGTCGACGCTGACAATAAACATACAGGATATACTTAAACTAACTTAGCCTAACACAATCTACCGTTGATATTCGACCATCGTCGATTTTGAATTTCGGACCAATACGACTCGCCGATCTTTCGCTATTTTCGAAATCGACTAACACCCGATTAGAAGGAAGTATTATTGAAACAAGGGCAGAGTGTCTGGTCACAGCTGAATCATGCATTGGAATTTGTCTGTGGACGATATTTCAGCTTTTACGATTTGTTCAAGGTAGAAAGCAATACGCCGCTGGTACTTGGAAATGTAACGAGTCTGTTCGCGCACGACGGACCAATACGTCTCGTGGAACTTTTTCACTTTTCCGTGAATCTAGCACGTCGACGCTGACAATAAACATACAGAATATCCTCAAACTAACTTAGCCTAACACAATCTACCGTAGAAATACGTCCATCGTCGATTTTGACTGTCGGACCAATACGACTCGCCGAACTTTCATTATTTTCGAAATCGACTAACACCCGAATCGAAGGAAGTATTATTGGA
>NW_026533574.1:0-1987 GCF_026225885.1 Hylaeus anthracinus | reverse complement strand
TTCCGTGGATCTAGCACGTCGACGCTGACAATAAACATACAGTATATTCTCAAACTAACTTAGCCTAACACAATCTACCGTAGAAATTAAACCATCGTCGATTCTGACTGTCGGACCAATACGATTCGCCGAACTTTCGTTATTTTCGAAATCGACTAAATCCCGAATTGAAGGAAGTATCATTGGAACAAGGGCAGAGCGTCTGGTCACAGCTGAATCATGCATTGGAATTTGTCTGTGGACGATATTTCAGCTTTTACGGGTTGTTCAAGGTAGAAAACAATACGCCGCTGGTACTTGGAAATGTATCGAGTCTCTTCGCGCACGGCAGACTGATACGTTTTGAGGAACTTTTGCACTTTTCCGTGAATTTAGCACGTCGACGCTGACAATAAACATACAGAATATCCTCAAACTAACTTAGCCTAACACAATCTACTGTTGAAATTCGACCGTCGTCGATTTTGAGTTTCGGACCAATACGATTCGCCGAGGTTTCGTTATTTTCGAAGTCGACTAACACCCGAATCGAAGGAAGTATCATTGGAGAAGAAGCAGAGCGTCTGGTCACAGCTAAATCATTCATTGGAATTCGTTTGCGGACGATATTTTAGCTTTTACGGGTTGTTTAAGGTAGAAAGCAATACACCGCTGGTACTTGGAAATGTAACGAGTTTCTTCATGCACGGCGGACCAATATGTCTCAAGGAACTTTTTCACTTTTTTGTGAAATTTGTCTGTGGACGATATTTCAGCTTTTACGGGTTGCTCAAGGTAGAAAACAATACGCCGGTGGTATTTGGAAATGTAACGAGTCTGTTCGCGCACGGCGGACCAATACGTCTTGTGGAACTTTGTCACTTTTCCGTGAATCTAGCACGTCGACGCTGACAATAAACATACAGAATATCCTCAAACTAACTTATCCTAACACAATCTACCGTTGAAATTAAACCATCATCGATTTTGACTGTCGGACCAATACGATTTGCCGAACTTTCGCCATTTTCGAAATCGACTAACACCCGAATCGAAGGAAGTATCATTGGAACAAGGGCAGAGCGTCTGGTCACAGCTGAATCATGCATTGGAATTTGTCTGTAGACGATATTTCAGCTTTTACGGTTTGTTCAAGGTAGTGTTACGTATACAGAAACTCTCCGTTTTTTAGAAGCTCGCGTGCATTAATCTTTTTATCTACCCTTTTGGAATTAGGAGCTTGGTCTCACGGGAGTGCATCCTGCAGCTGCATCTTCTTAATATCATCTTTGACTTGCGTTGCGTGGGATAGTTTCTAATCTACCCTTTTCCCAGGGAACGCAGCTGCTCACCTCAGAGCCACGAAAATCCTAACCGTCACATTTCCTAATATGGAAATCACTGACGGTTCCCCACCAACATTTAGGGGTATATAAACCCATGATTTTCGTTGCTCGGGGGCTAGTACGAAAGAGTTACTCGTTAGAGACACGTTGATCGTCTGCAGAGTAGTATTTTAGTGAGATCGGGCTTCAGTTTCCCTTTCGATCATAGTTAACCTTATAGATCCGCGAAGACGGGTTTCATCTATTACGGCATTTAAAGGTACTCTCGACCCCCGCATCGCCAGTGCGTCAACACCGAGCAACATTTAGGTAATTTTAACTTCATACACTAACCGCGACAACTTGACACTAGACATTTGTAATTAGTATAGTTATTTTGAATATACACTTTTTGGTAAACCTTAGAAGTTTGTAAAATCAATTATTAAACCTTTACTTTGGAATCACCAATCCTAACCAGTGTAACGATCTTACAACATAATAACTTTACCGCTCGATTTATTATTCTATTAAATTAACAAGTTGCGAGGCTCTATTAACGACGCTTATTATTCATACGATTCAGTCCTTGTGTACTCAAACCGAACTCCTAAACTTAACTTATCCTACGGTTAGCCTTTACTGGGAGATACCGATTCCTTGCAGCTATCTGACTTCGCGTC
>NW_026533573.1:0-1095 GCF_026225885.1 Hylaeus anthracinus | reverse complement strand
ACAGGCATTAAACTATCCCTCACTCTAACCTATATCTGTCAAACGATGTATACAGTGTTACGAGCCAGGGCGATAGCGACGCGCGTGTGAGCCCAGCGAGTGGGATAGATTTGAGAATTGAACCAATACGATTATTTATTGTGTATCAATGGTGCCGAAGGCTGAGGATAGATTAGACAATGCAGACGATTCTGACGCGAAGTCAGATAGCTGCAGGAATCGGTATCTCCCAGTGAAGGGTAACCGTAGGATAGGTTAAGTTTAGGAGTTCGTGTTGAGTACACAATGACTAAATCGTATCGGTAATGAATACTACGCGTCGTTAATAAAGCCTCGCAACTTGTTAATTTAATAGAATAATAACTCGAACGGTAAAGTTATTATGTTGTGGGATCGTTACACTGGCTAGGATTGGTGATTTCAAAGTAAAGGTTTGATGATTGATCTTACAGACTTTTAAGCTTACACAAAGAGTATATATTCAAAATAACTATACTAATTACAAGTGTCTAGTGTCGTGTTGTCGCGGTTAGTGTATGAAGTTAAAATTACCTAAATCTTGCGCGGTGTTGACGCACTGGCGATGCGGGGGTCGAGAGTACTTTTATGGCCGTAATAGATTTTAAAACTGTCTTCGCGGATCTATATGGTAACGATGATCGAAAGGGAAACTGAAGCCCGATCTCACTAGAATACTACTCTGCAGACGATCAATGTGTCTCTAACGAGTAACTCTTTCGTACTAGCCCACGAGCAACGAAAATCATGGGTTTATATACCCCTAAATGTTGGTGGGGAACCGTCAGTGATTTCCATATTAGGAAATTTGACGGTTAGGATTTTCGTTGCTCTGAGGTCGGCAGCTGTGTGCCCTGGGAAAAGGGTAGATTAGAAACTATCCCACGCAACGCGAGTCAAAGATGATATTAAGAGGATGCAGCTGCAGGATGCACTCCCGTAAGACCGAGCTCCAAATTCCAGAAGGGTAGATAAAAAAAGATTAATAAACGTGAGCTTCTAAAAACGGAAAGTTTCTGTATACGTAACAACAGATAATTCCTATTTCGACAAAATAAACATTTACCTAAATTTGTA
>NW_026533572.1:0-1845 GCF_026225885.1 Hylaeus anthracinus | reverse complement strand
CTCAATTTTATTTCAAAGTACCAGCGGCGTATTGCTTTCTTAAATTTCATTTCACAGTGCCAGGGGCGTAAGGCTTTTTTGAATTTTTTTCAAAATGCCAGCGGCGTAATGATTTCTTAAATTTCATTTCACAGTGCCATCGGCGAAATGCTTTTTCAATTTCATTTCGAAATGTCAGCGGCGTAACGATTTCTTAAGTTTTATTTCAAAGTACAAGCGGCGTAATGCTTTCTTAAATTTTATTTCAAAGTGCCAGCGGCGTAATGCTTTCTTAAAATTTATTTTCTCAATGCCAGCTGCGTATTGTTTTCACAAACTTTATTTCAAATTACCAGAAGCGTAATGCTTTCCTCAATTTTATTTTAAAGTACCAGCGGCGTACTGCTTTCTTAAATTTCATTTCACAGTGCTAGGGGCGTAAGGCTTTCCTAAATTTGCTTTCAAAATGCCAGCGGCGTAATGCTTTCTTAAATTTCATTTCACAGTGCCATCGGCGAAATGCTTTTTCAATTTTATTTCAAAATGTCAGCGGCGTAACGATTTCTTAAGTTTTATTTAAAAGTACAAGCGGCGTAATGCTTTCTTAAATTTTATTTCAAAGTGCCAGCGGCGTAATGCTTTCTTAAATTTTATTTCAAAATGCCAGCGGCGTAATGCTTTCCTAAATTTTATTTCAAAATGCCAGCGGCGTAATGCATTCTTAAAATTTATTTTCAAAATGTCAGAGAAGTATTGATTTCTTAAATTTATTTTCACGATGCCAGCTGCGTATTGTTTTCTTAAATTTGATTTCAAATTACCAGGGGCGTAATGCTTTGCTCAATTTTATTTTAAATTGCCAGAAGCGTAATGCTTTCCTCAATTTTATTTCAAAGTACTTGCGGCGTAATGCTTTCTTAAATTTCATTTCACAGTGCAAGGGGCGTAAGGCTTTTTTAAGTTTTTTTCAAAATGCCAGCGGCGTAATGCTTTCTTAAATTTTATTTCAAAATGCAAGCGGCGTAATGCTTTCTTAAAATTTATTTTCAAAATGTCAGCGACGTATTGTTTCCTTAAATTTATTTTCACGATGCCAGCTGCGTATTGTTTTCTTAAATTTATTTTCACGATGCCAGCTGCGTATTGTTTTCTTAAATTTTATGTCAAATTACCAGGGGCGTAATGCTTTGCTCAATTTTATTTCAAATTTCCAGGGGCGTAATGCTTTTCTCAATTTTATTTCAAAGTACATGCGGCGTAATGCTTTCTTAAATTTTATTTAAAAGTGCCAGCGGCGTAATGCTTTCTTAAATATAATTTCAAAATGCCAGCGGCGTAATGCTTTCTCAAAATTTATTTTCTCAATGCCAGCTGCGTATTGTTATCTCTAACATTATTTCAAATTACCAGAAGCGTAATGCTTTCCTTAATTTTATTTCAATGTACCAGCGGCGTATTGCTTTCTTAAATTTCATTTTACAGTGCCAGGGGCGTAAGGCTTTCTTAAATTTTTTTTTAAAATGCCAGCGGCGTAATGCTTTCTTAAATTTCATTTCACAGTGCCAGGGGCGTAAGGCTTTCTTAAATTTTTTTTCAAAATGCCAGCGGCGTAATGCTTTCTTAAATTTCATTTCACAGTGCCATCGGCGTAATGCTTTCTTAAATTTCATTTCACAGTGCCAGGGGCGTAAGCCTTTTTAAAATTTTTTTCAAAATGCCAGCGGCGTAATGCTTTCTTAATTTTTTTTCAAAATGTCAGCGGCGTAACGATTTCTTAAGTTTTATTTCAAAGTACATGCGGCGTAATGCTTTCTTAAATTTTATTTCAAAGTGCCATCAGCGTAATGCTTTTACAATTTTATTTCA
>NW_026533571.1:0-1286 GCF_026225885.1 Hylaeus anthracinus | reverse complement strand
TTGGATTGTTCGCTATGCTAATACAACCGTTATTATCTTCATAGATAATAATTGGGTTTGAAATCTGATTTTAACCATAATGCTTCTCTGACACCTTCAAAAAGCGCCTTGTACTCAGCTTCGGTGAATGAAGCTGCTACATATGCTTGTTTCTTTGAAGTCCAACAAATAGTACAACGTTCAAATAATTTGAATAAGAAACCAGTAGTGCTTTTTCTGTCATTTTTATCAAATCCTCCCCAATCAGAGACTACATAACCTGTTAAAATATTATCGTAATCATCTCGAACAAAAGTTAATTTAATATCCATTGACCCCTTCAAATATCTTAGTACTCGTTTTAAACATTTCCAAAGCTCTTCATTATTATTGTTAAGATATCGGCTTAAAATGTTAATCGCCGTACATAAATCTGGTCGAGTACATAACATTAGATACATTAAACATCCGATAAGATTTCGACAAGGTGTGTCATATTTCTTATCGGAATTCAAAGCTACATAGTCTAGTTTATTCTCTAGAGGTGTGCTTACAGGTTTACATTCTAACATATAAAATTTGTTTAAAACTGTTCGGATATACGCACTCTGATCCATTGTAATTTTGTCTTTACTTCTCTCGATCCTTATTCCCCAAAAAAGTTTAATATCCTTTAGATCCACCATTCTAAATCTATTCATTAAATAATTTTTAAAGCTATTAATTTCTTCAATATTAGCAGTAGCGATCACCAGGTCATCTACATAAAGTATCACATATATATTTTTCAATATATTTCTATTGTCTAAAATGTAAATACATCTATCAACAGATGAATTTTGAAAACCTTTACTTTTAAGAGTTTGATCAAATATTTCAAACTAGCATCTTGCTGCTTGCTTTAAACCATAAATGGCTCTATTTAATTTGCAAACTTGGTTTTCTTTATTATCAATTCCTTGAGGAACTTTCATATAAATTTCCTCTTTTAATATACCATTCAGAAAAGCAGTTTTTACGTCCATATGATGAACTGACAAATTATACTGATTTGCAAATGCCATTAAAAATCTAAAACTTGCTATTCTTGCAACCGATGCAAATGTTTCATCATAATCAATTAAATATTGTTGACTGAAACCTCTCGCAACAAGGCGAGCTTTATATTTTAATGGGTTTCCAAACTCATCGTTTTTAATTGTAAATACCCATTTACAGTCTACAATATTTTTGTTTTCTGGTCTTGGCACTAAACTCCATGTATCATTAACTATAAGGGAATTAATTTCTTCTTTAATTGCCTGTTC
>NW_026533570.1:0-6653 GCF_026225885.1 Hylaeus anthracinus | reverse complement strand
TCGTTTTCGAGAAATAAATTTTTAAAAATAGCTAAATTTCGATTGACGAGTGTCAACCGATTATAAGAGTCAGAGATATTATATCCAATCGTCCGCCAACCTCCTAAGGAGACGGACGCATACCTGAGCGCTCCGCAATCGTGCAACCCAGGTATAGAAATCGCAGTACGCATCATAGATAGAACTCCAGTCGCAGTGTGTTCTTCCTTCAAACTTCCACCGTTTTGAATATAATAATTAACATAGAAGCAGTGAAAAATCATTTAGGGGATTCATCCCCAGATAACGTTTCACAGTAGACGAATGTGAGATCAGTGGACAAACCAGTGAATAAAGCGAGCAGCTTACATGATCTTGTGAGTGTAATATCCAGCAAGAGTGTCTCACACTCTAAAAATACAATTCTCTTATCTGTCACGAGAGAACTGTTAAAAGCACGAGTAAATGTTAAGAGACTAAATCCGTCTCCTAAACTGGTATCCCGAAAAGTTTCTATTCCAAAAGAAACTTCCGTGCCATCTAAAATGAAGGCTAAAACATCAAAAGCCGCGGGCGAAATTAAACCCTCCGATGAAGACCTAATCAAGTTGATAGGGAACTTAAATAAAACAATAGAAGAGCTGTCAAAACAGCTCACAGAAGAAAGAAAGTCCAGGAAGACGGAACAAAACAGCGTGACAAAGGAGACAGTGGGAAAACCCACGACGTCAGCAGCCGCTGCTGAAGACCCCGACAAGATGGTCGCTGAAACGATCGAGAAGGAGGCCGCCATGATGGACGTAATGCTTGCAGGAAACGTCAGCTGGAGCAAGGTCCCGTCCAAGCGGAAAAGCGCTCCAAAGACCATCACCACCACTACTAACCGTGACAACAAAGGGACAAAAACCCCCACGCGCTCAACGTCAAAGATGGCCGTCCCAGATGTCGAGCCCCAACCAACTCTGCCTACGATAAAGGCAAAAACGTCCAGTGAAGAGGTAAGCCTGCAAACCACGACAAATTCAACAAAAACGATAAAGCCACCTCCCATAATAATATATAGCAACAACAGCAGATCCACCATAGAGTCAGTAAAACAAATAACAAATGATTTCTATATTAAGAAAACAAGTAGCTTCAAACATATCTTACATTTAAACAATACAGACCACTTTAAAACAACGTGCAACATACTCAAACAAAAAAACATAGAATACTTCACATACACCCCAAAGGCGGATAGGTGCCCAACCATCCTGCTAAAAAATTTAAAAGGCGACTACGATCCTGAAGTCGTACTCAATGAACTTCAGAGTAAAAACATTGACAACATTAAATTCATCGCGGCTAGTAAATTTAAAACACACAAATCTATAAAGGAAGGAAAAAACCTTCCAATGTACTTAATCAAAGTCTCAACAGGTTCAAAAATAGACGATTTAAAACATATTAAAATCTTGCTCCACTCACTAATAATATGGGAAAAATTAATAAAACGCGATAGAATACAATGCAAAAGATGTCATCGAATAGGCCACGTGGCACTAAATTGCAATCTAGATTACAGATGCGTTAAATCCAATACACCCCACAATCCAGGAGAGTGCCCCCACCCAATAGCTGGCAGCAGCACAGAAGAAGACGTGGAAACACGTCCCTTCTGCGTTAACTGTAAAAATGTTGGACACCCTGCGTCGTACAGAGGTTACCCAAAATTAAAAGAAATAAAAGCAAAAATAGAAGATAGAAAAATACAACAAAAATTAGAAAAAGAGAAGACTCGTCAATCCAACTATTTCATACTCCGCGATAACTTCAAACGAAACAAACACAGCAATAAATACACCACCAAATATGACAATTACACGAAAGAACGATACCAAAACGCCAGTACAAACTTCCGTTCTGGAAGAAATAAAAAATATCATGGCAACACAAATTGCGCGAATTGCGAAAAGCGTAGAAGCAAATTCTAATCAAATAAATGTAATAACAGCAGCTCTAGAAATAGAATTTTAATGTCACAAATGGCTACCTCACAAAACAGAACATACAGAAAGATTCGTTTTAAATCACTAAAAATAATCCAAATTAACGTTAACTCTATCATCGCGAACGAAAGAAGGGCTACTCTCCTGGAAACACTAACACAACAAGACACCGATATCGCCTTAGTATCCGAAACCAAATTAAACAGTAGTCATCGCATGAATTTTAAAGATTTTCACTTCATCAGGACCGACAGACCTCACGGTCAACAGGACGGGGGGATTGGCATCTTAATCCGCAAAAACATAACTCTCAAATTCGTCCAACCAAACTGTGTCAAAGATAATTCTCACCTAGAATCCACGATTATCGAATTAAAAATTCAAAACAATAGTAAACTATTTATCATAGCAGCATATGCAAATAGCAATTGCAATAGACAGTTCATGTTAGAGTTTAAACACATTTTTGAAACACTACAATTACATAGACCAAACAATTACTATCTATTAGCCGGAGACTTGAACGCCAAACATATCTTTTGAGGTAATATCTTGAAAAATGCAAGAGGCGTTTCACTCTACAAATGGATTTCAGACAATAGTATAAATTATAGAACGACACTCCTCAGAACAGCTATCCCTTCCTACCCGAGAAGTGGGGCATACATAGACCTATACCTTGCCGACAATAGAATCAAATTTCATGACTAACCTGCTTCTGAAGCACTCGACTCCTTTGAATATGATAGCGACCATAGAGGAGCAATCATAAAAATATCAATCCCATCCTTCGACCACATAGAAATAGATGAACCGACTACGCGTATAAAATATAACTTTAGAAAAGCAGACTGGTCTAAATACAGAAACATCTTAACAGACAACGACATTATATCCATTCCAAACGACAGAAACTTGACGATCCATGATATAGACGAACAAATAGACAAACTAAACACAAACATAAGCCAGGCAATAGATTTTGCAATATCGCGAATAGATAACAATTTCAATTCAACAGACAGATACATCACACCAAAAATAAAGGAGCTCCGAAGGCAAAAAAAATCAATTACATTACATAACATGACTAGAATTCATAACTACAATTCTTCAAAAGATGGATTAATTCAGGCTATAAAAGCAACCACAAATTTGATTAGACAACAAATCAGGCTAGCCTTCCGCGAATCTGACAACGCATTCTAGAAAAATAAAATCAGCAATATCTCAAAATATAGAAATAAAGAACTGTTCCCATCGGTAAATAGCATATTTAGATCCAAAGAAAGCAACAAAATAGAATCCCTAAAAATACCTACAACAAACAGTGATATTTTTCGAAAAGCTGACATAAACATCAATAATTTACACACTGACTCACATAACATAGCTACAATCACAGACACACTTGACAAATTAAATATCCTAGGAGCTCACTTCGAATCAGTATATATACATACACAAAACACTCTTATGGGAAAACCCCAACACTCAAACATTGTCAAACGAAAAATAGAAACACTACACCGCGAAATTGAACAAGACAGACTAGACGACAAAACCGTAACCAACTTTTCAATTACAAATACCTCAGACAACCCTGATCCAGAATCCATCCCAGCCAGCTATTTTGCCTCCTTCGCAAAATTAAAGACCACATTTAGACGCTTAAATAATAAAAAATCATCTAGTTTTGATGGTATTCTCAACATCGCGCTTAAAAATTTGCCATTACAGTATATTTATCACTACTCCATCCTTTTCAATAACTATTTGAACCGCGCATATTTCCCAAAGGCCTGGAAAACTGCGAAATTAATCACGATTAAGAAGAAAGGTAAGGACGGTAGCGATCCTTCTAGCTATCGTCCCATCAGTCTTCTTTCTAATATTAGTAACGACGATTAATAATTCTATTAACGCCTTTTGTAAAGAGAAAGACATTATCCCTGAGACACAATTCGGGTTTAAATTTAAACATTCGACTGTCCACGCAATATCGAAATTCACTTCAGATATTTGCTGGGCAAGAAATGCAAATGACTGCGTGGGTGCAATATTTATTGACATCGCAAAAGCGTTCGACACCGTCTGGCTGGATGGATTATTTTTTAAACTTATTAAAAAAAGAATTTCCCCTCCAACTTGTGAAAATTATCTGGGACATGCTACGCGATAAGGAGTTTTATGTTACAGATGGCGATTTCACCTCTTCGAGGAGCTTCAAGATCAGCAACGGACTCCAACAAGGCACCGTCAACTCGCCCATACTTTTTAATATATATATAAACGACATGTTAAACATGTATAACCTGAATGGCAACAATGTCAAGTTCGCTATTGCCTTCGTAGACGATTTGTTAATCTATTCACGACATAATAAACCCTGTAAAATACAGACTGATTTGCAGACAACACTCGGTAAAATTCAAGATTATTTTCACACATGGAAACTTAGAATCAATTTAGATAAATGCGAGACGATCCTATTCCGACCATACATTTCCAGAATCTCTGATGCCAACACAGACGTACGCAAATACGGTACCAAATTTCAACTCCACGATAACGATGATCGCAATCGTACAATACCGCACAAGAACATTGTTCGCTGTCTAGGTATACATCTAGATTTTAAGCTAAACTACAACCACCACGTACAGATACAGATTAGGAAGGCTCAAAAGGCATTCTTCTCTCACAAACGTCTATTTCACTCAAAGGATTTTGATAACTCGGTCAAAATCCTTTTCTATAAATCACTCATTCGTCCTATTCTGACTTACGGTTCTCCTGTTTGGTTCAATATTAGCGCTAGCACTATGGAAAAATTGAGACTTTTTGAGAGAAAATGCCTTAGAGCCTGCATAGGTAAATACAGGACATCGGAATCAAATTACACGAAATTCATCAGCAACTTTAAACTTTACGAAGAAGCTAAAATCACGCGGATAGATCTATTTATACTAAAACTCATTAGAAACCACTGGGCAAACGCGCGAAACATCAGACTAAACGGCTTAATATTCGGAACAACTTATCCTAATTCGATGTATCACGATAAAACAAGACTGACAAGGCTACACACCCCCAGAGTCATTCACATACCTGAATGACATTCCTCACGTACATTCAGAACAACGAAAACATTCCATTAATTTACCACGTAAATAGAAAAACATACGACAAAAAAATACAATACGACACAAACATGACGGCTGATAGTTCTGATTTTCGATACAAGTACAGACTCGCAATAACAGACATACAAGACAGACATAGACGCAACACGGACAAGTACTGGTGGTTGTAATTATTCTTAACATTAAGTATAACTTTACATTTAAGTTTTAGCCATAGTATTAGACCTAGATACAAATTAATTTATTATTCTGACAAACACGTCTAAGTGCACTGCTCTAAACGTTAAGTTGGTATATGCGTATAACATCGAGACTGCATAGTCGTACTGTATAGGTATAAATATTAAAATTGTAAATAGAATTTATATATAAGTTATCCATTAGGATTTGGGATGCAAGGACAGATCTTCACCTACACACATATACATACATCACCATATCACATATTCTTTTCCTATTCTCATTCTTTTTCTATCTTTTCCCGTCTATTTTAATCTATTCATAGTACCATTTTCTGTCCCCTTTTTCCTTTATTCTCTCTTATCATCCTCTCCACTATCCTTACTTCTCTCTCTTCTTTATCTTTTATCTTAATCCTTCATACACTCTTTTCTTTCTACTTCCTATACTCTTACCATACTACCATCTATATAAATATGATTGTATAGTTTTCCTTCAGTGCCTTTTCTATACAAATACCGACCTCCATTAACATAAGTAACGTTACTTTATTTAACTTTCGACGTACTATTGAGTGCAACAGATATAATTACAGCGATAAGACTACGAGCGCTCGACAAGGAGCCATTAGTTTAAATTTGTACCCCCGTCTTATATATAATCTTTTGTGCGTTTAGGTTTATTGTACCATTGCAAATATATTTATAATTGTTATCAGGCACAATAAACGCATGTTACAAAAAAAAAATCAGAGATATTATAGAAGCAGCGTGGCACAGTCGACAGAGTGTCATGTTGCGAAGACGATCTTTTGCGTTGGAAGCGGTTCGTCCCAGTAGGAGTCGCATATTTTTTTTTTACCTTTTCTTCCGTTTGTACCATGTTTTGTTATAGAAACTACATTTTTATATATTAAGATTATTTTTATACAATATTGTGCAATTTTTATGTTTTTTATCGCTTTGAAAAAGAAGTCAGGATGTGAAAGGAGTTTCTACAAGCTTTTATAAAAACTTACGTCACTATAGTTTGCATTCATTCCTTCTTTCTTCTGACTTCTTTTTCAATGGGATAAAAAACAAAAAAATTGCACAATATTGTATACAAATAATCTTAATATATAAAAATGTAGTTTCCATAACAAAACATGGTACAAACGGAAGAAAAAGTAAAAAAAAAAAAAAAAAATAAGCGACTCTTACCGGGATCGAACCGTTTCCAGCGCGAAAGATCGTCTTCGCAACATGGCACTCTGTCGACTGTACCACGCTGCTTCTATAATACCTCCGACTCTTATACGGTTGACACTTGTCAATCGAAATTTAGCTATTTTTAAAAATTTATTTCTCGAAAACGA
>NW_026533569.1:0-3590 GCF_026225885.1 Hylaeus anthracinus | reverse complement strand
ATGTAACGAAATAAGCGCATAAGGGTGGGGGAAACCGTCTTCGCGCGCAGGAGTGGGGGTGTTCTTTCGGACCCCGCGGTATCTTTATAGAGCGCGCGATATCGGTAGGAACGTCTCGCGACGATGGCCTCAAGCAGAAGATCCAAAAACGCAAAGTTTGCAAATTACAATCCGGCAGCAAATCTTTTATTTGCGCAATACAATTTCTCAAAGACCAGATATTAAAGAGACGGTAGAGGTGACATCATTCGTTGGCGATGAGAATATTGGAGTACGTGCGAAGGAAACATTACACCGGATGAGAATATAATATGGGAGGAAATGCGCTAGAAAGAAAGACACATATATCCAAGCTATTTTTTTTTATTGATAACTGTATTCCATCTAAACCTAATGCTAACAATTCAGTCAATTTCCAAAAAATAGATACATTTTTTATTTCTGGTATTTCAGCCACCAGTTGTATAATTTAAATACATTTTGTAAAGCGCAATTCGTTACATGGTTTATGCATCGCATGGTATTAGTAACATCAAGATTTTTCAAACACGCGATATCTTTGTAATCAGCATCCATGGTCTCAATAGTTACTATCAGTTTCTATCAAGTAGATTTTTCAACCAGTCACGTTTTTGGCTCCCCTTGACATAGGCGATAGGCCATGCATCGTCATCGACTATTGCCGTTGTAATCAATCGTTTCGCCATACTGTATGGAACGAAACCATCTTCCCACGACAGTCCATGATGATTTGCCGTCACCCAAGAAGCACGAGATTTATCGGCTGCCGATAGTGAATTCCATGGATACGGGCTTTTGAAAATGTAATGGGTGAGGTTGAGAACGGTTCCTTTTCTCAACACAGCCACTTCTTTTACGATAAACCTGGTTTTGTCGGTGAACCCTTGTATGTCAACAAACGTTAGTACCATCGTGACGATATCTTTGAAACTCCGCCACAATGCGAGGTGTTCATCTCTTACATATTACAAATATTGCTGATGCTGCAGTTTATGTGATTTTGCGCACAACGTTGGACAATGAATCGTATTCGATGACGCGATCATGCAAAATAAGATAGTACGCGGTAGTACTTGCTGGCACGTTTTCTATGCAATCAAATTCTATTCGCACATCTACGGTGGCGCTCTTGATTGATTCGTTCTATCGCGAGCAATCGATGACTATAAACGGCCCATGAAACAAAAAGTTGTCCGTGTTACAAAGCGTTTCGTAACAGTCGTATCCGTAATAAGCTTTATGAAAACGTGTATACATATCAAAAAGAATAGCATATCTGTTTCTATCAAAATCAAGATTCAAGTCATCGTATGGATAAAAGTCAGAGTTTAGCAATATGGAGTTTCACGTTGGTCAATTTACATGCATCGAAGTTGCTCGCATCTTCAGGCATGATATTCGTTCGACCAGTCTCCAGTGCAAAAATGACGTATCGCGGTTTCTCTAGCTGAGTCGCAGTTTTAACGGCCCACAAATGTTTTGTCGTACTTTGCAAGAAAGGGTACTCGTACAGGTCTCACGAAGAAAACTCATGCTTAGGTATTGCCCGCTTTCCAAATTTCGCAACAACGATAGTTTATTCGTATCATTCAGTACGCCGTGACGCATTCGCCACTGTATCTTTAATAATTCGACCACCGGTTCCAGCGTGGAATCTCCATCGATGCAATTATTATCACTGCGCGCGCGTATAAGAATGAGTTCGTGACGAGCGTTGATTACTATACGCCTGTAATCTTCGCAAAATCCCAACAGCATGTTGAGCGGTACACAAAAGTTAAAGTAACCTATCGGTATGTTTGACTGTGTGATCCATTCAGCATTCCGTAAAATTAGCGATTTGTCAAATGTTAGGGACACAAAATTTTTGATGGTGCTTATTATTCCAAGTATCAAGGGGTTCCCCTCATTACCCTGCGAAAGCGATCGTCGCAAAAACATGTGAATGTCATCCAGCTCGTAAGATCCTTCGGGAATAATGATTTTCTTATCATTGTTATCGTAGTAAAATTTATTATTCGACAAATTTACATTCGGTATCGTGTAATAAGTCTCAAAGTCCGTAAAACCGAGCTCGTAATCACCATCGCTCAGATCGATGGCCGGAAAATAGCTTAATGCGAGAATGTTACTTTGCCCGGTGAGCGTTAACGTCAGCAACATGTTCAAACGAATACTGGAGTTAAAGTGTGCAATGACTGCCCCTAAATTGATTGTCAACCGTCTGCAGAAACTGCAAACATAGCTGTCCGCAATTGCTCTGATTATAGCGTTGATAAGGCCTGTGATTATACTCGATTACGCTATTCTTGAAATACTGTATCAGTTCCCTCGGCGGTTGAAGATTGCCAAAACTATCGAAATATATGGTGCGAGTTTCCCGTTTTGCGTACGCAACCCAATGAGTACCAAGTCCCTCAAAAGTATTCAAATTTATGATTTCGCTCTCGTTCCTGTGTATCCCATCTGTTGGTAAAGTATTGGGCATAAAAATACCCCTGAAATATAGAATACGCATACGCTTTGCCAGATGCTGTAGTTGTACGTTGGTAGTTACGCCTTCAGGCATTTTAATTTTGACGTTTTTTTTTCTCTTTGAAACTCCTCGTCCGCGTTTGTACGGCGCGAGATAAAGTCCACGGCCTACCATAACACGATTATGCCGTTGCATTTCCTCCAGCTGTTTTCGCGCAAACTTGACGTCATTCACGACCTTAGCCACGCCAACAGCACCACCGGTTAACGCTCCTATAGCTGATAACGCAGGTAAGAGAAACGGGAGGATACCGTCACGCTTTGCTATCGGTAGAGCTCGCTCCCCCTTGTTCTTCTTACTACGACTCTTTTTCTTCTTGAACCCCATTCCAAGCTTCGTCTTAGCTTTCATCGCAGTCCAAACAGCTGCAGAAGTCGCCCTTTCGCCGAACGTAGAGTCCTTCGCAGTTATTCGCTGGCGTACTCGATCACCTAAAATTCAATCTGCCTCGTGACGATTGGTTAAATCTTTGTTTCGAGAGTACGCAATATCGTGTTCTTTACAGACTGCATCCAACGGATTTATACCTCGATCGCCGCGTGCTAAACGACTGAATTGTTAGCATTAGGTTTAGATGGAATACAGTTATCAATAAAAAAAAAAATAGCTTGGATATATGTGTTTTTCTTTCTAGCGCATTTCCTCCCATATTATATTCTCATCCGGTGTAATGTTTCCTTCGCACGTACTCCAATATTCTCATCGCCAACGAATGATGTCACCTCTACCGTCTCTTTAATATCTGGTCCTTGAGAAATTGTATTGCGCAAATAAAAGATTTGCTGCCGGATTGTAATTTGCAAACTTTGCGTTTTTGGATCTTCTGCTTGAGGCCATCGTCGCGAGACGTTCCTACCGATATCGCGCGCTCTATAAAGATTGTAATTTGATTTTATATGTTGCACGGGGCATGAGTGCGAGGAAGAAAATACTTGGACGCGAGAGAGAGGGAACCCGCGGGGTCCGAAAGAACACCCCCACTCCTACGCGCGAAGACGGTTTCCCCCACCCTTATGCGCTTATTTCGTTACAT
>NW_026533568.1:0-1260 GCF_026225885.1 Hylaeus anthracinus | reverse complement strand
AGAAAACAATACGCCGCTGGCACTTTGAATTTAAATTTAAGAAAGCATCACGCCGCTGGCACTTTGAAATAAAATTTAAGAAAGCAATGCGCCCCTAGTACTTTGAATGTAAATTTAAGAAAGCATCACGCCGCTGGCACTTTGAAATAAAATTTAAGAAAGCAGTACGCCGCTGGCACTTTGAATTTAAATTGAAAAAAGCATTACGCCCTTAGCACTTTGAAATATAATTTAAGAAAGCAATACGCCGCTGTCACTTTGGAATAAAACTTAAGAAAGCAATGCGTCGATAGAACTTTAAATTTAAATTAAAGAAAGCATCACGCCGCTGGCACTTTGAATTCAAATTTAAAAAAGCATTACGCCCTTGGCATTTTGAAATAAAATTTAAGAAAGCAATACGCCGCTGGCACTTTGGAATAAAACTTAAGAAACCAATTTCGTCGCTAGCACTTTAAATTTAAATTTAAGAAAGCATCACGCCGCTGGCACTTTGAAATAAAATTTAAGAAAGCAATACGCGATAGCCAGTTTGAAAGAAAATTTAAGAAAACAATACGCCGCTGGCACTTTGAATTTAAATTTAAGAAAGCACCACGCCGCTGGCACTTTGAAATAAAATTTAAGAAAGCAATGCGCCCCTAGTACTTTGAATTTAAATTTAAGAAAGCATCACGCCGCTGGCACTTTGAAATAAAATTTAAGAAAGCAGTACGCCGCTGGCACTTTGAATTCAAATTTAAAAAAGCATTACGCCCTTGGCACTTTGAATTTAAATTAAAGAAAGCAATACGCCGCTGGCACTTTGAAATAAAATTGAAGAAAGCAATACGCCGCTGGCACTTTGAATTTAAATTAAAAAAAGCATTACGCCCTTGGCACTTTGAAATAAAATTTAAGAAAGCATCACGCCGCTGGCACTTTGAAATAGAATTTAAGAAAGCATTACGTGGAAGCCAGTTTGTAGGAAAATATAAGACAACAGTACGCCCCTGGCACTTTGAAATAAAATTTAAGAAATCAGTGCGCCGCTAGCACTTTGAATTTAAATTTAAGAAAGCATCACGCCGCTGGCACTTTGAAATAAAATTTAAGAAAGCAATACGCCGCTGGCACTTTGAAATAAAATTTAAGAAAGCAATACGCCGCTGGAATTTTGAATTTAAATTAAAAAAAGCATTACGCCCTTGGCACTTTGAAATAAAATTTAAGAAAGCAATACGCCGCTGGCGCTATGAGGTAAAATTTAAGAATGCACTA
>NW_026533567.1:0-1618 GCF_026225885.1 Hylaeus anthracinus | reverse complement strand
TTGGTGTAGAAGTGGTGTAGAATTGGTGTAGAATCGGTGTAGAATTGGTGTAGAATTGGTCTGGAATTGGTGTAGAATTGATGTATAATTCTTGCGGAATTGGTGTGGAATTGGTGTAGAGTTGGTGTAGAATTGGTGTAGAATCGGTGTAGAATTGGTTTCGAATTAGTGTGGAATTTGTATAGAATTAGTGTAGAATTAATGTAGAATTGGTGTAGAATTGTTGTAGAAGTGGTGTAGAATTGCTGTATAATTCTTGCGGAATTGGTGTGAAATTGGTGTAGAATTGGTGTAGAATTGGTGTAGAATTGGTGTAGAATTGCTGTATAATACTTGCGGAATTGGTGTAGAATTGGTGTAGAAGTGGTGTAGAATTTGTGTACAATTGGTGTAGAATTTGTGTAGAATTCGTGTAGAGTTGGTGTAGAATAGTTGTAGAATTAATGTAGATTTGGTGTAGAATTGGTGTAGAATTGGTGTAGAATTATTGTAGAATTAATGTAGAATTGGTGCAGAATTGGTGTGGTATTAGTGTAGAATTTGTGTGGAATTTTTGTAGAAAACGTGTACAATTTGTGTAGAATTGATGTAGAATTGCTGTGGATTTGGTGTAGAATAGTTGTAGAATTAATGTAGATTTGGTGTAGAATTGGTGTAGATTTGGTGTAGAAATAATGTAGATTTGGTGTAGAATTGGTGTAGAATTGGTGTAGAATTGGTGTAGAATTGCTCTGGAATTGGTGTAGAATTGCTGTATAATTCTTGCGGAATTGGTGTGAAATTGGTGCAGAATTGGTGCGGAGTTGGTGTGGAATTGGTGTAGAATTGGTGTAGGATTTGTGTGAGAGTGGTGTAGAATTGGTTTAGTAGAATTGGTGTGGAATTGGTCTAGAATAGTTGTAGAATTAATGTAAAATCGATGTAAAATTGGTGTAGAATTGGTGTAGAATTTGTGTGAAATTGGTGTGGAAGACGAGTAGAATTTGTGTACAATTGATGTAGTTGTATTGGTGTAGATTTTGTATAGAATAGGTGTAAAATTGGTGTAGAATTGGTTTAGTAGAATTAGTTTAGAATTTGTGTGGAATTGGTGTAGATGTGGTGTAGAATTGTTGTAGAATTAATGTAGAATTGCTGTAGATTTGGTGTAGAATTGGTGTAGTATTGGTGTATAATTGGTGTAGAATTGCTGTAGAATTGGTGTAGAATTGGAGTAGTATTGGTGCGGAATTGGTGTAGAATTTGTGTAGAATTGGTGTAGAGTTGGTGTAGAATAGTTGTAGAATTAATGTAGATTTGGTGTAGAATTGGTGTAGAATTAGTGTAGAATAGGTGTAGAATTGGTGCGGAATTAGTGTAGTATTGGTGTAGAATTTGTGTAGAAATTATGTGGAATTGATGTGGAAGTGGTGTAGTAGAATTGGTGTATAATTGGTGTAGAATTGGTGCAGAATTGTTGTAGAATTGATGTAGAATTGGTGTAGAATTGGTGCAGAATTGGCGCCGAATTGGTGTAGAATTTGTGTGAAATTGGTGTAGGATTTGTGTGAAATTGGTGCAGATTCGGTTTAGTAGAATTGGTGTAGAGTTGGTGTAGAATTGGTGTAGGATTGGTGTA
>NW_026533566.1:0-1383 GCF_026225885.1 Hylaeus anthracinus | reverse complement strand
CTAGCGCGTATTCATATAAATTAACTAGAAATTATTTCATACTTTTCACTGTACCTTTTTTAAAGTCTGTTAAAGTTTTTTTCCAAAAAATTATTTTTCTTAGTAGAGTCCGGATAATAAAAAAAGAATTATTCAATTCTCTATTCACCACGTTAACGAGGTAAGTTAGGCAAAAAATACATGAATAATGCCAACAATTATATTTTACCTGGGTAAAATGAAACCAGCATCCATGTATCGTAACCCTGGGGAATTGCGCTTGTACAATGTCCAAGCAGCTCTCTCATAATCACACAAAACAGATTCTAAGTTGTCTTGCAATCGTGGCACAAGGGAAACTATTTTTTTCCATATTGCTTCGTACATTGCCTTAGTACGACATTAACATAAAATAAAAATGGTAGCGATTCCCTATAAATTGACATCATTTTTTAATCTTATAATGTTAGATAAGCATAACAAAATTTATCAATAGTGGTATACCGTGTTATTGTAGCGTATGTGTAGAGTGTACAGTTGATGAAACGAAGGCATTTGTGGTACAACCTAATAAGACATAAAAAATGATCAAAATGTAGAGACTTTCCTTACTTGAAAAGTATTAGTCACATAAATGGTTTCTCTTAAATACTTACTGAAAAGGTACCATCCATATATATTTCCTTTGCATTTTCTAATGCACTTAACAATGTAGTATTGGAGAAAATTAATGCGTATTTATTATTATTAGAAAACGCACATCCCTTGTAAATTTCTTTCAGCACATCATAATTTTTTAATATTTCGTGTGCACTCTGCACAGTTTTTGGTAAATCTGGTCGTGATTTTCTCTTCTCTCTTGACATTATCGATTTCATACCATTGTATGAAATATGTGTAGCTGCATCAAGATTTGTACGACAAAAATTGTCAAAGATGTCTTTATTATTTACTGAAGGATTTTTACTGCATTCCTCCAGCACGGCTGATTTTAATTTTAATATTTCAGTACTGCGCGATTCGTTAGAATGATTGTGTGGATTTTGCACTGTGACGTACCTCGCGTGGGCGGCCGGGAAAGCTGCTAATAGACACGCTCGGTCGCACAATTTCCACGGACGAATTTATTTGGAGGAATTGGGCGCCAGTGCCAAGTGCACGTGTCCGTTACTTTCGTTCTTCCGGCTGCTCTACGGAGAGCGAAACTCAGGGGAGGTCGAAAGGTGGGAAATAAACTTTGATCCGCGCACGTTTAATCGGATTTCTTTATTTAATCGAAACCGACGCGGGGGAATTCCGCGGTACACTCACCGTTGAGGAAAGGGTGTGGCGACTACGCGCCGAAAGGGATACGCGACGCGGAATTCCCGATACAAAAAGAAAGTATCCGACGGAAAGAAAACG
>NW_026533565.1:0-2595 GCF_026225885.1 Hylaeus anthracinus | reverse complement strand
AATGAATTTACTTTAATACGGCAACTCTGCTCTAAACTATTCGCTCGGACTACTATCACGCTCGCGCGACTGTACGATGAGAAGTAAGAAGGCTCGTGCCTTCCTCGACCACGTAAACTCGGTGGAACGTCCTAAAAGCTTTGGAGACAAAGAATCTTAGAACCACGTGATCGTCGCCAGTTTATAGAAAAAGTCTTCGAAATTTCGCGACTTGGTACATGCAAGAATTTGGTGTTTACGAGTTGTACCGCGTCTCGCGCCTCGCGCCCACCAAACCGCTCGATTCGTCCTAGCGACAACGTGCGCGCGGACGAACCACGCTGCTATTCGAGCTACGGCTTCAGTATTCGGAGCGTACATGAAGAAGAAATAGCAAAATAAAGGTTTAACCTAAATGCGCGACATTTACATGTCCTTCTTCCAATGATATTTGTAACCGTGATATTTGAACGCGATGGTAATATTCGGTGTGCTTATCTTTCCAACAATTATACATGTATACGTCACTGTTACATTACATGATTTAACGCCTTTCATTCGTAACAAGCAACGCATTTAACATATTTACAATACTAAACCTATTAAAATATTAACAAATTGAACATATTTATAAAACTTTATACAAGGTGCTGCCAGCAGGGTGAAAATGGCGGTGTAAAAAGCACCCCATTTAAAATAAATGGTTCCTGTACGAATACTTATTACACTGACTGTAGGTATATCTCGATAACGAAGCCTCAAATCGCAAAATGCTAAAGGGCCTTAAGATTTTTAATAGGATAAGGATTTGATCCTCAAACAAGTGCACACAATTAATTAATACCATTTATATAACAGGAGAGTCTTTGTAACAACAGTATTTTGGGAACGGTACATTATTAACCCTTTGCACTCCAAATTTTCTGACTTTAATACATTTTGGTCGAGCCTAACTCGACATAGGATCGCAAGGGTTAACATTTGCAAGTTAATGTATAATACGCTATTCCATTACAGGCAGTTATCTTACTAAAAACTTGACATAGGATTAGAAGGGGTTAACATTTGCAAATTAATACATAATACGCTATTCCGGTACAGGCAGTTCTCTTATAAAAAAAACTGAGGCTACAAATACTGCCTTGACTCCTTCTGTCCACCAAACGAAGAATCTGTTCCCGGCGTGTTATCGTTGCTGCGCGGAAGACAATATTATCAGTCAGTGCTATCGTGTCCACCATTGCACGTTGTCCGTCACGGTCACGATTCTATTTACGATAACCGGTAAGACGTTTAACGAAATCGCAAATGTGATTTTCTTGAGGGACACGATTACGCAGAAGTTGCAATTGAGAAATAAAATTTTCAAATATTATCCAAAAATTGTGTTAATAATTTGTATCGTGGATTAATATAAAGTCGAATGTTAATAGTTTCGAATGTTGACATATGATACCCGTCTATCGAATCGGTGAGAACTGAAGGTAACAAAAATATGCGTAATTTATAGGCATGGTTAAACAAAATCACAGCAAGCAAAATGAACAGCAAGTAATAATTTGAGAGACACTAACGAACATCGATATTAATCGTGGTCCTAAGAAAATAAAATTGCATAGTGAAATATATGCGTGCTCAGATCAAAGAAATTAGTATACATTATCAATTTATGAATGCAAGATTATGAAAATTCATTATAGGCGATATCGTTTAAAAGCAGCAACATGCGGTTATTTCGTAATTTCATTTCAACAATGACAACCAAACGTATGCTTCATTCGGGAAGTGGTGATCAAAATCACGACCAGGTTAGTGCATCGAGTCTTCAAAGTCATAGATGGGCCGTTCAACGCGATATCGGTGGTATTTAGTGGTATTTGAACATATCTCGTAGGATTTTTCCAAATTCCAAATATTTTGGATTTTACAATTGTTTTATGTCAGTGACAATGAGTGCTACGATTTTTCCAAAAATTATAGCTGTTGAACTAAGAAACGAACAAGAATGAGCTTTTGGAAGCTTATCTTGAAGATATTGAGGTGCTGCGTAAAAACTGTTTCATCTTGAGAATAAGATCTGAGATGCTGCTCCATTTACTGTCTGCTTTCGCGTGGAATAACCCAGAATCAAGTAAAACCGTAATAGATAAGACGAGGACAGAACGTAACGCTCATATGATCCTGCGAGATCGAGTCAGGATCCAAAATAGGAGAATTTATATATACAAATTGATGAAAATTAAGAAACTTTTATCATTTTTGTTTTATAACAGAACAATTTATTAATGTTATTTATTAATGTTATTTTCTGTTACTTACAACAATCACAACATATTTTTTTGTTCACAACATATTTCATAATCGCGGAATTATAACTCTATTGAAGAAAGATTATGGCGTGAGCTACTGAGCTGTCAAATGGCGTACCTTTGGGCTCAATTTTATTGATTTAAAACAAACGCGTAACAAAAACTTCAATTATTACATTCATGGATTTTCTATGAAGTTAAAAAAAGTGAACACTTTACATTGAATTAAAAAAGTTGTCTCCGCTTCTGATTTGAGCTTGATACGTACACTGCTAGTGATATTTGAACTTTTTGCCTCTTTCAAACC
>NW_026533564.1:0-3671 GCF_026225885.1 Hylaeus anthracinus | reverse complement strand
GTATTATTATTAGTTGTCTTAAATAAATGTTATGTTCGCCGTTTTATTATTGCTATAACATATTTTTAGCCTCCTTCACATGATACTATTAAAAATTAGAAATTATTAATTAAATCTACAAAACGCACAAAAATTGTAGCGGTGCTATAGTTATGCACCGTAGTGTATGTCGCGTATGTGCGTATGCGCGCTCGGTTGACTGTGATTTAAATACCGCGCCGAAAATCGCACCTGTAAACCGTGATGCCAGATTCTGCTCCCAGTTACGCATGCGCACTGGTTTTAACGTCAGTAAAGTATCTAATACGACCATAAAACTGACGCCTTTGTTGCCCCAAAGAAAAATACAAGTACAATGAATTGGGACCACGCATCGTTGACTATAATTACAGTCAGGGCCGGCGCAAGGCAGGTTCAGCGCGTTCGCCGAAACCCGGCCCAGCGTTTTAAAAGGCTCCGCGGTAAAAGGTACCGATTTTGAGTAACTTTTTACAAAATGATGATACCATTAACAAATGCAAGACATTTTTTTAGTACCACTGGCTAAATTGAAAGGAGTGACAAAAATCGTCAAAGAATTATTATTTAATATCCATCTTATACAAAATATATAATATATAACAGCATTTGTATATAAGTAATCCCTCGTTGTAAAATTTAAGTGTAGGATTTGAATGTGAATTCAGGCCCCGCAAAATTTTTGAACCGAGCCCCGCAAAAACTCACGCCGGCCCTGACTACAGTACTGCACGTTCAGCATTTTTCGACGCGCATGCGCGAGTGGGAGCAAGATCTGGCATCGAAGCCTGTAAACTTTAAACGCTTGCGTCTCGATAAAGACGGACTAATTGGAAAATGATGAAAGACTTTTCGATTTATCGTGGTACGAGGAATTGATTTTGAAAAAGGGTCTCACGTTTTTGTTTATACACCAAACATGTATACAAGGAGTGTTTGTATACAAACATTTTAGAAAATATGTTAATAATGTTTGTAATGTGTGTATGTTATAATATACTGTATTTATTATATAAATTGATGCATGCATGCACAATGGTATTACTTTCATAACTGAGGAAAACATTTCTCTTCGAAAATTCATTGTATTTCCAATGGTTTTTAAAATAATATGAAATGTAAAAATTTGGAGCATAACTTCACTAACCCTTAAACTTTAGTTACCACAGTTAAAAAGATTATGTATATTCATATTCTTATTTGTGCCTGATCTATAAATATACAGAATTTCACAAAAATAAATGTAGAACGTTACTTTACACATATACTTTGTTAATACAATTAGACTCACATGAACTATTGTACTACACTGTTCTCTTTAAGATAACTAAAAATATCATAAATACCAAATTTTTTTTGTTTCAATAAGCGTAACAGTATATTTTGATAAGAAATATAAAGCCTTATGAAAATATCTTGAATTCATATATTATTGAACTGGTATTACATTAAAGTGTATAAAATAGGATATACAAACCTATTCAAAAATAATAACAAAAAGAAAGATCTTAAGAAAGATTAGATTTCTTAACGATTATAAATTCTTTTAAGAAAAAATGTCTTATTTAAATGTCGTACTTTACATGTTTAAAATTATAATATAAATATCCTCTATATAAAAGATTAATGTATCATACCCGATATACTTTGCGATATCGTTTCAGAATTTTGCATAGCGTTCCCTTGCGTCTGAGTGGAGGTTGTACTCGTATAAATACATGGTAAAATACTGTATGCAGATTTTGACAAACCAGCAGTACTTTTAAATTCGTCTTTAAATCCAGAACCTTCCTGTATAAGTTCCATGAGGCTCGTGACACCAATAGTCGATGCACTATTACTTGTTTTATTGGAAGACACTGAAAGTATTAAACTCCGATAGATGTTTGTGTTTGTCAAGTATTCACACAGCTTTTTATAACACTGTAACAATATTCGTAATTGAACGTTTTCGACGTATCTGTCATAATCCTTGCACCAACCGCACGAAGGTTTAAGTTTTTTACGTCCACCTCTGCACCCACGACACACATGATGTTGACAATTAGTTTCGGTTGGTGTGTGAGGTTCGATTAATAAATTTGAACACACAGTACAACTAAGGCTTTGTCGCAAATATGGAACTAGCCTATACAAATCTGTCCATGAATTTGGATCGTCAGCGTCTGCTTGTAAAACTAGCCGACACGTTGATACGTAAAGACTCGTGGCGTTCATTTTTTCCCTGAAATATCCACGAGCGATACATATAATTATACAGGAAAATTAACTAAACAAACCAACACGACATTGTCACTGCACACAAACAAAACATCGGCCATTTTTAATTTTCTATCGTTTACATTGGTTTACATTGATAGAGGGCTCTTTGAAATCACTTCGACTAAAAAATATTGCTAGATAGGAAAATTCTATAATGATCTCTAACGCTATCTATATATATGTATATGTAATCACATAAAGGTAAAGTAATATATTATATTTGGTTTTAATATTTCTTTTTTTTTTTAACAATTGTGTGTAATTAACGTATGTCTATATATATCAGTACATCCTACAAAAAATGTAAACTAAGTATTATGCTTTTAGTATCACTGCTGTGACAAGTAACTTTCAATTCTTGTTAAAAAATTAAACACGCGTAAATGTATTAAATTCTACAAACATGTATACTTCGTTCAGCAAATCGCAAAATTTGGATAAACAAATTTATACGTATATTGCAATAAAACTGGTATAATAAGAAATTGTGCCAGTATATAGATATAGATCTAATATAAATTAGAAAACTTGTTATTTTCGTAAAATAATAACAATCTTGCGGTGAGAAAGTTAATGAAAGTAAATATACAGAGATACGCAGAGATATAAAGTTTGACAACAAAAACTATATTTATAATATATTTATGGACCTACTATGCATCGAACTCATTTAAAGTTACGATACACTCCTGGTCAGGGCCGGCGTTGGGGGGGGGGGGCGCAGTCGGGCAACCGCCCGGGGCGTCAGACTTTTGGGGGCGTTGCAGTACGGTGTAAATTAGTAAAGCTGCTATATATTGTAGTTTAACAATCTTTACAATCCAGCTACAGATTCATCGTTTCATATTATTACCTTGTCTTCTTTTCTTAAAAATTTTAAGCCTCTGAAGGGGCGCCACGATAATCTTGCCAGGGCGCCAATATTGCTAAAATCGGCCCTGCTCCTGGTTGAGACATATGTAAGCTGACCAATGGTATTTTGCTGTAGTCATATAATATTATTTCCTTACAACTTGTTTTAGTTTAAAAAATAGTAAAAAGAATACACAAATGTCAAGAGTAATGTTATTTATTTATAATTATTGGTTACAAAATAAAATAATCTTGAATGCTGTAGAAATATTATCTTGTGATGTCACAGTAGGAAATCCAAATTGAATATTTCAAAATTACAATTTCCAAAATACGTTATGATAAGCATTATTTAAAATGATAAAAGTCAAAGTTAACAAATAAAAATAAAACAAAATATATATAATACTGACTCAATGACAAAGTTCCATCGTTACTTTGTCCGACTGTGACGTCACATAGATAATTTTATCTTTGCTTCAAAGCATTTATCTGAAGCCGTATTTATCTATAAGTATACAGGGTGTCCCAAAAATGTT
>NW_026533563.1:0-1245 GCF_026225885.1 Hylaeus anthracinus | reverse complement strand
CCCCAAGGAAAAAAAGTTTCGAACCAAAATGTTCATTACTAACCGAGCTACGAATTTTTGAAAGTGATCCAGTCGAAATGAAGTAAAAACATAGATTGTCTATAATAATGGGAAACTGGTCTCCTTAATCGGCAGCGAAGGTAGCGAGGAACGAAGGAGTCCCCCTCGGGAACTGGTAGGAGGTCTCTCAGAGTCGATTCTATCACTCCGCCCGACGATAGTCGCGAATAAGTGTGCGAGGCGCGCATTTAGCGCCCGGGGGCTTTTTCACGATGCACGCTTATGCGAAGATATCGGCAGCTGGCCTGGAATCGTGAGAGTCTCAGGCAGATGGCCTGCCCCGAAACTCCTCCGCGGCGCTCACGTGTACGTGCACACGACCACTAACAATCCCTACACGCCTTCCTAAGGAAGGAACCACCAAGGATGTTTCCCACGGACTCCTGCAGCCTCTCATCTGCCGCATTACTCGGCCACACGAATGTGTGCCCTCGATTCCCCTTCTATCCCCCTTTCCCCGTTACCTCACCGTTGAAAATTTTCCGTCGAATTCTACGCGAATCGCACGCGTCCACCCCGACGCTCCACCAACATTTCTAATTCAACAAAATTGTTGCGTTAAGAAACACGTCTACGTTTCCTTTTCTTTTTTATATTGTATCAAAACACAGCTCTCCTCGTTTCAATCACCTACGGTGTTTCGCCATCGTAGAATCGCTATCTAATATCGAAATTGACCACTATCTCCGCTTCCTCTTCTTTCTGCTTTAAATAAATAAACGAGACAAAAAAAAAAAAGGAAGAATTGTCTCGTAACGCGTCCAAGTTAGAAAATAATGTAATTAAAGTATGCAAATCGGTGGTAACAAGTCACGGATTTCCGTGTTAACTTTTTTGTCGCAACTCTAACGGTCTTTCCTCCCCTTTGAATCACAAAAGATCACCCTCGGGGGCAGGACGGGGGGCTGCTTTAGCAAACGGGGATCCCCCGAGCGAGCAGACAACTACCTGTTGGTCCAACCGCGGGTGCACTGTTCACACGTGCACTTCTGTTCTATTCAGCTTCGTTCCTCCACCCCACCTCCACCCCCGAGACACCTGCACCCTCGCTGGAACGCCGAACGCTTTTTCTCGAATCTTAGCGCGGTCGGGAAAAATTCGATGTTCGGTTCAACGCGAATCACGCGTCACAAAAGGAGTTAGGTAGTCTAATTTTCAAAAATTCGTAGCTCGCTTAGTAATGGA
>NW_026533562.1:0-2207 GCF_026225885.1 Hylaeus anthracinus | reverse complement strand
ACAAGGACAGAGAGGGCGATACAACAATTGCAGGAGAGACGAGGACAGAGCGATTAGCCTAGCATAATTTTTTTTCCAGGATATTGAAGCAAAGAAGCAATATTTTCTAATAATTCTGGTTTTAATATATTCGTTACACTTTGGCGGGTGCGACTCCAAGGCCTGCTTTTGCAGTTTCGGCTTTAAAACTTTATAAACAATAAAAGTACGTTTGCTAGTTTTATTTTATTGTTAAAAATTTAATAAAGCTTTACAAGGGGGGATAATGCCCGTTAATGAACGTTACACATCCAAAAATTGAATAAAAGACTAACATTATAAACTTTCAAATTCAAATAAAATATTTTTCAAATATACAAATTGATTTTTATTTCAATTAAGGTATAAATCTAATATGTAAAAGAAATAATCTCCAAAAAACATTCTGAAAGCTGTTTTATTGAAGTGTAGTAGAGCCAATTGTCTGCCTACTGTTGGTTTATTGTACCTAGTCAAGAGTTGACCCTACGGAAAGAAATTTTCAGTTGGCCCTTTATATTGAAAGTAACGTGGGGCCTACATTGGGTGTGATCGTTGGCTCAGTTGAATAAAAGGGCGACAATCCTAACCGTTGAGCAACCGATATCTCGTCAATGGCCCATCGAAATACCAACGATAATGGCAGCTAGGGTAGATCGTCAAAGACGTCAGATTTTTGATATTCAAATTTACTTTATTACTTTATTTACTGGTCTTCGATGGGCACAGAGAGTTCTCTTTGGTTCGGTAGTTGGATGTGTGAGTGAAAGTGTAACTATGCCGAAGTGAGAATGTGGTTTGCTGATCAGATAAATACCAAAACAAACCGGAGCGATGGTATTGTCTGATGTATAGAGAATTGTATAGGGAAAAGTTGTTCAGAATAGTGACCTTGAGAACATATTTCAAGGTCATCGAAATCGGTGAGGTCGTCAATTATCAACATAATTACCCCAATATTATCAAATTGCTCTACTAACGAATGATTCATTGTAATCTGTGTGATTAGAAATAAGAAATTCCCTTATTATTATAAATACTAAGATGACTCTAAAATCCACGGCAGTAACCCTTGAAGGCACAAACTCGACAGATAATTATGCAAAACGCTAGAGAATAATTTTCAAGCAAGAACTTAGCTGTCTTCGAAAATTACACACAATTGTCCTTCACTTGTAATGCGTTTGTTCTTACAGATCGGAACGGTTGTTTTAAGAGCACTCGAACAATTAAGACTTTGTTTTGTCGAGACTCTCTTATATTACTGGTTTCATTCAATATTCATCTTCCGTAATTATATCTAAATTGCAGACCAGACGGTGAGGTGATGTTTTCGAAATCTGAATACTTGCCATTGTATCAGTCTAAGAACACATTCATTCGAAACAGTACGTTCTGTACTAGCTTAACAATACTCGGTCAACTCTTTTGTCATTCTAAGATGCCACACTATGATATGTCACTTGGACTATTGTATTATTATGTCTATTATTCTGTAACGTACTGTGATCAATGGAAAAAGGACAAAAAATAATAGCCTCTTTTAAGTTAGTTACAAGTATACATCTAACTTTAGTGTCTTTTTACCGTCTTAACAAAAAAATTTCATTTTGAATTCTTGATTTAAAATGAGAAAAATAAGAAACTCCAACATTAGAAAATTCAATTGATATGTACCTAACACTGTAATGTTCCATTCTCTTTCTTAAGCAGGAAGAGCACCGATGAATAAACGCAAGAACTAGGACCTGTTGTTCATTTTGTCTTTCATACGATTATGAGTACTTTGGAGTACGGGGTCTTTGGAAATGAATGGGTGGTAAGGAAAAATACAGTAATATGTGATAGCATGCAGAAGGATTAAAGGATTTTCGTAATTTCCGGTGTCAAAATTTTCGAAAATTTTTAGTATTGCATTGTATTTTCCATTGTAAATTTACGATACCATTATTTTCAACACGTTGAAAGTACGTTTGCTATCCTCATTTTATTGTTTATGATGTTTTAAGGCCGAAATTGCAAAATCAGGCTTTGGAGTCGCATCCGCCAAAGTGTAACGAATATATTAAAACCAGAATTATTAGAAAATATTGCTTGTTTGCTTCAATATCCTGGAAAAAAATTATGCTAGCCTAATCGCTTTGTCCTCGTCTCTCCTGCAATTGTTGTATCGCCCTCTCTGTCCTTGT
>NW_026533561.1:0-1211 GCF_026225885.1 Hylaeus anthracinus | reverse complement strand
ATATATATATACATATATACAAAAATAGAACCTTATATATATATATATATATAATTCTATTTTTGTTTGTTATGCAATAAAAAAAACAATAAAAAAATATATATATACATATTTTATTATTTTATTGCACCTTACCTTTTATATATATATATAAGGTTCTATTTTTGTATATATGTATATATATATATATATATATAGAGAGAGAGAGAGAGAGAACCTTATAAAAAAATAGAACCTTATATATTTATGTATATAATATTCTATAATATATAATAATAATAATAATATATATAATATATATATAAGGTTCTATTTTTATAGAATATTATATATATATATACGAGTTACTGTTCCTACATAAAGTTTATTAGCAAAGTATAGTAAAGAGAATGGCAACCTCGACTTGCAAATGAATAATTTGATTGTTTTTGTTTCCCTTCTCGCGGTTAGTTACAAGGAGAGTAATTATGAAATTAGCCAGTAAGAATAGAGATCAGGAAGCAATTTTATGTGAAACGTTTAGAAGGGACGATGTAAAAAGGGAGCAGGACGTTCAACGTACGCACTTCGATTTAATAAAGAAACGAAGCGCAAACCTATTGGAACGTTCGATAAAAATTTACGAACGCATAGATCGACGATACAATTTGAACCGTAAGCGGGTTCGAGTTCGCGTGGTCTCCGCAGGTTGATTAAGAGATTCCTTTGATATCAGCAGAACTGTCGGAGAGGTCATCGATTCATTGTACAATAATCGCTCTGTGTAGGCGTAATTGCATCTCGGCCATTGTTTGCAGAGTACTGGCTGTTCGGCAGGCACCGGCGTGTTGGCTTCTTGTTAGCTGAGATCCAAGCTGGATCCTGCTATTCCTCGTGCGATCGGTAAACGTTTCAACGGAACCGAGTCAACGCGAACTAAATTTCCAAATTGTCAGTGGCGACTCTTTTCTGGTATTCCCGTGGTACACCGATGCGTCCGATATTATTATTTATTTATTGCTTTGAACCGTACAAGGTTCATGTAGCGTATACATTACAAATTGTATAGTACGTACACGGTTATTTTGCAATATGACTTCGAGTGTTACTTGAATCTACTTCATTTCATCCATTTATTTACAACTACCTCAAATCAAATGCTCTGTATAGTAAATATATTAGTAGTAGTAGAGAGAGAGAGAGAGAGAGAGAGAGAGAGAGAGAGAGAGAGA
>NW_026533560.1:0-2058 GCF_026225885.1 Hylaeus anthracinus | reverse complement strand
CCGTTTCTCGTCACGTAATTGTTAATGTAGTATTTTCCATACTCTATTTTCAATATGCATGTCACATTTTGTTGTTCCATAGTGTATACTATTTTATATTATTATATTATCCTTTCTGTGTTGTATGCTTTCATTTGCCAACCATATTTGCAGTTACTTTTCTATAATAATGGAGAATAAAGTCGTCCTTGTTATGCCACCACACATGCACCCTTGAAGATCTAATTGGTGACAGAAAATAGCAAGAGTTTCTTAGAATAATCGATGACAAGTAAGACCAAGGTTTTATACTTTATCGTCGACGTTTATTCGATTGAACAGTTATATTTCTATTAATTTTATAATTTAAATACCAATTTAACGAGTATTAAATTAATTGATTTTTTCTTTATTATCTGAAACTATTATCCAAATAATATTATCTCTGTTGAGATTACGATTAAATGACCCAAACAAATAAATAATGACGTTAACATTCAATGAACAGGTTCCTTTTAAATTTGTTACATCATTGGATAATAACCGTTATTAGTAATCAGAAATATATAAATATCCTTTTTTAAGGACATGAATTTTAGATTTCCTGTATAAATTACAATTTGAAAGAAGTATGTTTCGCGACACAACTGTTACGCCTGCAGTATGATTGCGCACGATGGCAGACGAACATGATGGCAGCATCCTCTCAGGCAACGAGACTCTACACGCAAGAGTAGTTTCAGTTGCATGCTTATAGGCGCGGAAGCCAGTACCATCTGTAGGAAGAGACTATCGATCTCATTGGTACATGGTCTCATCGAATTTCGTTTACCGTGGGGATTCTGCAAAGGACCACCATGATCGAGGCAGTAAATTTGAGGATTTTGGCCCTCCTCGAGGTATAAATTTAGCTCCGAATCATTCGCAAGTTGGACGATCTGTTCCTCTAGCAAAATACTATTTCGAAGAAAACCATAGTCGTCTGAGTCTACAATAATTTCTACATCGATATCTTTCTAATCTTTCTAAATTGATATCACAATTTCGTGAATGGGAAAGGTACAATAAATTTGTATGCATTGCAATACTGCAGTGTTATGCTAATTTGTATTACCTTTCTACTTTATTGAATTTTGCGTATTGTATCTAAAAGTTTCTTCAGCCTTATACCTATCTTTTGTGATTAATAATTAATATACATTCGACAGGCAAGAAAAATATTTCTCTAAAATGATAATATAAGTGTTCTTAGACAGTGATGGTATGTCGTGATGTCTTTTATATTTACTTTTATTTTTTCTTTCCTTCTATAATCTTCGGTCTTTAAATTTTAAATAAATATTTAAAATATTACATATAAAATATTTCCTCTAAAATGATAATACAAGTGTTTCTAGATAGCGATGGTATGTCGTGATGTCTTTCATATTTACTATTAATTTTTCTTTTCTTCTATGACCCTCAGTATTCAAATTTCAAATAAATTCTAATTACACTCGCACAAATTAAATTTAAGTTTCGCAGTGATAGTCTACAATAAAGTCTCACATTTACGTTCTCATAATGGAAGCATTTTTTCACGAACAAGAATCGAGAAGTTAAGCCAGGAATTTCCAGTGGTGTTTGTTCAACCCTGTTTCTTTCACCGTGAAATACATCGCTGATGGGTTAAGTGATTTACATATAATAACTCGGTTCGCCCACGTAAGAGAAGTAGCCTGCGTTATGCATACATTCATGCACGTGCGTTCGACATGTTTAAAGTGGCCGATTGAATATGCGGGACGCTAATGCACGCTGAACGCGTCAGGACAGATCTGAAATAATTGGACGTGGGCTGGACACAGAGATTGAAGTACGAAAAAAAGAAGGATCGTAAAATACCTGACGCGACTGGCTCTAAACTACGGCTATGGCACCGATAACTTTCGAGATATGGAATGTGATTAAACATTCTCTTGGGTTATTATGCATACATTATAGATGCAAATGATAGTACCGAAAAAAATCGAAAATTTAATTATTCTATACAAGCAAACTGTATTTTCATCGACTGGAAGCTTATGAACGTTTCTACTT
>NW_026533559.1:851-1573 GCF_026225885.1 Hylaeus anthracinus | reverse complement strand
TCAAGGAACCAATACGTCGTTGGCGCTTTGAAATCAAAATTAAGAAAGCAATATGCCGCTGGAACATTAAAATAAAATTGAAGCAACCATTACGCCGCTGGCACATTAAAATAAAATTCAAGAAACAATTACGACGCTGGCACATTGAAATAAAATTCAAGGAACCAATACGACGCTGGAACTTTGAAATAAAATTCAAGGAACCAATTCGTCGCTGGCAATTTAAAATAATAATAATGAAAACAACACGCCGCTGGCACTTTCAAATAAAAATTTAGAAATAAATGCACCGCTGTCACTATAAACAAAAATTGAAGAAACCAATACGCCGCTGGCACTTTAAAACAAAATTCAAGAAACTAATGCGCCGCTGGCAAATTGAAATAAAATTAAGAAAGCATTACGCCGCTAGCACATTGAAATAAACTTGAATAAACCATTACGCCCCTGGTATATTAAAATAAAATTCAAGAAACTAATGCGCCGCAGGCACATTAAAATAAAATTAAGACAGCTTTACGCCGCTGGCACTATGAAATAGAATTTAAGAAACCAATACGACGCTGGCACTTTAAAATAAAATTCAAGGAACCAATACGACGCTGGCACTATGAAAAAGAATTCAAGAAACCAATACAACGCTGGCATATTGAAATAATATTCAGGAACCAATAAGACGCTGGCACTTTGAAATAAAATTCAAGAAACCAATACAACGCTGG
>NW_026533559.1:732-841 GCF_026225885.1 Hylaeus anthracinus | reverse complement strand
ACTGAAATAAAATTGAAGAAACCATTACGCCGCTGGCACATTAAAATAAAATTCCAGAAACAATTACGACGCTGGCACATTGAAATAAAATTCAAGGAACCAATACGTC
>NW_026533559.1:0-722 GCF_026225885.1 Hylaeus anthracinus | reverse complement strand
TCAAGGAACCAATACGTCGTTGGCGCTTTGAAATCAAAATTAAGAAAGCAATATGCCGCTGGAACATTAAAATAAAATTGAAGCAACCATTACGCCGCTGGCACATTAAAATAAAATTCAAGAAACAATTACGACGCTGGCACATTGAAATAAAATTCAAGGAACCAATACGACGCTGGAACTTTGAAATAAAATTCAAGGAACCAATTCGTCGCTGGCAATTTAAAATAATAATAATGAAAACAACACGCCGCTGGCACTTTCAAATAAAAATTTAGAAATAAATGCACCGCTGTCACTATAAACAAAAATTGAAGAAACCAATACGCCGCTGGCACTTTAAAACAAAATTCAAGAAACTAATGCGCCGCTGGCAAATTGAAATAAAATTAAGAAAGCATTACGCCGCTAGCACATTGAAATAAACTTGAATAAACCATTACGCCCCTGGTATATTAAAATAAAATTCAAGAAACTAATGCGCCGCAGGCACATTAAAATAAAATTAAGACAGCTTTACGCCGCTGGCACTATGAAATAGAATTTAAGAAACCAATACGACGCTGGCACTTTAAAATAAAATTCAAGGAACCAATACGACGCTGGCACTATGAAAAAGAATTCAAGAAACCAATACAACGCTGGCATATTGAAATAATATTCAGGAACCAATAAGACGCTGGCACTTTGAAATAAAATTCAAGAAACCAATACAACGCTGG
>NW_026533558.1:1901-1979 GCF_026225885.1 Hylaeus anthracinus | reverse complement strand
AATTTCATTTCACAGTGCCAGCATCAATATTGCTTTCTTTAATTTTATTTCAAAGTGTCAGCGGCGTATTGCTTTCTT
>NW_026533558.1:1412-1891 GCF_026225885.1 Hylaeus anthracinus | reverse complement strand
GCGGCGTATTGCTTTCTTACATTTCATTTCACAGTGCCAGCGGCGTACTGCTTTCTTTAACTTCATTTACAGTGCCAGGGGCGTATTGCTTTCATAAATTTCATTTCACAGTGCCAGAGGCATATTGTTTTCTTTGATATTATTTCAAAAAGGCAGCGGTGTATTGGTTGTCTAAGGCTTAAACCAAGGTGCGTGCGGCGTATTGCTTTCTTAAATTTCATTTCACAGTGCGAGCAAAGTAATGCATTCTTATATTTTATTTCAAAATGCCAGCGGCGTATTGCTTTCTCAAATTTCATTTCAGAGTGCCAGCGGCGTATTGCTTTCTTAAATTTCATTTCACAGTTCCAGCGGCATAATGCTTTCTTTAAATTCATTTCACAGTGCCAGCGGCGTAAGGCTTTCTTAAATTTTATTTCAAATTCTTAGCGGCATATTGCTTGTCTGAATTTCATTTCACAGTGCTAGCGGCGTAATGC
>NW_026533558.1:0-1402 GCF_026225885.1 Hylaeus anthracinus | reverse complement strand
TTGTCTGAATTTCATTTCACAGTGCTAGCGGCGTAATGCTTTCTTTAATTTCATTTCACAGTGCCAGCGGCGTAATAGTTTCTTAAATTTCATTTCACAGTGCCAACGGCGTATTGCTTGCTTAAATTTCATTTCACAGTGCCAGGGGCGTATTGCTTTCTTAAGTTTCATTTCACAGTTCCAGCGGCGTAATGCTATATTAAATTTTATTTGAAATACTAAGCGGCATATTGCTCTCCTTATTTTCGATTTACAGTGTTAGCGGCGTATTGCTGTCTTACATTTCATTTCACAGTGCCAGCGGCGTATTGCTTTGTCAAATTTCATATCACAGTTCCAGTGGCATATTGCTTTCTTAAATTTTATTTGAAATTCATAGCGGCATATTGCTTGTCTAAATTTCATTTCACAGTGCCAACGGCGTAATGCGTTCTTTAACTTCATTTCACAGTGCCAGTGGCGTAATGGTTTCTTAAATTATATTTCAAAATGCCAGCGGCATATTGTTTTCTTAAATATTATTTCAAAAAGGCAGCGGTGTATTGGTTGTCTAAGGCTTAAACCACGGTGCGAGCGGCGTATTGCTTTCTTAAATTTCATTTCACAGTGCGTCCGAAGTAATGCATTCTTAAATTTTATTTCAAAATACCAGCGGCGTATTGCTTAATTAAATTTCATTTTACAGTGCCAGCGGCGTATTGCTTTCTTACGTTTCATTTCACAGTTCCATCGGCATAATGCTTTCTTAAATTTTATTTGAAATACTAAGCGGCATGTTGCTTGTCTGAATTTCATTTCACAGTGCCAGCGGCGTAATGCTTTCTTTAACTTCATTTCACAGTGCTAGTGGCGTAATGCTTTTTTAAATTTTATTTCAAAATTCTTAGCGGCATATTGCATGTCTGAATTTTATTTCACAGTGCCAGGCGCGTAATGCTTTCTTTAATTCCATTTCACAGTGCCTGCGGCGTAATGCTTTCTTTAATTTTATTTTTACAATGCTAGCGGCGCAATGGTCTTTTAAATATCATTTCACAGTGCCAGCGGCATATTGTTTTCTTAAATTTCATTTCACACTGCCATTGGCGTAATGCTTTCTTTAATTTTATTTCAAATTCTCAGCGGCGTAGTGCTTGACTGAATTTCATTTCACAGTGCTAGCAGCGTAATGCTTTTTTTAACTTCATTTCACAGTGCGTGCGATGTAATGCTTCCTTAAATTTTATTTCAAACTGCCAGCAGCGTATTGCTTTCTTTAATTTCATTCCACAGTGTGATCGAAGTGATGCATTCTTAAATTTTATTTCAAAGTGCCAGCGGCGTAATGCTTTCTTAAATTTTATTTCAAATTTTTTGCGGCATATTGCTTGTCTGAATTTCATTTCACGGTGCTAGCGGCGTA
>NW_026533557.1:7996-9846 GCF_026225885.1 Hylaeus anthracinus | reverse complement strand
AGACTCTGCAATCGGAGTAAATTTTATTCATGGGTTTTCGATTGCAGTTTCTTTCCTGTTCAATCTCATCCACGGAATTCGACTGTTCGTAGCATTCGGTACTTATAGCACTGTGTCGTTTACTCTCATCTACAGTTGACCCTTGGAACTTCCGATGAGTCATAATTTCCCTCGAATCGGAGTTTTGATTGTTTAGTGACTCCTTCGTAACATTCACTTGCGAAATATTAATAAGACTGGGCTGCGAATTATTCTCCTCCCTTTCTGCCGCCATCTTCCTTTCTGTCGCCATTTTCCTTTCTGTCGCCATTTTCCTTTCAGCCGCCATTTTCCTTTCTACGTAGTTATTCTCCTGGAAAACTTCATCAGGACACCTTTCCTCTTCTACGAGTTCCTTTACGAGTTCTTCCACGAGTTCTGGAGTGGTGTTCGCCATGCCTCTCGACTTCCTATCATTGATGCTACTGATTGAGGACTGATTGCTTTGACTGGTGAGCGTCTCCGTACTCCCAAACCCATTATTGTATTTATTGTATTTAGAGCTTGGATTGGAAGCTTTGTTGTCCAAGCTTTTGGAGATATCAGCGCCATAGGTGGCGCCATAGGTGACGCTGTCGTCTGGCAAGATGGCGCTGTCATCGTCTCGCGAGATGGCGCTGTCGACATAGGTGGCGCTGTCGTCTGGCAAGATGGCGAAGAACTTTCTCCTGAGGTACCTGTTGCGCTCGAATATTTCATGAAGCCTTTCTCTAGTTTCACTGCTGCTCGGTCCTCTGTCATCATATTTATCACCATTATAACTCTGACGGAGTTCATTATTTACGGGACTTTGGTCCTTTTGATATTCAGAGGACCTTTGATCTGGCCTCTGATCGAACCCTCGAATCGTTTCGTTATACGGTAGAGACTTTCCACGTCTTTCTCGACTGTCTTCGCAACTTTCGTTATTGTAGTCGTCGAAGAAATAGGCCCGCTCGAATTCCGTTTTCGGTTTCCAATTCCAATGGTAGGTTTCCTGGTCAGGCCTTGAAGGATCGGGGTGATTTTGTTCTAAATTTTTGTTTACGTCCTCCCCAGGCTCTATCCAAACGGATTTCGCCTTTTGGGCACGAGGTATAGAGCGTTTTTCGTAATTTGGGTAGTTGAATAGTTGTTTTTTGGAATGGCGATGGTTGTTTAGATGACATATTTTCTCAAGGTCGTTGATCTCGTTCGCGAGACTCGTCCATTCGAGACTGTTTTCTAAATTCTCCACGCGTGACACGTTTGCGGTAGACATTTTCACTGGTATTGGAGAGTCTTGCATTGTTTGAACGCGGCACTGGTTGGTAATGGAGGCGCTAACATTGTTTGTTCAGGCTCATCGAGGGAATTTTTGCGATCTGTATGGTAAAATGCGACGGAGGTTTATATACACGTTGATTGATATACTCAACTCTTAAAAATTTCTACTGTAATTTAAATTGGACTCGGGACTGAACTTGTGCATTTATAGAGACTTTGCTGTAATTCGAAAAAGGAGGAGAAAGTTAAAGTGACATGAGAAATACTGCAGTCTCCATAATTGCACGAACTCGGGACTGAACTTGTGCATTTATAGAGACTTTTTTGTAATTCGAAAAAGAAGGAGAAAGTTAAAGTGACATGAGAAATACTTTAGTCTCCATAAATGCACAAACTCGGATCTGAACATGTGCGTTTATAGAGACTTTGCTGTAATTCGAAAAAGAAGGAGAAAGTTTAAGTGACATGAGAAATACTTTAGTCTCCATAAATGCACAAACTCGGGACTGAACTTCTGCATTTATAGAGACTTTGCTGCAATTCGAAAAAGGAGGAGAAAATTAAAG
>NW_026533557.1:4753-7986 GCF_026225885.1 Hylaeus anthracinus | reverse complement strand
TTAAAGTGACATGAGAAATACTGTAAAGTCTCTATAAATGCACAAACCTGGGACCAAATACAAAAAATAAAATACATGTTATAATATTTAGAAAACAAAAGATACTTCAATTTACATTTCTATACATTTGTGTATATAAAACTATAAATTTGCATAAACATCCGCAGTCTATTTATAACTGTAATTTAATTTCACTGAAACGATAAAATTAGTCTGCCGTTATAATTCTATCCACGGAAGACAATACCGCCTACAACCAATTAGTATCTCATTAAAAATAAATTAAACATGAGCGATCGTTGTCATCTATTAAAAAATAATAAATCAGAGTCGCGTGAGTCAGGCTCGCAACTCGCCACGAAGAATATTGGAAGTTATCCAGTGTGAAGAAATTTCATACCCAGTTCCTTTCGATCAAGTGCGGAATTAATAGCGTGATAATCAACGATGAGGAATGGAAAGTGTGTTTTGGTTAAGCAACCGGTAGTAGTTTCTGGAAAACTTCGTGGCGTGTACACAATCGATTGCCGGGATTTTAATTAATTTCCTCAATTACACAATGGAAACGTTGCGGCCGACGATAAGTATAATTAATACTATCTTTCTTAGACCTTTGACATTGCTAATTGGCTTTTCGTAAGGTTTTTAAAACATCACTTTTCAGAAAAATCTCAATTAAGAAATCTCTTCGTTTATTAAAAAAGAAATTATTTCTAGTGAATCTCATTTAACAAATTTCTTCGTTTATTAAAAAAAATATCATTTCTGGTGAATTTCATGGTTGCAGATTAGTTTTGGCAGGAATAACGATTGCATTTATTTATTTATTTATTTATTTACTGCTTTAGTTATTTTGGTGGCATTTGTCAGGAGTAAAGAGTATTGTATTTTTTTAATCGCGAATATAAATTTGTTAATCATAAAAGGAGTACGTAAATGAATGTTTTTTTTATTGTTATCCTGCATGGGAAACAATTTTATCTAGTGATGATTATCTTGAAAAGATAATTTATGGAAATCATAAGAAACTGGATTATTTATAAGAATATTGGAATCAATATATAAGTAAAGATTGTCCGAGATTACTTTTAGACATTTTTTGTAAACTGTAATATTTATAACGAACAAATTAAAAATAATATAAACAATAGGTAAAATAGGTAGAATTCAAATTTTTTATTTGTTTAATACAAATATTGATATTTACAGAAATATCTAAAGCGATCCAAAATGTGGGCAAACTTTTTCTTCAAATAAAAAACGTGTAATCTAAATATATAATACATAATATGCAATTATTGTTTAAATTGTCCGAAAATATATGATATATCAATTTCATATATACAGATTTCCAGTAAAATGTACGGAAATTGACAAGCTTTTGCAAGATAGCTGTTATCACTCTAACGATTTAATTAATTTAATTGGTTAAAATACGATTGATTAATTCTCGAAACATTTCAATTTTAAATAAGGCAGCACAGTGCAGAATAATCCTGGCACGTCGAAAGCCTGCTTATGGGAAATAGAGAAGGAAAAGGAAAATGATCATCGCTCTTGTTTCAACGAGGAATGTTCACAGCCGACCGCGAACGATCGTGTCTATTAAGATTAAGTGTTCGAGGCAATGAAACGCGGTTACTTTGTTACACTTTTAGCGAGATCTTCCCTTGAGAAAGGTGGCACCTGTACGCTCATAAGTGGCATTCTATTCAAATGAGGATTGCCATCAACGCCGCGACGTGGAAATGCTTGTACGCGAGGAACTTTTTATCGACGAGCGATTTCACCGCGAATCGCGCTAATGATCCACTTCTTTCGATACCTTCAAAGTGAATTTATGGAACAGCATCGAGTGACTAAATTTAATTCGATAGCATTGAATTTGAACATTCTAAGAAATTGCGATAATATACAGAGTCCAATATACAGAGTGTTCGGTAATTGTAGGTACAAGCGAAAAGGAGATGTGATTCTACGTGAAAAAATAAGTCGAAAATGTAGAATAAACATTTTTCGCGCGATGCTTTGTTTTCGAGAAAATCGACTTTGAATTTTCGCCGGGTACGGGTGCACTTAAACGTGTCGCGTTACAGTTGTCTCCATAAATGCACTGAAACCATCCCCACCACTGGGTGGTATACAAATTGAGAGAAGAGGAGTTGGGTTCGAGTATGTCAATTGCACCTAAATAATTTGTAATTTATGATGTTTCCATAAATGCACTGAAACCATCCCCACCACTGAGGAATATAACTTTTGTGGGGTCGAAGAGTTGGTTTCGAGTATGTCAGTTTCACCTAAACAATTTGTAATTTATGATAAGTCTCCATAAATGCACTGAAACCATCACCACCACTGGGAGGTATACCCCTTGGGGGGAAGAGGAGTTGGTTTCGAATATGTCAGTTTCACCTAAATAATCTGTAATTTATGATAAGTTCCTAGTTCACGAATAATAGAATATTATATTTCTTATATTGTTTAATTCATATCGAATCTTAACATTTTTCATTGAAGAAAATAGAAAATAGTTTGTTCGTACTGTCTACAATAAAGTCTCCTTAAATGCACAAACTCGGGACTGATCTAGTGCATTTATGGTAGACTTCGTATATTCTCTGATTGTTGCCGACGAGCTTCGAACGTAGAGAAGGACAGCGAATAAAGAAGAGGACGGAGCGAAAACACCAAGGTATATAGTTGAGACAATGTAATCTAATGGCGAAACTTTTTCATTATTAACTATTTTGTTGTACAACTTTAATCATCGTATTCCTAACATTTTTCTGATTAAAATGAGACCAAACACGACATAATTCGGACGATACGTACCATTCATCTTTTTTTAGTTAGTACTCTACGATAAATGATACGTAATAAGTTGTTACAAGTAAACATGTTGCGAATTACGTCGTGTTTGGTCTCATTTTAATCCGGAAAATGTCAGGAATATGATGATAAAAGTTTTATAACAAAAAAGTAATTAATAAAAAAAGTTTCACTGTTGCATTAAATTGTCTCACGGAGTAATCTTTTCCTAGATAACCTTTCCTAGACTACTCGGAGATCGAACTCTGTGACCCCTCAAGAGGTAAGTATACCCCTAAGTGGTGAAGATGGTTTCTGTGCATTTATGGTAGAGATATTTTTGCATTTATGGAAACTTTCCTGTAATTCGAAAAGGAAGGAGAGAGTTAAAGTGACATGATAAATACCGTGAAGTCTCCATA
>NW_026533557.1:0-4743 GCF_026225885.1 Hylaeus anthracinus | reverse complement strand
GAAGGAGAGAGTTAAAGTGACATGATAAATACCGTGAAGTCTCCATAAATGCACAAACTAGGGACTGAACTTGTGCATTTATGAAGACTTTACTGTCATTCGAAAAGAAAGGAGAGAGTTAAAGTGACATGAGAAATACTGTAAAGCCTCCATAAATGCACAAATTCGGGACTGAACTTGTGCATTTATGAAGACTTTACTGTCATTCGCAAAGAAAGGAGAGATAAAGTGACATGAGGAATACTGTGAAGTCTCCATAAATGCACTGAAACCATTCTCACCACTGAGAAGTATACCTTTTGTGTGGGTCGAGGAGTTCGATCGCCGAGGAGTGTTTACATGATCGTGTATTCTCTGATATTTGCCGACGAGCTTCGAACGTAGATAACTTTTATCATCGTATTCCTGACAATTTTTTGATTAAAATGAGACCAAACACGGTATAAATCGAACGATATTCGATAACGTTCTTTTTTTATGTTTTGTTAAATAATTCCAATTAGTCAACATTGTCTTGTCTCCATTACTGTACAGACTCATTCACATAAAATCATAAAATATACTATCATTTCTTCTTTACACTTTTGCATTTCTATACATAATTCTAACCTGTGAACCCAGGTTTCATTTTATCATCTGCATTATCTTTTTTACATCATCGTAGAAACACTTCAATCTCTAAAATCATAAAATACCGTTTCTTCCGTGCAATCCAATAATGACCTATCTGTCCTCGTCTACGTTTCTAAACTTCTCTAAACAATTCCAAACTGTCACCTACATAAATCTTCCCCTCATTCTCCCCCATCCACGCAAGTCTTACTCCCAATTAGTTTCACCACGCGTCACGCGAAGATAAGCCTGACATAATCATCACTTTTGACGAATCACGATTCGAATTTATTTGAAGTAAACAAATCCAAGTCCTACACCTTCGAGGACAAACCAATCCTCCAATCACATTTCCTCCAATTCACAAGGAGCAATCCAATCTCTCTAAACAACTTCCTCCGTGTCAATTCCCCTTCGTCAACACTCGCGAACACTTCGCGTCCCGAAGCTCGCCGCAGGAAAAGCGAACGGAGCCACGGGAACGTGTCCAACCACACGATAATCGTTCCGCGGCCAATAAACGTAACGACCCGCGTGTCCACGTCGCGGCGTAGCGTACGCGAGCGCCGGAGCGAACAACGGTTCTTCGCCGGGCTGTCTAAGACGCGCCAACGGGAGCCTCTGGCTCGAAAGAAGCGCGCCGATCGTCTGCCGCCCGGCGCGAATTCGCCGTCGCTTTTCGCACTCCCTCCACTTTCGGCACGTTTGCTTCTCTAGTGTCGCACGTATTTTTCCACGAAACGGTCCAACTTCCGCGGAGGTCGTTCGCGATGCACGCGTCACTGTTCTTGCGTTTTTGATGTGACCGTGCAGACCCCGTCACCAGAACAAACTGTTGTGAGATACATACACCCCAAGTATGCGGACATTGTATTCATTTAAATATGGCGGCATTCCGCGCCAAATCGGACGGTTGAAACAAATTTTTTTTTTCCATTTTTTTTGATTGTTTTGTATTTTTTAGTATACCTCAAGAGAGGCTTCCTGGTAAATTTTGAGATTTTTTGGATCACTGGTTCAAAAAATATTGAATTTTCAAAAAATTCAAGTTCAAGACAAAATACAAACAAAATATTTAAAGTGTTTTAGCTGCAAACTTCGAATCTGATATCAGAATTGCAAAATTCAAAATGGACGGATTCAATATGGCCGACATGTATATTGAAAAGTTATTAGATTTATAATGGTCGAAATTTAATTTTCTTTTTTTCAAAATTATTGTTTTTGGATGGCCTTTACAGAAAAAAATACAAAAAAATATATTTAAAGTGTTTTAGCTGCAAACTTGGAATCTCATAACAGAATTGCAAAACTCAAAATGGGCGGATTCAATATGGCCGACACGTATATTGAAAAATTATTAGATTTTCATGAAACTTAGTATTTATACTTTATTTGAGCCGCAAACTTCAAATCCGATATCGGAATTGCAAAATTCAAAATGACGGATCCAATATGGCCGATATGTATATTGAAAAGTTATTAGATTTAAAATGGTCGAAATTTAATTTTCTTTTTTTCAAAATTATTGTTTTTGGCTGGCCTTTACAGAAAAAAATACAAAAAAATATATTTAAAGTGTTTTAGCTGCAAACTTGGAATCTCATAACAAAATTGCAAATTTCAAAATGGCGGATCCAATATGGCCGCCAGTGTATAGTGAACAGTTATTATCTTTGGAATGGTCAAAATTCAATTTTCTTATTCTTCAAAATTATTGTTTTATATGGTCTTTACAGAAAAAAAATACAAACAAAATATTTAAAGTGCTTTTAATGAAAATTTTTGAATTTGAAGTATTCAATCGTGTTTTTAAAACTGCACGTCCTTCGATTTTCTTGAAGATTTTCTATTTTAAACTTCTATCCATCCAGCAACTTTTAATTACCATTTGTTTCCAATTTTTAAAAATTAAAAAAAATTCTTTTTCGCTATAAGTTGTTATCAATACTGATTTTTTTTGTTCTGAGTAGGGATTTACCAGGAAGCACCTTTGAAGATGTACTGAACAAATTCCAAAAAATTAAGAAAATAAAAGAAAAAAACTTCTTAAACCATCCAATTTGACGCGGAATGCCTCATATATTAAAAATAAAATATTTATTTCACATTAAACATCAAATCATCAATTATTTAATTTACACTTTCCTCAATCGATATAGATGTTATAAATACTTATGGGCTGACTATGGTCACATTTATGGTGACATTAGTCCGGGTACAATATTCAATCAATAGAAATACCTTTTTCTAATTTTTTCTAATTTTCTCTCATTTTTTCTAATTTCTTCTAATCTCTTCTAATTTTTTCTATTCCTCTAATCAAACAAAATTACTGTTCCCAATAACCTTGAAACAGGACGAACAAAAATCAATCTAATTTATCATTTAACAGGTTTAACATCATCCTCGATAGTCCTACTATTAAATAAATAATTGCTCTTAAAATCGTAGAATTCCCATCCAATAAAATAACGATAAAGTTTCAGTTATTCTTCGAAGCAACCGTGTAAGGAAGTGACGTGAAACGTAACGTTTCCTCAGACTCGAGATACTCTTTTCTTCCAACGATGCACGTTACGGTATTGCAACTAATGCACTTGTCTAATTTCAACCAAGCACGAAAATACGCTTTCCGTGTTCATATTCGCCCGACATGCATTAGAAATTTTGATATAACAATGGTATTTTTAGCAGTCGCGCACACGCGCGTTCCTTCGCAACCGATCGCTTTATCGATGCAAACTTTCAAACACGAGATAATTAAAACGCTGTAATAAAAATGTTCGATTCGTAAACAGATTTTACACCTCAACAAATTTCAACACCTTCACGTTAACGAAGTTTTAACCTTCACGCGTAAAAACTTTCGTCGGAACACTTGAAACATGAATAAATAATTAAATTCACCAAAGGCCCAAAAAAAAAAGTAGAGTGTCACTTGAAACTTTGAACTATTATTTCAAAAATCCGTCGCACGATAAATATTTTTCTTTATCATTCGCTGCACTGTTTTTTTTATTGTTTGTTGACGCGTAACGAAAACATGTTCGTTGGAATGCAGTAAATTCCCAATAAACAACCGCGAAGTTGCCGATGGACTGATCAGTTCGTCCGCAAAAATGTACTCGAGCGAAGATTCTGTTATCAATCATTGCCAAAGATTAGATAAGTAGACTGCATACAATCGATATTGTTCTTGCGTGATACACTATCTATCTTCGTTATCACTATCTATTTTTGCATATTACGAGTTGCTGACATTATTCTCATGGAGCAGTGCCAAGGTTTCTTCTGGATGAATGATCTTTGGTTTGAGTGAGATTATGCGAACGTTTCAGTACGATAAATTGTTTTGGAGGATACTGATACGAAGAGATAAAGGTCTTGGAGTCTTTAAATTTTCCTTTGTTCGGTACGAACGATGGAAAGTTGTTGTTAGAAGTTTTTTTTTTTGGGCTTTTTATATTTTTATTTAAGCAGTTAAGGGTTCTTACAGGGCTTGAAATATTTATTTATTGATAAGAAATATTTAATTATTGATAAGAAGTATTTAATTATTAATAAGAAATATTTAATTATTATTTAATTCTTACTATTGCAAGAAAATAAACGAAAGTGAGGGCACGAAGATTCGAACCCATGGTCCTCGGACCCACAGTCGACCGCTTTACCTACGTGACCAATCCTGTAACCTGCGTTTTGTGTTCTCGTTTGACTCCTTATTGTTCGGTATAGGAGGCGCGGGTACTAGACTATGTATTCGGTATATAGTTTGTTTATTACGATGGAAAGTCGTTGTAGGTATTTTTATATAATTCAATGAAATAATATTATTGGAATATAAATATATTATGTAGTATTATTGTACAATATTATAATGTAGATTGTAGTATAAATATACTACATTATACTTTATTATATTATATTACATATTATATCCAAACAATAAAATACATAAAACATAATATATATATATACAGGGTGTCCCAAAACTCGGGGAGGAGTCGGAAACGGGGGGTAGCTGAGACGATTCTGAACAACAATTTCCTTTGCAAAAATGTTGGATGGGGCTTCGTTAAGGAGATATTAAGAGAAAACCCTGACCAATCAGAGCGCGCGTAGACCGTT
>NW_026533556.1:6618-10826 GCF_026225885.1 Hylaeus anthracinus | reverse complement strand
CTAGGCGGCAGCGTCAATGTCCTTCGATGCACGTCGAGTCACTTGTTCGCGTACTAGCGCGGCCGCCAGCGCGTAGCCTTCGCTACCGCGGCCGCTCCAACGGTCTACGCGCGCTCTGATTGGTCAGTGTTTTCCGTTAATATCTTCTTAACGAAGCCCCACCCGACATTTTTGCAAAGGAAATTGTCGTTCAAAATCGTCCCAGCTACCCCCCATTTCCGGCTCCTCCCCGACTTTTCGGACACCCTGTATGTATTCGTTTGGCGGATAAAAAAAATGTTGAATTTTAAGGAATAACAAATTGAATTTCAACAAATGTTCGGACAATTTGCGAACGGCGACAGATAATCGAATTCCGCAAGTTATGATGAATTGTGCTACTTACGATACACGAGACACGTGCGTTAAAAATTGAGATTACCTCGATGGTGAAGAAAAATTAACACAAAAAAGGTGAGAGTGATTACAAATTTTGATATTTCCGAATTTTCTTTAATCGTGCCGGATCGTGCTAGATTAGCACAACTTTTCCTGATTACAAAATCTCGTCGGATCGCCAGATTTCGCAGCGTTGGCAAAGTTAGGAATCGGAATATTTGGCGAATATGTGTATTGAAAACGTGTATTTCTCAACTGTAATGATTGGTTATATAAGAAAATATATTTTGTAATAGGATTGGGTCTGAGGGTTGTGGAAAAGACAACACGTGTTACACACTAAAAATTCAATGACAAAACAATGGAGTCTAATATATCGACAATTACTATATCCGCACACTTTTGAAATCAAACACGACATAATTGGGAACATGTTTACTTGTAACAACTTATCATGTATCAACAGTAACTAAAAAAACATGCATGGTAAATATAACCCAAATTATATCACGTTTCGTCTCATTTTATTCAGAAAGATAAATCTGTCGATAAAAATGTCATACTAGCATTAGTATTGTCTCGTACCGTCCTCTTTTGTTATTCGCCGTCCTTATCTACGTTCGAAGCTGCCGGCAAAGATCAAATAATGTGGGAACTCTATGATAAATGCACACTATCAGTCCCGAACTTGTGCATTTACGGAGGCGTTACTGTACTACGCTACACGTGATTCGAATGCGAATGCGAATTCCTAACGTCTGATTCCTAACTTTGCCAACGCTGCGAAATCTGGCGATCCGACGAGATTTTGTAATCAGGAAAAGTTGTGCTAATCTAGCACGATCCGGCACGATTAAAGAAAATTCGGAAATATCAAAATTTGTAATCACCCTCACCTTTTTTGTGTTCATTTTCGTTGACCATCGAGGTAATCTCAATTTTTAACGCACGTGTCTCGTGTATCGTAAGTAGCACAATTTACCACAACTTGCAGAATTCGATTATCTGTCGCCGTTCGCAAATTGTCCGAACATTTATTGAAATTCAATTTGTTATCCCTTAAAATTCAACATTTTTTTTATCCGCCAAACGAATACATACAGGGTGTCGCAAAAGTCGGGGAGGAGCCGGAAATGGGGGGGTAGCTGGGACGATTCTGAACGACAATTTCCTTTGCAAAAATGTCGGGTGGGGCTTCGTTAAGGAGATATTAACGGAAAACACTGACCAATCAGAGCGCGCGTAGACCGTTGGAGCGGCCGCGGTAGCGAAGGCTACGCGTTGGCGGCCGCGCTTGTACGCGAACAAGTGACTCGACGTGCAGCGAAGGACATTGACGCGGCCGCCTAGCGCGTAGCCTTCGCTACCGCGGCCGCTCCAACGGTCTACGCGCGCTCTGATTGGTCGGGGTTTTCTCTTAATATCTCCTTAACGAAGCCGCATCCGACATTTTTGCAAAGGAAATTGTTGTTCAGAATCGTCTCAGCTACCCCCCATTTCCGGCTCCTCCCCGACTTTTGGGACACCCTGTATACCGACTGATAAGTAGCAAGCTATCAATGGCACAATGTAGCACAAGTTAGAACGCATCTTCCTATAGAGAAAAAAGTTTGTTTCGACAAAAGTACGGGGCTAGTATAATTTTCGTTTCGTTTCTTTTCTGAATTGTTATTGACGTTATCGGTCTCTCATTCACGGCACAATTCGCCACAAATAAAGCACAGTACGGCGATAGAAAAGAAATACCGAAAATATGAAAAGTGCGGGCTATCGAAAATTTTGTTTCTGTTCTGTTTTCTTGGGTACGCTTTGACTTACAGAGTTGCGGTTTACGGCACAAACGTGGCACGATGTAGCACAATTGAAAAAAATGAAAAATTCGAAAAGCGCGAGGCTAACTTCGCACACATAATAACTACGGAGCCTCCTCGGTAGCGTTTGCTATGCATTGGAAATGACACGAAAGACGTAATCGCAGGATGCCATTAATAATTTGATGTTTCGTAATACATATGCAATAAATCGAAGAAATTAATTCCGCGCCTCTCTCTATTCGATCGTTTCTAACTTTGCTTTAAATATATTCGTAATGCTGGCACAACCTTCCGATTCCTCGATTCAATGCGTACTATAGTGGTGGACATTACGTGGAATAATTTCCATATTGTATAATTATTAGGGAGTCCAGGAAGTAATGTCGTTTCTGCAAATGTCAATACTTGTTTATAATTTATAAGGCCATTGTGTACCAATTGATTTTTTATCGATCAGAGATTGAAAATTTGCCCAATAGATAGCAAAAGGTTGTTGGTAAAGAGTGCGAACATGATTGATTAAAAATAAAAACTTGTTATGAATTTATTTGTTGGAATTTAACGTAAAGGAAACGACATTACTTTCTGGTCCTCCTAATATTATAAACACTTGTCGTACTTCTAATCTGTTAGAAGAATAATAATAAACGAAATTTCATAGCTACCAAATTCTACCAATTAACGAACTTTGATATTTTTACCTAAACTAGTGTTAACAAACAAAGCAATATAAATGAATAATGAATGACGATCGAATGTAAAGGCACAGAATTAATTTCAAAGTGTAATACTACCGATGTCCCCGAGAAATTATCGAATGAAATTTTCGAAAAAAGTGAGATTTTAAAAAAAAAAAAGTACTTTGAACAAATGTCGAGGCTGCGAGTACTCGCGGGACTGGCTGTGTCTATAAATTTATTACCAGCTTGAAAACGTGTCCACGCGACCGTGTTTGCGGAACAAAGCTGACGTTATTTATCACTTTCGATCCCGGAGCCTTGGGAATGGCTGCCCCACCGAGATACTCTCGATCGATTTCATATTTCCGAGTAAGTAATTCGATTCGATCAGAGACGGGACTGAAACCGTGTTGGTTCTAACCTGAAACGCTGGATTCGCGCCTTGTTACTTAAAATTAATCAATCGTTCGCAAAGGGATAGCTTTTGGAAAAATAGTTATTAGAAGTAAGGAATTAAGGATGGTGCCACGACGCGAAATTTATTAAAAATATAGAAGATTAAAACATTAAAAAGTTAATCCGCTAGAAATTTAAAAGTTTAGAACTTAAAAAAAAAAAGTAATAATACACGTCGATTCGAGTAACCTTCTTCTTTTCGAAGTCGGTTAAAAAAGTTGATCCACTAGAAATTCTCTGGTGGATTTCGCGAAACAATTTTCCCTATGGGTCAGTTGTGACCCACGTCGAAATAGCCCGTATTCACCTCGTTAAAAATTGTATTAAAATCGTTGGAAGTAGTACAAGCGATTGTCTATTTTTCAATCGATCGTGTGGAATTCAATTTTCAAATTTCTGAAAACTTTCTTCAACCATTGACACGTTGACGTCACCCAGATATGGACGATAAGGATTTTCACCGATGAAAAATGAAATTAATTCTGAAAGCGAGGTGTCGACGAAAATTAATTTAGATAGCATTGGTAAATTCCAAAAAGTACTTCGCAAACTATTAAAGAGTAGTTTCGCAAAAATAAGTACTATCGCACGTGTTAGATTGCGTACTTTTCAATTGCATAGGAGCAAAACCTTAGGCCGTGTCCTAATCGACTGTCGTGCGATTTTGTCGCGCGACAAAATCGATCGCAGTTGAGCCGCGGCAAGAGCTATGGTAATCATGGAGCGCTTTCTCCCTTTCTTTTCCCTTTCCTTCTCTCATTCTTCTATCCTTGTTCGATCTATTGACGGACGTCGTTGAATCTAATCGACAAAAATGTCTCGAGAAGTTAGCGCGAATAGAACCTACACAATGGCCCCACTCTTGCCGCGGCTCAGCTAC
>NW_026533556.1:3225-6608 GCF_026225885.1 Hylaeus anthracinus | reverse complement strand
ACAATGGCCCCACTCTTGCCGCGGCTCAGCTACGATCGATTTTGTCGCGCGACAAATCGCACCACAAATCGCGCGACAGTCGATTAGCCCGTACAGTTAGCCTCGTAGGAATTTTCACGATTAGTCCAGCAGTGAATCTGTCCAGTCCTCCACGAAAATTGTGTTCAACGGAGAACAGGCCGATTTCGGGGCGTCCAATAACGGGTTTTTGCCCTCGTAACAGTTGCATTATCCGCGGCGTCGGGTTTCGTTTCCGTCGCGTCCTCCGACACTCGACGCGGCGAACTGCGCCCAATTATATGCACCGCTTCTTTCTCCGGGATCAACCGTTCGGAGAAGAATGCGGATGAGAAAGTACGCACACGTTGGCCGGGGATCGATGTCCAATGAGTACCCGCGCAAACCACAAACGGACGAGAAAAAAATACGGGAGTGAAAAGCACGCAATGTGGCGAGCGGCTCGAGTCCTCGGATTTCCTACGCTGAGTGGCTTCAGTGTACAAAGCGGTGTGAGAAGAAAAGGTCCTCGAGCGTTACGTTGACTTTTTAATTAATTTATGCACAGTGATAGATGACGCGAAATTAGAGCTAGTATGATTTATAGATTTGGGGGAAGACGGTTCGTAGCTTATAAGGTATACGATAGAAAAAGAATGACTATTATTTATTTGAAGATATGTAGGCAGTAGTAGCCTGTTTGACCCTTTGCACTCGAGGTGTGACTCTCAGTTACCATTAGGTTTCACGCAGCAAATCTACAATACCTAACGTTTGTTTAAGTTTCATTTCTTTGGAGCTCGAAGTGTCAATAAAATGTTTTTAAGCGAGGTAAAGGTGACCTTATTCTCAAATCTAGATAGCTTAGAATTATCAGTAGAGATACCAGAAAAAAAGGCCTCGAGTGCAAAGGGTTAACACTTTACCGACCGGTAGTGGTTCCAGTTCACTCGGCCGATCATTTCTGTTAACGGGACTTGTATAAAAATATGGGAGCTTACAACGCGACTAGTATCTCGATTCAAAGTAACAAATACTTGGTAGTTACCATAACTACCGATTAAACAGTTCCCGGTCGGTAAACGTTGGGGACAAAAAGCCGATCAATCGGCTCGGTAAAATAGCGGTCGGTAAAGTGTCTAAACTTTTCTTTCTGTCGTGGATATTTTTGTTCGCTCTTCCAATTCAAATTTATTTTAAATATAGATGCGTTACATATAACTTATTTAACAGACCAACGCTTTACTGACCAATTTGCTTCTGCTAGTAACGATTATATTTCTCCAGGCAAAAAATGGTCATTCATTATCTATCAATATCGCGTATCTTGTAAACTACGAACCGTCTACCCCTTATATATAAGCATCACAATTTATCACAATGCAAACGCTAATTAAAAAGTCAACGTAACGCTCGAGAACCTCTTGCTGCGATTCTCGAAGTTGTTCTCCGCGGTTTGAACTTGGATCTCGCGCACTCGTCGCGCGACGATTTCCTGAAACGAATTTCAGAGGATTTACCGACGGAGGTTGCGAGAAGGGCACGGTATCACGTTCCGTCAACGTGCGTTCGCACGTTCGTGAGACGGTCGCGTATCCGCTAAATAAATGTCCATTGAAACATACCGCGATCGCGTGCCGACGCTATCGATTTGTTACGAATTTATATTTAGACACCGCTGAGAACTTACCTTGGATCGAGTTATTTATCCTTCGGTGTTTTCCTATCGGGCGCATGCTTGCGGAAATGGAGTTCGGATAGCTGTTTTATCGCCTCTGTTGCCTGGTGACACGCGGCGCATTCATCGACGCCTCGTACATCGACGATTCGTGATACTTGGAATGGGTCAAAGTCGACCCACTCGTTTCCATTTTTCGTTGTTAGCGATTCGCTTCGACTCGTTAAACGAACGCTATCGAAGACGCCTTTTTCAATCGAACGCGGAAATGTTTCACGTGGGCAAGGAATCAAACGACACGTTTTCGGTCGACCCTTGGACGATCGGGGCGATTTTTGCTAAAAATTTCAAGGGGCATAGAGTTGTGAATTTTTAAAAAAATATCAGCTTACAGGGAACGATAAGACGGAACTTTTTTCTATTTACAGTTCATGCATACGACGTTTCGTTTCAAAAATAAAAATTGGAAACTCGGAAGACCTTTCTTCTGAAATTCAATTTCTACAACGAATTTCGAACTTTTGCCATTTTTATTTCCGAAACTAAGCGTTGCACGAATAATCTGTAAATATAAAAAAGTTTCTTCTCGTCGACTCCTGTGGGCTGACATTTTTTTCAAATTGATTCAACGAATGTAAACATTAAAATTAATTATTTAATTAATTAAAAAAGTGTTTCATTTCCAATTAAGGGGAAACATCAGCGCGAAGGGGGTGACAGGGTATTTTCAGTAAGGAACTAAATAAATTAATTCCGATGCGAAAATGGCCAAAATGGTCCTTACGTAATTAACGAACGAAACTTTGCCCCGGCACGTGTACAAGTACACGTGTACGATTTACCTGGCGCGGAATGCCTGTAACGCAAGGCAGTACCGTATCAAATAACGGTTGCGCCACGGTAAACCGAGCGTGCATGCCCATTTATATCGTTTTCACGAAGGGCGGTATCGAGTGACTCGGAACCATTGAAAATTATTAAAAACTCCGGTAGCTAATAACATATAATAGGACGCGCGTACGTCCTGTATAATTTCCTATCGATCGGTACGCAGCTCGAAACAGTTAGGAAATCTCCGTCGAAGCAGATACCACGCGAAACGTAATTATATTATACTGTTCGGATAAATTTTCATTAACGAGTTTGGGAAAAATTTATCAGACCCAGAGGATTTTTGTGCAGAATTAAATCTTTGCGAATCTAGATAAAAATAAGTAAGACCTGACCTCAAAATATATTTCATGTTGCAAATATTATAACGTGAAATTCACTTTCAATATATTTTCTATTATGGCATATTGCGTGCATTTTGTAGTTTCACATTTCGTGTAAATGCATATAAATCCGCAAGCTGTTTATAATTCTCCTTGGAAACATTCGAACGCTATTTTTTATTATTGTGTGTCAAACCGCTAGCACAGACCTAACCTAAAAATGAAAGGCCTAGTCCAGATTTGAACTAAAAATATATTTCACTTTGCAAATATTATAATATGAACTTCACTTTCAATATATTTTCTATTATGGCATGTTGTGTGTATTTTATAGTTTCTCGTGCATTCAGATTTCTTATAAATGCATAAAAATTCGCAGACTATTTAGAACTCTCTTCAGAAACATTCAATCGACATCTTATTATTGTGTGTTAAATCGCTAACCCGAACCTAACCTAAAAATATATAAAAATATAAAGACCTAACCTAACCTA
>NW_026533556.1:0-3215 GCF_026225885.1 Hylaeus anthracinus | reverse complement strand
AACAATATAAAGATCTAACCTAACCTAAAAATATATAAAAATATAAAAAACTAATCTAACCTCGAAAATATATAAAAATATGAAGACCTAATCTAACCTCGAAAATATATAAAAATATAAAGACCTAACCTAACTTCGAAAATATATAAATGTATAAAGAGCTAACCTAACCTAAAAATATATAAAAATATAAAGACCTGACTTAACCTTAAAAATATATAACAATATAAAGACCTAACCTAAACTCAAAAATATATAAAAGTATAAAGACCTAACCTAACCTCGAAAATATATAAAACTATAAAGAGCTAACCTAACCTAAAAATATAAAAAAATATAAAGACCTAACCTAAAAGTATATTTCACGTCCAGATATGAACTTTACTTTCAATATGTTTCGAATGATCCTTTTCTCATTTCGTTAGATAAAAATACCATAAAATACCACGATGTATCGCCTAGAAATACACACGAGCAAATAATAGAAAAAGAACGAAGTTGTAGATTGTTATTTGGCGTGATCCGGGAACGGTATCTATCGCGTCGGTTGACGTTGCAACGCGAGCAAGAAAGCTCTCGCTTATCTGGGGTCGAAGTTGGTCGCCGGACCTCAACGTTTCCATGAAATCTCATATTGGTGAAACGAGAGCCGTGTGATTCGGCCAGGGATATTGAAAATAAACCTCGGGTTACGGATTAAATATTTAAGACGGGCCCACGTTGACACGGGAACGCCATTAGAGGCCATCGTCGACCGTTTACAGCGATTCGTCGACATATTTCGGAGGATTAATCGTATCCCTAGCGCTGCCCATAAAAAGTAACTAACGGTACGTGGCTCGGAAATGGGAAGGCCACGACATCCTTCTGTAAATTCACGAAACGCTATAAAAAAAAAAAAAAAGAAACGTGTTCAGTTCTTGCTCACTGTGTTCGTCGTTTCGTTTGTTTCTACGAAGTTGAGTCAGCCAGGGGTACTCAACCTTCGCTTTCTCCCTCGGCGAAGGAAAATATTTTATTATCGTTAAACTGCATCGTATGCACTTACGATATAAATTAACATAATAAGCACGTGCTAAATGTAACCGAACGGTATACGCACTCATTCAAAATTAAATAATATTCTCGAAATCCAGGTCTCAATCAGATGGTCGTTACAATGCGTATCGAACCTTTGATAGCCGCGAAATGTTGCTTACTGTTACTTTTCTGACATTAAAAATATTAGGTACGGAAATTAATCACGTGGCTTTGCACGGCAATTTATAATAAAAATAACTTATTTTTACAACCTGCATGCACACTCCCTCGGAACGTGCAATCGAGGGAACATTGAACGTCGTCTGGTTTTGTTTTAAAAATACACCGCGGATGTTTACGCGAGCTCATATTTTCACCGATACACGAAAAGAATTTCAACTTAAATGGAAACATGTTTTATGTATATTCCAAACGGTATAAAGCGTACGTTATTATCGATATTTAACGATTGCATGCATTCGTGGACATTCTCATAGATTTCCCCATATCTTCGTGTTTACCATAAATGCATAAACATTGCCGGTTTATTTATAAATAATTGCCGAAGTCGGTTTGGTAAGGCATAGGTATTAGTATCCATCGTTGATAAATATCAACGCGCGTCGATTATCCTTCTGGAAAATTCAAGGGCCGAGGGAACGTTTATACGACCTGATAAAAAATTGAACACGCTGTTAAACTGTTCGTCGGTCGTCGAGTACTCGCGGAAGTTCCGCTTTTGTCTGACCCAGATAGTCGACATTCACTCGCTATTTCGTAACGGGACAGACTACTTTCTTTCGCTTCGACGAAAGCCGAGAGACCTACACGTGCATTTAATATATCGCGCGATATATTCCGCTCTACCGTTTGCTTTACGAGGGCTCTATTATACAAAATAACGAAGGAACGGCGCGTGTGACATTTCCGACGTGGCGTGGGCCACGCGCGATCGATGAATCGATGGACACGAAAATAAGAAGGCCGATCGAGTCTAACGCGTGTACAGGTACAGAGGAACAGCTTTCGATAATTCGTCGGTGGACAGTTACGCGGGGATGAGTCACGTAACCGGTTACGACCTTTAATGGCGAGAAAGGACGCGTCTTTGCGACATGAAACGTTTTTTAAACGTGCAATAGCGTAGAATTAATTTCTGCACTTAATCATTTTCGAGAATACTTCCGTTAGAAGAACGGTGAACAAAATTTACTGAGCTTCGCGTATGTAAATAAAGTGTAACGTCCATCAGGTTGAGACGTACAGTCGCTGTAAGGAGTATTCGTACAGCAACCAATTTGAAATAAATGATTCGTATACGAATAATTATTACACCGATTGTGTATGTATAAAAATGGTCGCGACAGTTAACTCGAACCGCTACCGCGTTATTTTCAATAACAAAGTTAGTACCGAGCGGTCGATTTAAATTTGATTCATCACTCGCCAGAGCATCGATAGCAATTTCATTTGTTCCCGGTCGACTTTCCTTCGCGGAGGACGCCGAAAGAAACAAGGCCTATAAATAATACGCCTCGAACCGGTGACAGCACGGTAGCGAGTTGCAAATTGACCGTAAATTGTGCACGTGAATACCCCGCGAACGAGCAGATGAATAAGTATATCGGTGTAATTAATAGTCGCGCGTAACGTGATGTAATATCGAGTTGTTTAACATTTTCAATAGCGGACGGTTTTGTATCGTTGGTTGCCTAACGCCGCGTGCTCGTCGCGCCAAACAGAAGAGAGAAAGAGGGACGATACATCGAGTTTCTACAGATGCGTTTGAATATTCATCGGCAGCTGTGTTAAAGGGCAAATCAATCACCGTGTTTGTTTGTTATATGCCTGGAAACGACGAAAAATTCTTTCGCGTGCTATCTATCGCCAGGCAACTTTTTCGCGCGGTTTACGATCGCTTTTATTTTGTCGGTTGAGAGTTTTGTGTTCAGACGCTTTACAGTGACCATCAGATTGACACTTAGATGGTAGATACGTTGCAGTGACTATCGGGTTGAGACTTAAGCGTGCAGATGTATTGTAATGACCATCAGGTTGAGACTTATGTGTATAGATGTATTGTAATGTCCATCAGGTTGTGACTTATGTGTATAGACGTATTGTAATGACTATGAGGTTGAGACTTATGTGTATAGATACATTGTAATGTCCATCAGGTTGAGACTTATGTGTAT
>NW_026533555.1:3765-4887 GCF_026225885.1 Hylaeus anthracinus | reverse complement strand
AAATTGGATTTTCACCTTACAGAAAAACTTTCTATATGTTTTCTGTAATATTTAATATAATCCCCAAGGAAAAAAAGTTTCGAACCAAACAGTTCATTACTAAGCTAGCTACGAATTCTCGAAAATTGGTCATCTTCATTTGTGACATTTGCACCTTCCTCTTTCCCTCTCGCCAACGTGGGTGGACCCAGCTCGAATTCTCATTCCGTCCAACCTTCTTCTTCCTCGTTTCTCTCGGTCCATCCCTCTCCGTCCAGCTCCGTCTCATTTTTCCCGGATCGCCGGAGCCTTTCCACCTTTATTTTCGATATTTCAACCATGCATCTTCGTCGAATACCTCTCCTCTCGTCAACGTGGACGGGACTCACCGTTTCTGTTTCTGTCTGACCCTGTTTTTCTTCGTTCCTCTCGGTCCCCTCCCATCCTACAGGTATCCAGCGCTGTCCTTCGTGGCTCGCTCGTTCCTATACACGCGGTTCCTCCTCGTCTATCTCATCCGTATTCGAGAGGTTCGCTCTGGCCTCGTGGGAAAATAAGGCAGGTGGTAGTTAGATCTCGGAGTCCAGAAACGAGAGATGTACCTCGCCAGCGCCATTCATTCGTGCGGGTATATTACACGTGTAGGTATACGCCTGTGCGAGGTAGGTGTGGGGATGCCTCCTCCGTGAATCGATATATTTTTATTCGATCGGAGCAGGGACCAATTAACGCCAGAGGAACTTCCGGTTGAATTAAAAAGACCCGTCGCGACGTCTGCTTGATTCACTAGTGGAAACGAGGGTTCGTTCGATTTTCTTAAATGAATGAAAATGGATGAAAATTAAATCGGTAACTCCGCGGGCTTACGAGACAATTAGAGTTTTGAAAGCGTAAAACAGCCAAGGGAAAGTACTTGGGCCCAATTTAGACACCGTTACAGGTGGCCCGACATTTGGCAAATTAACGAACACGACGAAATTAAATTAACAGAAATTAGAGTACTTAAACCCTTAGTGAATTCTTGAAATTCGTTCTCCCATTTTTCAAAAATTGGATTTTCACCTTACAGAAAAACTTTCTATATGTTTTCTGTAGGATTCCATATAATCCTCAAGGAAAAAAAGTTTCGATCCAAAATGTCCA
>NW_026533555.1:3469-3755 GCF_026225885.1 Hylaeus anthracinus | reverse complement strand
ACCCCTTAGTGAATTCTTGAAATTCATTCTCCCATTTTTAAAAAATTTGGTTTTCAGTTTAGAGAAAAACTTTCTATATATTTTCTGTAGGATTCCATATAATCTACAAGGAAAAAAAGTTTCGATCCGAACGGTTCATTATTAAAACTGCTACGAATTTTTGTATATTAGACTACCTAACCCTCTAATGACTTCTTGAACAAATTATTCTCCCATTTTTAAAAAATTGGATTTTCACGTTACAGAAAAACTTTCTACATGTTTTTTGTAGGATTCCATATAATCC
>NW_026533555.1:0-3459 GCF_026225885.1 Hylaeus anthracinus | reverse complement strand
ATTCTTGAAAAAATCATTCTCCCATTTTTAAAAAATTGGATTTTCACGTTACAGAAAAACTTTCTACATGTTTTCTGTAGGATTCCATATAATCCCCAAGGAAAAAAAGTTTCGATCCAAAATGTCCATTACTAAGAGACCTACGAATTTTTGAAAATTAGACTACCTAACCCCTTAGTGAATTCTTGAAATTCGTTCTCCCATTTTTAAAAAATTTGGTTTTCAGTTTAGAGAAAAACTTTCTATATATTTTCTGTAGGATTCCATATAATCTACAAGGAAAAAAAGTTTCGATCCGAACGGTTCATTATTAAAACTGCTACGAATTTTTGTATATTAGACTACCTAACCCTCTGATGACTTCTTGAACAAATTATTCTCCCATTTTTAAAAAATTGGATTTTCACGTTACAGAAAAACTTTCTACATGTTTTCTGTAGGATTCCATATAATCCTCAAGGAAAAAAGTTTCGATCCAAAATGTTCATTACTAAGAGACCCACGAATTTTTGAAAATTAATCGTCCTAGTCCTCTAATGAATTCTTGAAATTCATTCTCCCATTTTTAAAAAATTGGATTTTCCCTTTACAGAAAAACTTTCTATATGTTTTCTGTAGGATTATACATAATCCCCAAGGAAAAAAAGTTTCGAACCAAAATGTTCATTACTAACCGAGTTAAGAATTTTTGAAAATTACACTGCCTAACCCCTTAGTGAATTCTTGAAATTCGTTCTCCCATTTTTAAAAAATTGGATTTTCACGTTACAGAAAAACTTTCTACATGTTTTCTGTAGGATTCCATATAATCCTCAAGGAAAAAAAGTTTCGATCCAAAATGTCCATTACTAAGAGACCCACGAATTTTTGAAAATTAGACTACCTAACCCCTTAGTGAATTCTTGAAATTCGTTCTCCCATTTTTAAAAAATTTGGTTTTCAGTTTAGAGAAAAACTTTCTATATATTTTCTGTAGGATTCCATATAATCCCCAAGGAAAAAAAGTTTCGATCCAAAATGTTCGTTACTAAGAGTGTCACGAATTTTTGAAAATTAGACTACCTAATCCTCTAATGAATTCTTGAACAAATCATTCTCCCATTTTTAAAAAATTGGGTTTCCACTTTACAGAAAAACTTTCTACATGTTTTCTGTAGGATTTTATATAATCCCCAAGGGAAAAAAGTTTCGATACAAAATGTCTTATTAAAGACAACGACGTTCGTGGACAGTAGCGGTTGGAGTCGAGGAAAATAAAAATAATAATTCTAGACGACGAATAAATCGAAAAAAGAAGAAGAGACGTGCGTGCGGCGGAGTAGGGGAACTGGACGTTCCATCTTCTTGTAAAGTGACGCATGTCGGTCGTGTGCAGGAGGCCTTAGCACGAGCCCCCCATAAACGTAACAGGATCCCATACGGGTGTTCCATGGTCCGCTTCTTACGCGGCTACGTTCCCACACTTTCTGCTCCATTGAAACGTACACCAGAAGAATTCACCCCTATACGTGCCAGGGAGGGGTGGGAGCTAAAAAGCTGGGGAACCCATAGAAATTAAAGGCACCCTCGTTTCGGGAAGTCTTTCAGTGGAAGCGTGCAATGCACGAGTTGGACGAATGCGACGTTGAATGAATTTTCTAAACTTGACCCCGATACCATGGAAATTCCACTCTTCCTCTCTCCGTCTCCCTCTGCCTCATCCCTCTCCTTCCCGCCAAACGATCACGGCTTACAAACGCGTTGTATTCGTAACTAGACCGCGGGTGTTTGGGCAAATTTGTATTTGTATTTGTATCGATTTGTAGGATGAATTGAGTACAACTCATCAACTGTACGATTTAATAAGAAGCGTCTGTGGAGCGACGATTTACTGATTCGAGATTCAAACTCGTTTTCCTAACATTGAAAATTCAGTTTGAAAAGAGAAGAAAATGTCTTTTTACTTAGATCCGAAGAGAAAGGAAATTACAATGTCTATGGGAAATGGAAAATATGTAACTATGGAAGAGTGATATTGATAGTCTCGAATTTTCAAAATCCTCCATCTCGATAATTTCCAATTTTGAAAATTTTTAATCTTCAAAGTTGGAGACTTTGAAAATCTTTAACCTGGAAAGTCTCCAATCTTGATAGTCTCGAATTTTGAAAATCCTCGATCTCGATAATTTTCAATTTTGAAAATTCTTAATTTTCAAAGTCTCCAATTAAACAAATTTTTAATCTTCAAAGTCTCCAACTTTGAAAATCTTTAATCTGGAAAGTCTCCAATCTTGGTAGTCTCGAATTTTGAAAATCCTCAATCTCAAAAATTTCCAATTTTGAAAATTCTTAATCTTCAAAGTCTTCAATTAAACAAATTTTTAATCTTCAAATCTCGATAATTTCCAATTTTGAAAATCTTCAATCTCGAAAATCTCGAATCTTGATAGTCCCAAATTTTGAAAATCCTCGATCTCGATAATTTTCAATTTTGAAAATTCTTAATCTTTAAAGTCTCCAATTAAACAAATTTTTGATCTTCAAATCTCGATAATTTCCAATTTTGAAAATCTTCAATCTCGAAAATCTCGAATCTTGATAGTCCCAAATTTTGAAAATCCTCGATCTCGATAATTTCCAATTTTGAAAATTCCTAATCTTCAAAGTCTCCAATTAAACAAATTTTTGATCTTCAAATCTCGATAATTTCCAATTTTGAAAATCTTCAATCTCGAAAATCTCGAATCGTGATAGTGTCCAATTTGGAAAATCCGAAGAAAAGATTAAACGTCGGTGAAGACCTTTGGTTAAATCTGGCTACCGGTAATTTATACCGTTTACCATTTGTCGTGGGTGGAAAGAAGACGGGAAGACCTTTAATTTCCAGCGGTTCAGGCCCGTGTTCCACACAATGGTCCCTCGGTCCCTTTTTCAGCCGTGGTGTCCGCCCTAAACGCGGACGGCTGCTCGCTATACGCGTGGGAAAACTGAGCACGTGCGCAATCTTAAAGGTGCGTCTCCACTTGATCCGAACGACCAACCAAACGCCTAAACGAACCATCCCGACAACCAGTGGGAATTGCCTCGGTCTTCTAGATAAGTACTAAATCCGTCTATTCACGATACCAGCCCTAGCCTCGTACATTACCTACACTTTTCATTGCTTTCTCATTTTACCACTCGATGATTTTACATTCGGTGATTATTTAGGACCATCGAACGTTGGTATATTTTGAGGTTTCGGTATCGTACCAATATCTGTCTTAAGAGTCTCCAACTCTGAAAATTCTCAATCTTGATAGTCTCAAATTTTGAAGATCCTCAATCTTGATAGTCTCCAATGTTGAAAATCCATAATCTTGAAAGTTTCCAATTTTCAATCTGGAAAGTCTCGAATCCTGAAAATCTCCAATTCTGAAAATTCTCAATCTTAATAGTCTTCAATTTTGATAGTCTCCAATCTTGATAGTCTCCAATCTT
>NW_026533554.1:1644-4005 GCF_026225885.1 Hylaeus anthracinus | reverse complement strand
AATAAAATCCTGAAGAGTATTAATACTCATTGCACTTGAAAACCTTAGATTATCTTGTTGCCAGATAATTACTGGCGCCAGTAAATTGAGTTTCTACATCCCATCCATGGAAAATTACTAATCAATTTAATAATTGCACATGGAAATCTAGATTTAGGCCTAATTGTCTCCAAATTTCTCCAAATTTAATATTCTAAACACTAGTTTTTGCATTTATTCCTACAAATGCACGCTTTACACCAGCCTCATTGCTCACCCCTATTGAAAATGAACTCTCCGGCCTGGTGTTGGCATTTCGAAACAATATCGGTGCGCCCTTTACCCAGGCGTGCACCATTTTCTTCGATCCATCAGTGTGTGCGTCATTTTACCAGACGCAAATTGTACAACCTTTACGGAATAAACACGTTTCATGGCGTCCATCGCGTCATGGTTGTCCTTTAAACGTGAAGTATTCGATTCAGGTCGATGACACAACCCACGTCATCCCAATACATTCTAGTATCTTACTGTTACGTAGACTACATAAATATTTCGATTTTATTGAATATTAATACAGAATATTTTGTATGATTTTCTTTTTTATTAACAACAACAACAAAAATTGAACTGTGTAGCTTTTGTTTTATATACATATAAATTGATTCTTTTAGTTAGATTCTTTTACAACCCCAAGGTTAACCATTCGTATTATTATTTGAGACCCTTTTCCCACCTAAAGCAACGATCGCTTGTCTTTTATCGACGAAATAACAATTCCTGTGCTGTTTTAAATCTCAATATTAACCAGTCCAGAATTTGTCCGCGCTTTTACTCGGTTTTCTGCGGTCGTACTTGTTGATTTCTATCCCAGTAAGTGACACCGGATGCAGGGAGCCTGTTTCCAGTGTAGAATCAGGGTTCTCGACCTACGACTCGAAGTTAAAGCCAGACTCGTCCATTATCAGGGCGATTCCATCGGCGCACCACCACTTCCCGGGAAACTGGGATAACTGGGTCATAGCCTGATATCGACATATTTCCCTTTCCAGCGCCTTTCAGCCCCACCACGGCTGCGGTTAGCCTCCATCCTTCGTCAGGACTTCTCCAAAAGATGGATACGTCTCCTATCCATACACACGTTAATATTTATCCCTATTTAATTCCATTTCGCAATTTACCACCAGGAGAAAACTCGATGAATCCTAATGTAACGTTGAACAGTGACTATTTCTCGAAACTAATTCTGGAAGACATCCTCTGAGGCTCTGAAAGTAGGTCATCGTGTTCAATTTCTTTTTGCAAAAGTAGATCAAGTAAAATATTTGCCACGCCATTCGACATCTGGCAGTCTAGCTAGGACGTCCTGCGATACGATAGTCACCGACTGCGTTACGATAGAACTGTCTACAGTTCTGGTTGGCGAGTCGAAAGGAGAAGGCAGGCAGACGGAAAAGGAGGAACGAGGTTGCAGCTAGAAGAGAAGGTTGAGGTCTGAGTTCGAGGCCAGCTTCCTCACTTTCCCACACTCGCTGCTCTGTTACGTGGTTCGCGTAACGCCGCTCGTTGGACTCGCGGGCTCACCTACATTCCTCGTTCTAACGCGGTGCGCTGTACACCTGCGAGAACTGGACGGGAGGAAATGTGAACCAACTCTTTGTAGTCACGTTCCCCTCGTCACTCTGGCGTTCCGCGACACGGCTTATAATCATTTTCGTACGAGGATCGGCAACAGGAAAACGAGCTGTACAGTGCTTCTTCTTTTGGTAGACTATTAAACTAATATAGTATGTAATACTATAATTAAACTGATACTTTCTTGTGACTACAAATCTGGGTAGAAACGTGATCGTTTGGGGAAATTATATTCTAGGTAAGGTTGTCACGTTGAAGGGAAGCTGATGATTGCTGGAATGGTTGTAGTCTACTTTGCCGAGGTTTTATAGTTACAAAAACTGTTGGTTTCCCGCGACTATAAGGCATTTAGAAGATTTTTTAACGATCTCGAAGCTTCTGCGGAGGCTTGGTAATTTTACGTATTTTAATGTATTGTGAAATAGAAACACGAGATGCTCGAGAATGAGGAAAACTGCAACTTCCGTGACTATACGGCATTATCGAGGCTAAAATTGTCTCTTTACGGTGACTATAAGGGATTTAGGAGGTATTATTGATATTTAGATATATCCCTCGTTCTCCTATAGCTATGACACTACGTGAAGAGATCCTTATAGTCAGGTAAAATTGTTCCTCGTCGTGACTATAAGACATTTAAGAGGCATTATTCATATTTAGACAGATACCTAGTTCTCTTAAAGCTATGAAACTTCGCGATGAGATCCTTATAGTCAGGTAAAATTGTTGCCTCGTCGTGACTATAAG
>NW_026533554.1:577-1634 GCF_026225885.1 Hylaeus anthracinus | reverse complement strand
GAGATCCTTATAGTCAGGTAAAATTGTTGCCTCGTCGTGACTATAAGACATTTAAGACGCATTATTCATATTTATACAGATGCCTAGTTCTCCTAAACCTATGAAACTTCGCGAAGAGATCCTTATAGTCAGGGAAATTGAAGCTTTGCCGTGACTATAAGGCATTTGGAAGGTATTATTCATATATAGGTTAGAGATAAGGTTAGGAATTCGCGGCCTTGTCGCCTGTCCTTAAAAAGGAAGCACCTCCTCGTGGATTGCTTATATCCAGGGACCCTCGAGCAGAAACAAAGGTCAGATCGCCATTTTGGTATTGTATAACAGCGAGTGATGCGTGAGAAAGTGGCTGGAAAATCGCAGGCTGAATTCAGGCGAATTCCGAAGATCCGCACGATAAGTGTCGTAGCTGCGCGATATACCGTAGCTGCGAGGATCGACTCTCCCATTTTCTTGGCAGTACTGAAACGCTGCATTCCTGCCAGGTCGTGTGAAAATCGGTTATTTCACGCCCGCGACTATTGCACTGAAAATAGAGAGATTATTGGCTCTCTTGTTGCCCGACGCGCCGCGCCGCGCAGAGGTTGTACGAAAACTTGATGAATTATTTTTCTCGAGAGTCGAGGCTGTGGGGCTTCACCTTTGGTAATAAATATCTATCATTCTGTAGGAGACACTCACCTGATAGCTTTGGCGTCTCTATTATTGGGTTTGGGACCGAATATCCTGCTTGGTCGACGGTCAATGTCAGAAAACGTGTTTGAGTGGCGTGGAAAGAGCAAGAAATTGCCGGGGGGGACAATGTTCCATTTCAAGGATATCTACTCTCCATCCAAGTGACTGAGACAGAAAAATGAGGAGAAAAAGCGACTGGTATATTCCAGCCAGCCACTCCAGACGAAACCAATACCCGAAGTGACGGACACTTTACAAAATTCCACTTTCTACGACTATTTCAATCATTCTTTTATACGTTTATTCCACCATTTATTCCGCTATTTATTTATTCATTCATTTATTTATTCATTTATTTATTCCTCTTCATATTTATCTATTTATT
>NW_026533554.1:0-567 GCF_026225885.1 Hylaeus anthracinus | reverse complement strand
ATTCATTCATTTATTCATCTATTTATTTATTTATTCATTTATTTATTTATAAAATACACCGGTATAACAACGAATAATCCCCAAGTCTTTTTAACGTCTCCATCCAACGAGTTGTGTACACGAAGGTAAATACTCGACGAGCAAAGAGTGGAAAGTAACAGAGTGGCTCGAACGCCACGTTCACGGTGATTCCTCTGTTCCCCGGGCCCGTTTACAAGTAATTGTAAACTCCGAGGGAACTGCCTACCCCGTTAAAACCTCAAGAAAAACGCAATTAGCCGGTGTTGCGTCGCGACTACGACTGTTCCCTCGCCGCGATAAAGTGTTTCATGGGAACACAAAACGAGTACCGCCTTAAAATGTTTACTCGTCGAACGTAGGAAAATGTTTTGTTACCGCAGACAACAGCCATCGAAATTTTACTAGGGGCACAGACTGCGAGATAATATTTACTATCCATCAGTCGCGTAGCTTGTTTTTCGGATCAACGGACCAGGCAGTAAAATTGTTCAAAAATGGAGCCACTTTGGGAATTTATTCCGAGGGAATGGGGGCAGGTTCGGACTT
>NW_026533553.1:3358-4863 GCF_026225885.1 Hylaeus anthracinus | reverse complement strand
TAACCTCAATGCTTGTATTTTCCGAAACAAATTAAATTAACATTCCTCGTCTCAAACATAACCTCACTCCTTGTGTCTTACGAAACAAATTAAATTTAAAAATGGCTACTTTCGGAAATAAATCCAACGTTAACATTCCGAGTCTCAAACATAACCTCACTTGTATCATTCTAAATAAATTCAATTTAAAGACGTCTGCTTCCAGAAATACCTCGAAATTTCAATGTCTTGAAATACCAATGAATTACTATGAAATACTACGTACTACAATTAGCAGGTTCAATTAAAAATAGAACAAAGGTCTTTCCCCGATCCCGTCGTAATGAAAACAGAGCTTGAGTTTGTCCAGAGGGGTCATTGCTCTACAAAGCGTTCGACGAATACCTCTGACCTAAAGGTTCAACTGCGAAACCTTATTGAGCAATTCGATGAATGGCTTAGAAGAAGCAGGGGCTAGGAGGAAAAGAGAAACGGAGAAAGAACGCGGGGGGGTAAAAAGCTAAACGCAAACTGGATAAATACAAGAACAATAGAACAAACTTGCTCGGCCATTGACAACTCTCTGTTCCAACAGGAAACAGGATTTATGTATGAACGAGTCGGGATGTACTTGTCCAACAAAGAGTAGCTGTATATAGTATATACGTACAGTAATATGTTATTAACAACCGTGTATAGCACACAGAAATATTTATTACCACCATAGAGAAGGTATTTATAATGTAAAAATTACGTTGCTGCAAACGTATCTCTTTGCTTATTATTTTCAAGACTTGATTGGAACATTGACTACGTTATTTTATTATTTAATGTAAGTTCGCAGTATCCTTGAGCGCCCCTCCCGTGCCCCTCGCTTCGAAATAAGTGCAAATCTCTATCTCGCGGGAACACGTAGTCATAGTTTAATAGGTTTGAACAACTTCAAAGTTTGTAGTTCTCAAACTTTCCTAACTTTGGTTAACTTCGGTAGAAACGAACTCCCTTCGCACATAATAACCGATAATCTTCATACTGGCATAACTAATAGCCTCTGTACGAGGCATCTTTGCTTTGCTGTTCAAATATATAGGCGGAAGCTAATAAAAAAAAAATTAGAGGTTCTTTAATTCAATTTGAATCGATTATTCATTTGGGGAAGGGAAAGGGAAAATTGTTTGTTTCTGGAGGAGGAAATATTAATAGTTTATGGTGATTATTTGGTGGATTATTGGTGAACAATTAAACGGATTTTTGGTATGGATACTTATTATACATGGATGGTATTTTCTTCGTCTATTCCTAATTGTAAGGTAATTTTATTTGCTAAATTGTAAGAATTAGGGTATTAGACGAAATAAATATTATATTTGAAAGATTAATGCCAGGCCTCCTGTAAATTAATAAATAATCTAAAGTTACTTATCTCCTAGCTTCTACAATAATTAATCTCCGTTTCCATAAAAATTGTAACTCTCTCCCTATCGACGCCATCTTGGAAGCAGTTGTGTAGCAAACCTGAAGGGTTT
>NW_026533553.1:1515-3348 GCF_026225885.1 Hylaeus anthracinus | reverse complement strand
TATCGACGCCATCTTGGAAGCAGTTGTGTAGCAAACCTGAAGGGTTTCGAAGTGCGTCACGTTTCTAATACAATTCTTCTAATCTAAAAAAGATTCCAATAGATGAAATAAATATTCTATACAAAAAGATTAAGGCCAGACCTCTTGAAAAATTAATAAATAATCCAAAGTTACTTACTCCTAGCTTCTACAATAATTAATTTCTGTTTCCTTTAAACCTATAACCATTTTCCTATCGACGCCATTTTGTGAGCATTTATATAGCAAACCTGAAGGGTTTCGAAGTGCATCGCGTATTCCAATGCAGTTCTTTCCCCCTTTTCAGCGAGTTGCTAGGTTGCTTTCTATTAACGTCTGGCATGAGCTCAAAGGGTAACGTAATCGAAGATGCAGGCCAAGAGGAGGGAAGGATCGATTCTAATCGAATCATGCCAGGCTATACGGATTATATCCTTCTCACGAGATTGGTCCGGTGGTGGTCAAAGGACATATCACTGGTCGACAATCACTTACGGTTCTCTCTTAGCGGTCAGAGGCCCGATTGTGTTTCGAGCTTTCAGCTTCTTCTCTTCCCAGATCCTTATCAATCACGCGATATGCACTTATTTCGCTATTCTATACAACAATCTACCTCTAATTCTACACGAAATTGTTCGCTGCGCAAGTGTCGACTCCCAAGTACCGCCATTTTCGAAGCAAACGCTCGTCAAGTGTTACATATCAGAATCCCGCCAAAATTGCGTACTGGCGCGAAATTCAAATATAAAACTAGGTACTTTGTAAAAAAAAACGAAAATGGTGGAGATAATATCGTACGAAAATTATAAAATTTGTGTTAAGCACATGCTATACATGTGTACACACATATCCGTAAAGATTATTACGTAGTATATGTCTTATTTCGTGCAACAGGGCTGTATCATTGTCGAAATTGTCGGCAAAACCTTAGACTTTGAATAAATTTGAATTTTGTTAGTTTGTTTGTCTCGTTTCTTCTTTTGAACATTTTCCAAAGCTACCGACTCACAGAGTCCACACTCGTACAGTCAAAGCTTAGAACCCCACCCCTTAGAAATAATTAATAATAATAATTATTATTATTATTAGTATATATATTTGCTACTTTTAGAAATAATTTTAGCTTCCAAGTTTCTTGTATACTTTGAGAAATATCGTTAATGTTTCCACTTTTAATAATGCAAAAGAAAATAATGCGACGAGTCTCGATTGCTTCTTGAAACTAACAAGAGATTAAAATGATCGCTAGACGAATGCGGTCAGGTTGCATTCGCGTTTGTGCAACATTAGCATATTTATGAGGAGGGAATATTCAGTGAGGGATTTAATCGATCTTTCACTACCAATACGTTTATTGACGACGCTCGAATAATTAATCTGACAGCAATTTCGAATTGAATCCCACAAAGTTTCAGAATCTACCATTCCCGCGTACCCTCGCGATTCTTCGAAACGGTCGATAAAAATACCAAAGGGCCCTCCGTTAGCATATTAATCGAATCATTGTTGATAAGGAAGGAAGATTAAAAATTATGGAAATGGGGTCCCGGAGTTTCGAAAGAGCTACGTCTCCAAGTTTTTTGTTTTTTGCTTCGGAAATAATTTCAGTTTTAACACTCCTAGTCCCGGACATAACCTCAATGCTCGTATCTTTCCAAATAAATTCTGTTCAAAAATGTCTACGTCTTGAAATTATTCCAACTTTAACATTCCTAGTCCCAGACATAACCTCAATGCTCGTATCTGTCGAAATAAATTCTGTTTAAAAATGTCTACGTCTTGAAATAATTCTAACTTTAACATTCCTATTTCCAG
>NW_026533553.1:0-1505 GCF_026225885.1 Hylaeus anthracinus | reverse complement strand
TAACCTCAATGCTTGTATTTTCCGAAACAAATTAAATTAACATTCCTCGTCTCAAACATAACCTCACTCCTTGTGTCTTACGAAACAAATTAAATTTAAAAATGGCTACTTTCGGAAATAAATCCAACGTTAACATTCCGAGTCTCAAACATAACCTCACTTGTATCATTCTAAATAAATTCAATTTAAAGACGTCTGCTTCCAGAAATACCTCGAAATTTCAATGTCTTGAAATACCAATGAATTACTATGAAATACTACGTACTACAATTAGCAGGTTCAATTAAAAATAGAACAAAGGTCTTTCCCCGATCCCGTCGTAATGAAAACAGAGCTTGAGTTTGTCCAGAGGGGTCATTGCTCTACAAAGCGTTCGACGAATACCTCTGACCTAAAGGTTCAACTGCGAAACCTTATTGAGCAATTCGATGAATGGCTTAGAAGAAGCAGGGGCTAGGAGGAAAAGAGAAACGGAGAAAGAACGCGGGGGGGTAAAAAGCTAAACGCAAACTGGATAAATACAAGAACAATAGAACAAACTTGCTCGGCCATTGACAACTCTCTGTTCCAACAGGAAACAGGATTTATGTATGAACGAGTCGGGATGTACTTGTCCAACAAAGAGTAGCTGTATATAGTATATACGTACAGTAATATGTTATTAACAACCGTGTATAGCACACAGAAATATTTATTACCACCATAGAGAAGGTATTTATAATGTAAAAATTACGTTGCTGCAAACGTATCTCTTTGCTTATTATTTTCAAGACTTGATTGGAACATTGACTACGTTATTTTATTATTTAATGTAAGTTCGCAGTATCCTTGAGCGCCCCTCCCGTGCCCCTCGCTTCGAAATAAGTGCAAATCTCTATCTCGCGGGAACACGTAGTCATAGTTTAATAGGTTTGAACAACTTCAAAGTTTGTAGTTCTCAAACTTTCCTAACTTTGGTTAACTTCGGTAGAAACGAACTCCCTTCGCACATAATAACCGATAATCTTCATACTGGCATAACTAATAGCCTCTGTACGAGGCATCTTTGCTTTGCTGTTCAAATATATAGGCGGAAGCTAATAAAAAAAAAATTAGAGGTTCTTTAATTCAATTTGAATCGATTATTCATTTGGGGAAGGGAAAGGGAAAATTGTTTGTTTCTGGAGGAGGAAATATTAATAGTTTATGGTGATTATTTGGTGGATTATTGGTGAACAATTAAACGGATTTTTGGTATGGATACTTATTATACATGGATGGTATTTTCTTCGTCTATTCCTAATTGTAAGGTAATTTTATTTGCTAAATTGTAAGAATTAGGGTATTAGACGAAATAAATATTATATTTGAAAGATTAATGCCAGGCCTCCTGTAAATTAATAAATAATCTAAAGTTACTTATCTCCTAGCTTCTACAATAATTAATCTCCGTTTCCATAAAAATTGTAACTCTCTCCCTATCGACGCCATCTTGGAAGCAGTTGTGTAGCAAACCTGAAGGGTTT
>NW_026533552.1:2471-4718 GCF_026225885.1 Hylaeus anthracinus | reverse complement strand
CGAACCGAACCGAACCGAACCGAACCGAACCGAACCGAACCGAACCGAATCGAATCGAATCGAATCGAATCGAACCGAACCGAACCGAACCGAACCGAATCGAATCGAACCGAACCGAACCGAATCGAACCGAGCCGAACCGAACCGAACCGAATCGAACCGAGCCGAATCGAATCGAACCGAACCGAACCGAATCGAACCGAACCGAACCGAATTTACCCAAAAATTCAGCATCTTAATAATGTTGTCTCCTTTCGACTTAACAATTCCTCAAAGTAAATAAACCTCGAAATAATCGTGATCGGCTAAACTGTGTCGCGTCAAGTATCGTTGAGAAATGTTTTCGAAAAGTTGAGTTTCCTTTTGTTGGAACAATTCTCAGCTGTCGGAACGCGACAATGGCACAGTCGACGTTGGAAGCCAGAGAAGGCGCTATAAATCATCAGAAGAACGTCGACTCGAGAGAATTGAGACGTGTATCCGCGATCGAGATAAACCGTTAGCTGGAATCTAACGAATGTTGACATGAATGAGCGTGGTGGCTGTCTGGGAATATCGATGGATCGCGAACGAGCGATTCGCAGTCGATTAGGCGAATGATGTCACTCGACCTTCAGCGATGACTTGTGTTTTTATTTATTTATTCATTCACTTGCTGGGAGAAACTCCTTAGATGGAATATAAAACAGAGAAATATGTATAGTCTTCCTGTCAATTTTCTTACTGTATTTCCGTCACAATGGTTCAGGTTGCAAAGGAAACCGAATATTGATTTTGGAACTCTTTAGAGCACGCTCTAGCAGATCTAGAATATTTTAGAGCACTCTATGAGCCTTTATTTCGTTTTAAAAGTTCAATCGTGTTAATTGTTTAATATTGACTCTAGAATATTTTAGACCACGCTCTAGTTACTCCAGAATTTTTTAGAGCAACGTCTAACGACTCTAGAATTGTTTAGGGTATGCTCTAGTGATTGTAGAATTTTTCAGACCACACTCCGGACCTCTGTTTTCTTCTAACAGCTCAACACCTAGCGTTAGTTGTTGAATATTGACTCTAGAATTTTTTAGAGCACGCTCTAGCAGATCTAGAATTTTTTAGAGCATTCTATGAGCACTCTATGAGCTTCCAAGCATCGTCCGTGGCCACGTCGCGAAACCGTCCCAGTCGCATTGGTTCTCGAAAATTCCCGAGTTCGTTTTACATAACCTTCGGAAGGTTAGGAGGGAGGGAGGGCTGTGTAGTCAGATGGAACGTCGCAGTTAGCGCCTCATTTCGCAGGAGGGCTCCGCTTTCCACCTCATAATGGATACTCGAAAGATTAACCCTTTGCGTTAATTGACAACGCTGCGGGCGCTCTTTTCACTTCGCGGGGATTTTCAGAACTATCTGAAATCTCTCGTCTCGCGGCGACTCAACGGGGATATTCCATTAATTCGGCCAGGAAGAAGTTCCGCTGCGAGATTGAATTTTGGAATGATCGGGCCAACGCAGAAACTGGAAGAGACGTCTTCATTGTTTGGTCCTTAATTTCAAGGGAAATTGTTCAAGTTATACAATCCATGGAACTTAATTTTATGAAGAAAATAACGAAATTCTAAACGTTCGATGTAAATAAAAATATTAGGAAGAGAGCATACACGACTGGATAGCATGGGAAGAGTTCTAGTAACATAAAGGGTCTCTTAGGGAGAAACGGAAAAGTCCTAGATAGAAAATAGAGGCGTTAGAGCGTGGTTTCAAAAATTCTATAGTCGACATTCAACAATTAACAGGAGATGTAAAGTGTTTAGGAGGCAATAGAGGCTTAAATTGTGCTCTCAACCATTCTAAGGTCACTAGAGCGTGCTCTAACAAATTCTAGAGACGCTAGAGCATGTTATAAAAAATTCTAGAGTCAATATTCAACAACTAACGCGAGGTGTTGAGCAGCTAACAGAAAATAGAGGTCTATAACGTGCTCTAAAAAATTCTACAGTCACTAGAGCATACTCTAAAAAATTCTAGAGTCGTTGGACATCGCTCTAAAATATTCTAGAGTCAATATTCAAAAGTAACGCAAGGTAGTTAACTTTTAGAAGGAAATAGATCCTCATAGAGTGCTTCAACAAATTCTACAGTCACTAGAGCATACTCTAAAAAATTCTAGAGTCGTTAGCGACGTTATTCAAAAGTAACTCAAGGTAGTAAACTTTTAGATGGAAATAGAGCCTCATAGAGTGCTCTAAAAAATTCTAGAGTCGTTAG
>NW_026533552.1:2223-2461 GCF_026225885.1 Hylaeus anthracinus | reverse complement strand
CGCAAGGTAGTTAACTTTTAGAAGGAAATAGAGCCTCATAGAGTGCTCCAAAAAATTCTACAGTCACTAGAGCCTACTCTAAAAAATTCTAGAGTCGTTAGAGGTTGCTCTAAAATATTCTAGAGTCAATATTCAAAAGTAACGCAAGGTGGTAAACTTTTAGAAGGAAATAGAGCCTCATAGAGTGCTCCAAAAAATTCTACAGTCACTAGAGCATACTCTAAAAAATTCTAGAGTC
>NW_026533552.1:0-2213 GCF_026225885.1 Hylaeus anthracinus | reverse complement strand
TTCTAGAGTCGTTAGACGTTGCTCTAAAATATTCTAGAGTCAATATTCAAAAGTAACGCAAGATAGTAAACTTTTAGAAGGAAATAGAGCCTCATAGAGTGCTCTAAAAAATTCTACAGTCACTAGAGCATACTCTAAAACATTCTAGAGTCGTTGGACGTTGCTCTAAAAACTTCTAGAGTAACTAGAGTATGCTCTAAAATATTCCATAGCCAATATTGAGCAATTAAGGCGAGTTGCAAAACTTTTCAAACGAAATAGTGTCTCACCGAGTGCTCCAAAAAATTCTAGAGTCGCCAACTGGTCAGCGTTGAATGTTCCCGAGGCGTTGAACTCGCAGAACGCGGTAGAGGTGTCCCGGGAGGAAATAGGGACAGCGTAGAGTGCTCAAAAAAATTCTAGAATCCCTCGCTGCTCAATATCCAAGCAATTAACGCGAGGCGTTGAATAAATTACGACGACTGGCCGATAGTAGGCGCTCGCAATAAATATTACACGCGAGCTGTACGCGCCATAATTTCCCGGTCTGGAGCGCCTCCGCAGGTGTCGTTCACCCAGCTGTAGCGCGAAGCCAGGTTACACCTGCGTCGGGGAACTCGGAGGCTCGTCACCGATCTTTAATGAGCGTCTGTCAATCGTCGGTCTATCGCACGGCTAAAGGAATTCCATCGGCGGGAAACTCTGCTACCAGGGAATGTTGTCGAAGGCCAGAAACGTTGATCGTTTGCAACTGCCATCGCGATTACGCGAATCCGTGGCGCTGTAAACTGTAAACTGTAACGAGTCGACTTCTTCGCGCAGATTAAATTCTGCGCGCAGATACGCGCCCGAAGGGCTGTGATGTGTATTTACTTTCTTCTTCTTTTTTATCGACTGATACACGTGTTCGAGGGGCGAAAAACTAGCGAAGGGCTCGCTCGGACTGACGCGGACATAAGTAAATAGATACATTAAGTGAGAATGAATTATTTTATACAAATTTCATGGGATCGTACAGACAAGTGAATTTCCGTACATTGTGTGAGAGATGGGGGACGTACTAGATTTAACGTGAAATGAGGATTGTGCTTTCTTCAAGGTATACGAATGACAATATTGTAGACGTAAATGGATAGAAAAATTACGCTGTTTAACACACTTTCAATCGATTCCATACGCCGGAACGCTCGACATTCGCGTTTATAGGAAACCGACGCCAACGGTATTCCAGCGACCCGAAACCTTTGGGAAACGCTTGATAACGTACCGAACACGTATAATTCCGCTAAATTTCAATGTTTAACACAGCTGGTTGGTAATTTCACAATTATCCAAAATCTCTTATTACTTCTCCAACACTTACTCGTCGATCGCCGCGTCTAATTCTCTCGTGAACTGCACGTTTCCGAACGACGTTTGTTTAAATCACTTGAAAATAAACCAAAAAAATATCTCGAACCCTCGCGTTCACGTATACAACAATTTTAATCTGTTCGAACTAAACATTTACCATCTCTTGCAGGATATCGTTTTTTCCAACGTAAAGTCTGCCCCCTGCCGCTCCCTCCCCCTTTTCCACCATACCGTTATACCATCAACTGCAATCGTTCTTGGCGAAACGAGCACGTTTCTCAATTATGTCGCGGTTTCTTTAATTAGGAAAAATAGAATTCCGTATCAGGACTGAACACCGTCTACCACGGCCAACCGAAGAGAGCAATTAATAAACGTCAGGGGCACGCGGGGCAGGTGTAGGCTGACGCGCGTAAATATACAGGAATTGCAGCGTGCGATGCATAATTTAACCCCTCGAAGGCTAAGTCGATGCACGCCACACGTCCGAGCAAAAGACGGATACCCCGTGCGTTCGGCGCTCGGGTATTCCGCGGGAAATGATATACAATTATACGAAAAGGTTCGTTATCGAAGGTCGGCGGGGACCTGTGTTCCTGTTTAAGCGAAACGTACGACGTGCTAACGTTAGAGCCGCCGATGAGAAAATCCGTGGAAAATGGGACGTCGCTAGGGAACGCTGTGTACACATTCAATTAAATTCATTCATTCAATTTCCAGGGAAATTTATTGGCCACCTCGTAGGTGGTAGTTTCGTCGGCAATCTCCGGAAACCTGTGATCCATTATTTGGAGGAGAAATGATATTTTTCTAACTTTCCGGAAAGACCTTCCGTTTAACTAGGGAAATGGAATTTTCATTCTCAATTGAATTGTTGTTAA
>NW_026533551.1:1296-3432 GCF_026225885.1 Hylaeus anthracinus | reverse complement strand
GAAAAGCAATACGTCGCTGGCACATTAAAATCGAATTTAGGAAAGCATTACGCCGCTGGCACATTCATGTACATTTTGGGAAAACAATACGGCGTTAGCACTTTCAAATAAATTTCAGAACTAATATACGGCGCTGGCATTTTCAAATACAATTTAAATAAGCACTACGCCGCTGGCACATTGAAATAGAATTTAGAAAAGCAATACGTCGCTGGCATATTAAATCGAATTTAGGAAAGCATTACGCCGTTAGCACTTTGAAATAGAATTCAGGAAAACAATACGCCGCTGGCACTTTGATGTAGAATTTAGGAAAGCAATACGGCGTTGGCACTTTGAAATAAATTTTAAGTAAGCATTACGCAGCTGGCACATTGAAATAGAATTTAGGAAAGCAATACGTCGCTGGCACTTTGAAATAGATATATGGAATCAATACGCCGTTGGCACTTTGAAATAGATTTTAGGAAATAATACGCCGCTGGCAATTTGAAATAGAATTAAGGATGGCAATACGCCGTTGGCACTTTGAAATTAAATTTAAGTAAGCATTACCCCGCTGGCAGTTTGAAATAGAACTTAGGAAAGCAATACGTCGCTGGCACTTTGAAATAGAACTTAGAAAAGCAATACGCCGTTGGCACTTTGAAATAGAATTCAGGAAAGCAAGACGCCGCGGCACTTGGATATAGAATTTAGGAGAGCAATACGTCGCTGGCAAATTGAAATAGAATTTAGAAAAGCAATACGCCGTTGGCACTTTGAAATAGAATTTAGGAAATCAATACGCCGCTTGCACTGGCATATTAAATCGAATTTAGGAAAGCATTACGCCGTTAGCACTTTAAAATAGAATTCAGGAAAACAATACGCCGCTGGCACTTTGAAGTAGAATTTAGAAAAGCAATACGCCGTTGGCACTTGGAAATAAAATTTAAATAAGCATTACGCCGCTGGCAGTTTGAAATAGAATTTAGGAAATCAATTCGCCGTTGGCACTTTGAAATAAATTTTAAGTAAGTATTACGCAGCTGGCACATTGAAATAAAATTTAAGTAAGCACTACGCCACTGGCACATTGAAATAGAATTTAGGAAAGCAATACGCCGCTTGCACTTTAAAATAAAAGTAAGCAAAGCAATACGCCGCTGGCGCATTGGAATAGAATTTAGGTAAGCATTACGCCGCTGGCACATTAATGTAGATTTTGGGAAAGCAATACGGCGTTGGCACTTTGAAATAAATTTTAAGTAAGTATTACGCAGCTGGCACATTGAAATAGAATTTAGGAAAGCAATACGTCGCTGGCACTTTGAAATAGATATATGGAATCAATACGCCGTTGGCACTTTGAAATAGATTTTAGGAAATAATACGCCGCTGGCAATTTGAAATAGAATTTAGGATGGCAATACGCCGTTGGCACTTTGAAATTAAATTTAAGTAAGCATTACCCCGCTGGCAGTTTGAAATAGAACTTAGGAAAGCAATACGTCGCTGGCACTTTGAAATAGAACTTAGAAAAGCAATACGCCGTTGGCACTTTGAAATAGAATTCAGGAAAGCAAGACGCCGCTGGCACTTCGATATAGAATTTAGGAGAGCAATACGTCGCTGGCAAATTGCAATAGAATTTAGAAAAGCTATACGCCGTTGGCACTTTGAAATAGAATTTAGGAAATCAATACGCCGCTTGCACTTTAAAATAGAATTCAAGAAAACAATACGCAGATGGCACTTTAAAATAAAAGTAAGTAAAGCAATACGTCGCTGGCAAATTGAAATAGAATTTAGAAAAGCAATACGCCGTTGGCACTTTGAAATAGAATTTAGGAAATCAATACGCCGCTTGCACTTTAAAATAGAATTTAAGAAAACAATACGCAGATGGCACATTGAAATAGAATTTAGAAAAGCAATAGGTCGCTGGCATATTAAATCGAATTTAGGAAAGCATTACGCCGTTAGCACTTTGAAATAGAATTCAGGAAAACAATACGCCGCTGGCACTTTGAAGTAGAATTTAGGAAAGCAATACGCCGTTGGCACTTTGAAATAAAATTTAAATAAGCATTACGCCGCTGGCAGTTTGAAATAGAATTTAGGAAATCAATTCGCCGTTGGCACTTTGAAATA
>NW_026533551.1:479-1196 GCF_026225885.1 Hylaeus anthracinus | reverse complement strand
TTTAAATAAGCACTACGCCGCTGGCACATTGAAATAGAATTTAGGAAAGCAATACGTCGCTGGCACATTAAAATCGAATTTAGGAAAGCATTACGCCGTTAGCACTTTGAAATAGAATTCAGGAAAACAATACGCCGCTGGCACTTTGAAGTAGAATTTAGGAAAGCAATACGCCGTTGGCACTTTGAAATAAAATTTAAATAAGCATTACGCCGCTGGCAGTTTGAAATAGAATTTAGGAAATCAATTTGCCGTTGGCACTTTGAAATAAATTTTAAGTAAGTATTACGCAGCTGGCACATTGAAATAAAATTTAAGTAAGCATTACGCCACTAGCACATTGAAATAGAATTTTGGAAAGCAATACGCCGCTGGCACTTTAAAATAAAAGTAAGTAAAGCACTACGCCGCTGGCACTTTGAAATAGAATTTAGGAAATCAATACGCCGCTGGCACTTTGAAGTAGAATTAAGGAAAGCAATACGCCGTTAGGACTTTCGAATAAATTTCAGAACTAATATACGGCGCTGGCATTTTGAAATAGAATTTAAATAAGCACTACGCCGCTGGCACATTGAAATAAAATTTAGGAAAGCAATACGTCGCTGGCACATTAAAATCGAATTTAGAAAAGCAATACGTCGCTGGCATATTAAATCGAATTTAGGAAAGCATTACGCCGTTAGCACTTTAAAATAGAATTCAGGAAAACAATAC
>NW_026533551.1:0-379 GCF_026225885.1 Hylaeus anthracinus | reverse complement strand
GGCATTTTGAAATACAATTTAAATAAGCACTACGCCGCTGGCACATTGAAATAGAATTTAGGAAAGCAATACGTCGCTGGCACATTAAAATCGAATTTAGAAAAGCAATACGTCGCTGGCATATTAAATCGAATTTAGGATAGCATTACGCCGTTAGCACTTTAAAATAGAATTCAGGAAAACAATACGCCGCTGGCACTTTGAAGTAGAATTTAGGAAAGCAATACGCCGTTAGCACTTTCAAATAAATTTCAGAACTAATATACGGCGCTGGCATTTTGAAATACAATTTAAATAAGCACTACGCCGCTGGCACATTGAAATAGAATTTAGAAAAGCAATACGTCGCTGGCACATTAAAATCGAATTTAGGAAAGCA
>NW_026533550.1:4585-7448 GCF_026225885.1 Hylaeus anthracinus | reverse complement strand
TACTCCACTTTACTCTACTCTGATCTTCTCTACTTTGATCTACTCTACTCTGATCTACTCTACTCTGATCTACTTTACTCTGATCTACTCTACTCTACTCTGAACTACTGTACTCTGATAAACTCTACTCTACTCTGATCCAATCTACTCTGATCTACTCTACTTTGATATACTCTACTCCGATCTACTCTACTATGATCTACTCTACTTCACTCTACTCTGATCTACTCTACTCTGACCTACTCTATTCTGATCTACTCTACCCTACTATGATCTACTTAATTCTACTCTGATCTACTCTACTCTGGTCTACCCTACTCTGATCTACTCTACTTTGATCTATTTTACTGTGATCTACTCTACTCTTATCCACTCTACTCAACTCAGATCTACTCTACTCTACTATGATCTACTCTACTTTGATCTACTCTGCTCCTATCTACTCTACGTCGATCTATTTTACTCTGATCTACTCTACTCTACTCTGAACTACTGTATTCTGATCTACTCTACTTTACACTGATTCACTTTACTCTGATCTACTTTACTCTACTTTACTCTACTTTAGTGTTTTTTATTCTGCTCTACTCTGATCTATTCTACTCTACTCTACTCTACTTTGATCTACTCTACTCTATTCTGATTTAATCTACTCTGATCTACTGTACTCTGATCTACTCTACTCTGATATACTGTACTCTGATCAACTCTACTCTACTATGATCCACTCTACTCTGATTTACTCTACTTTAATCTACTCTACTTCGACCTACATTACTCTGATCTACTCTACTGTGATCCACTCTACTCTACTCTGATCTACTCTACCCTACTATAGTCTACTCTACTCTACTCTGATCTACTCTACTCTACTCTGATCTACTCTACCCTACTATAATCTATTCTGATCTACTCTACTCTACTCTGATTTACTCTACTCTGATCTACTCTACTCTAATCTACTCTTTTCTACTCTGATCTGCTCTACTCTGGTCTACCCTACTCTGATCTACTCTACTCTACTCTGATCTCCTTTACTTTGATCTACTCTACTCTGATCTACTTCACTTTACTCTACTCTGATCAACTCTACTTTGATCTAATCTACTCTGATCTACTCTATTCTACTCTGATCTACTTTACTTTGATCTACTCTACTTTGATCTAATTTACTGTCATCTACTCTACTCTTATCCACTCTTCTCAACTCAGATCTACTCTACTCTACTATGATCTACACTACTTTGATCTACTCTACTCCTATTTACTCTACTTTAATCTACTTTACTCTGATCTTCTCTACTCTGATCTACTCCACTTTACTCTACTCTGATCTACTCTACTTTGATCTACTCTACTCTGATGTACTCTACTCTACTGTGATTTACTTTACTCTGATCTACTCTACTCTGATCTACTCCACTTTACTCTACTCTGATCTACTCTACTTTAATCTACTCTACTCTACTCTGATCTACTTTACTTTGATCAACTCTACTCCTATCTACTCTACTTCGATCTACTTTACTCTACTCTATTCTGATCTATTCTGACCTACTCTACTCTGACCTACTCTACTCTACTCTGATTTAATCTACTCTGATCTACTGTACTCTGATCTACTCTACTCTGATATACTGTACTCTGATCACCTCTACTCTACTCTGATCCACTCTACTCTGATCTACTCTACTTTGATCTACTCTACTTCGATCTACTCTACTATGATCTACTCTACTTAACTCTACTCTGATATACTCTATTCTGACCTCCTCTATTCTGATCTACTCTACTCTACTATGATCTACTTAACTCTACTCTGATCTACTCTACTCTAGTCTACCCTACTTTACTCAGATCTACTCTACTCTACTCTGATCTACACTACCCTACTATGATCTACTTTACTCTACTCTGATCTACTCTACTCTGGTCTACCCTACTCTGATCTACTCAACTCTACTCTGATCTACTCTACTCTGGTCTACCCTACTCTACTCAGATCTACTCTACTCTACTCTGATCTACTCTACCCTACTATGATCTACTTTACTCTACTCTGATCTACTCTACTATGGTCTACCCTACTCTGATCTACTCAACTCTGATTTACTCTACTCTACTCTACTCTACTCTACTCTACTCTACTCTACTTAACTGTACTCTACTCTACTTTACTCTACTCTGATTTACTCTACCCTGACCTACACTATTCTGATTTACTCTACTCTACTATGATCTACTCTGACCTACTTTACTCTGATCTACTCTACTCTATTCTGATTTAATCTACTCTGATCAACTCTACTCTATTTTGATTCACTCTACTCTGATCTACTTTACTTTGATCTACTCTACTTCTATCTACTCTACTTCGATCTACATTACTCTGATCTACTCTACTCTATTTTGATTCACTCTACTCTGATCTACTTTACTTTGATCTACTCTACTCCTATCTACTCTACTTCGATCTACATTACTCTGATCTACTCTACTCTACTCTGAACTACTATACTCTGACCTACACTACTCTACTCTGATTCACTCTACTGTGATCTACTCTACTCTACTCTACTCTACTTTAATGTGCTTTATTCTGCTCTACTTTGATCTACTCTACTCTGATCTACTCTACTCTACTATGATCTACACTACTTTGATCTACTCTACTCTACTCTGATTCACTCTACTCTGATCTACTCTACTCTACTCTACTCTACTTTAATGTGCTTTATTCTGCTCTACTCTGATCTACTCTACTCTACTCTGGTCTACTCTACTCTGATCTACTCAACTCTGATTTACTCTACTCTACTCTTCTCTACTCTACTCTACTTTACTCTACTCTGATCTACTATAC
>NW_026533550.1:2282-4575 GCF_026225885.1 Hylaeus anthracinus | reverse complement strand
CTACTCTACTCTACTTAACTCTACTCTACTCTACTCTACTCTACTCTGATCTACTCTACCCTGACCTACACTATTCTGATCTACTCTACTCTACTATGATCTACTCTGACCTACTTTACTCTGATCTACTCTACTCTATTCTGATTTAATCTACTCTGATCAACTCTACTCTATTTTGATTCACTCTACTCTGATCTACTTTACTTTGATCTACTCCACTCCTATCTACTCTACTTCGATCTACATTACTCTGATCTACTCTACTCTACTCTGTACTACTGTACTCTGATATACTCTACTCTACTCTGATCTACTCTACTCTGATCTACTCTGACCTACTCTACTCTGACCTACTCTACTCTAAACTTCTCTACTCTGATCTAATGTACTCTGATCAACTCCAGTCTGATCAACTCCACTCTGATCTACCCTTCTCTGATCTACTCTAATCTGATCTACTCTACTCTACTCTGATCTACTCTACCCTACTATAATCTACTCTACTTTACTTTACTCTACTCTGATCTACTCTACCCTGACCTACACTATTCTGCATTGTTCTACTCCACTCTGATCTACTCAACTCTGATTTACTCTACTCTACTCTTCTCTACTCTACTCTACTTTACTCTAGTCTGATCTACTCTACCCTGACCTACTCTATTCTTATCTACTCTACTCTACTCAGATCTACTCTACTCTACTCTGATCTACTCTGCCCTACTATGATCTACTTTACTCTACTCTGATCTACTCTACTCTGGTCTACGCTACTCTGACCTACTCAACTCTGATTTACTCTACTCTACTCTACTCAACTCTACTCTACTTTACTCTACTCTACTCTACTCTACTCTACTCTATTTTACTTTACAGTACTCTGATCTACTCTACCCTGACCTACACTATTCTGATCTACTCTACTCTACTATGATCTACTCTGACCTAATTTACTCTGATCTACTCTACTCCATTCTGATTAATTCTACTCTGTTTAACTCTACTCTATTTTGGTTCACTCTACTCTGATTTACTTTACTTTGATCTACTCTACTTTGATGTATTTTACTGTGATATACTCTACTCTTATCAACTCTAATCAACTCAGATCTACTCTACTCTACTATGATCTACACTACTTTGATCTACTTTACTGCTATCTACTCTCCTTCGATCTACTTTACTCTGATCTAGTCTACTCTACTCTGAACTACTGTACTCTGATCTACTCTACACTACTCTGATTCACTCTACTCTGATCTACTCTACTCTACTCTACTCTACTTTAGTGTGCTTTATTCTGCTCTACTCTGATCTACTCTACTCTACCCTGATTTACTCTACTCTGATCTACTCTACTCTGATTTACTCCACTTTACTCTACTCTGATCTTCTCTACATTGATCTACTCTACTCTGATCTACTTTACTCTGATTTACTTTACTCTGATCTACTCTACTCTACTCAGAACTACTGTACTCTGATATACTCTACTCTACTCTGATCCAATCTACTCTGACCTACTTTATTCTGATCTACTCTACCCTACTATGATCTACTTAACTCTACTCTGATCTACTCTACTCTGGTCTAACCTACTCTGATCTACTCAACTCTGATTTACTCTACTCTACTCTACTCTACTCTACTCTACTCTACTCTACTTTACTTTACTCTACTCTACTCTACTCTACTCTACTTTACTCTACTCTACTCTACTTTACTTTACTCTACTCTGATCTACTCTACTCTATTTTGATTCACTCTACTCTGATCTACTTTACTTTGATCTACTCTACTTTGATTTATTTTACTGTGATCTACTTTACTCTTATCCACTCTACTCAACTCAGATCTACTCTACTCTACTATGATCTACTCTACTTTGATCTTCTTTGCTCCTTTCTACTCTACTTCGATCTATTTTACTCTGATCTACTCTACTCTACTCTGAACTACTGTATTCTGATCTACTCCACTCTACTCTACTCTACTTTAGTGTGCTTTATTCTGCTCTACTCTGATCTACTCTACTCTACTCTACTCTACTTTAGTGTGCTTTATTCTTCTCTACTCTGATCTACTCTACTCTGATCTACTCCACTTTACTCTACTCTGATCTACTCTACTTCGATCTACTCTACTATGATCTACTCTACTCTACTCTACTCTGATCTACTTTACTTTGATTTACTCTACTCCTATCTACTCTACTTCGATCTACTTTACTCTACTCTATTCTGATCTACTCTGACCTACTCTACTCTGACCTACTTTACTCTGATCTACTCTA
>NW_026533550.1:0-2182 GCF_026225885.1 Hylaeus anthracinus | reverse complement strand
TGATCTACTCTACTTCGATCTACTCTACTATGATCTACTCTACTCTACTCTACTCTGATCTACTTTACTTTGATTTACTCTACTCCTATCTACTCTACTTCGATCTACTTTACTCTACTCTATTCTGATCTACTCTGACCTACTCTACTCTGACCTACTCTACTCTATTCTGATTTACTCTACTCTGATCTACTTTACTTTGATCTACTCTACTTTGATCTATTTTACTGTGATCTACTCTACTCTTATCCACTCTACTCAACTCAGACCTACTCTACTCTACTATGATCTACACTACCCTACTATAATTTACTCTACTCTACTCTGATCTACTCTACTCTACTCTGATCTACTCTACCCTGACCTACATTATTCTGATCTACTCTACTCTACTATGATCTACTCTGACCTACTTTACTCTGATCTACTCTACTCTATTTTGATTCACTCTACTCTGATCTACTTTACTTTGATCTACTCTACTCCTATCTACTCTACTTCGATCTACATTACGCTACTCTGATCTACTCTACTCTACTCTGATTTACTCTACTCTGATCTACTCTACTCTACTCTGATCTACTCTGATCTGATCCACTCTACTCTGATCTATTCTACTCTGATCTACTCCACTCTGATCTACTCTGATCTACTATACTCTGATCTACTCTACTTTACTCTGATCAACTCTATTCTGATCTACTCTACTCAGATCTACTCTGATCTACTCTACTCTGATCTACTTTGATTTACTCTACTCTGATGTACTCTGACCTACTCTACTCTGACCTACTTTACTCTGATCCTCTCTACTCTGATCTAATGTACTCTGATCAACTCCAGTCTGATCAACTCCACTCTGATCTACCCTTCTCTGATCTACTCTAATCTGATCTACTTTACTCTACTCTGATCTACTCTACTCTGGTCTACCCTACTCTGATCTACTCAACTCTGATTTACTCTACTCTACTCTACTCAACTCTACTCTACTCGACTTTAGTGTGCTTTATTCTGCTCTACTCTGATCTACTCTACTCTACTTTAGTGTGCTTTATTCTGCTCTACTCTGATCTACTCTACTCTACCCTGATTTACTCTACTCTGATCTACTCTACTGTGATTTACTCCACTTTACTCTACTCTGATCTTCTCTACTTTGATCTACTCTACTCTGATCTACTTTACTCTGATCTACTCTACTCTACTCTGAACTACTGTACTCTGATATACTCTACTCTACTCTGACCCAATCTACTCTGATCTACTCTACTTTGATCTACTCTACTTCGATCGACTCTACTATGATCTACTCTACTTTACTCTACTTTGATCTACTCTACTCTGACCTACTCTATTCTGATCTACTGTACCCTACTATGATCTACTTAACTCTACTCTGATCTACTCTACTCTAGTCTAACCTACTCTGATCTACTCAACTCTGATTTACTCTACTCTACTCTACTCTACTCTACTCTACTCTACTTTACTTTACTCTACTCTACTCTACTCTACTCTACTCTACTCTACTCTACTCTACTTTACTTTACTCTACTCTGATCTACTCTACTCTATTTTGATTCACTCTACTCTGATCTACTTTACTTTGATCTACTCTACTTTGATTTATTTTACTGTGATCTACTCTACTCTTATCCACTCTACTCAACTCAGATCTACTCTACTCTACTATGATCTACTCTAATTTGATCTACTTTGCTCCTATCTACTCTACTTCGATCTATTTTACTCTGATCTACTCTACTCTACTCTACTCTACTTTAGTGTGCTTTATTCTGCTCTACTCTGATCTACTCTACTCTACTCTACTCTACTTTAGTGTGCTTTATTCTGCTCTACTCTGATCTACTCTACTCTACTCTGATTTACTCTACTCTGATCTACTCTACTCTGATCTACTCCACTTTACTCTACTCTGATCTACTCTACTTCGATCTACTCTACTATGATCTACTCTACTCTACTCTACTCTGATCTACTTTACTTTGATTTACTCTACTCCTATCTACTCTACTTCGATCTACTTTACTCTACTCTATTCTGATCTACTCTGACCTACTCTACTCTGACCTACTCTACTCTATTCTGATTTATTATACTCTGATCTACTGTACTCTGATCTACTCTACTCTGCTCTGATCTACTCTACGTTACTCTA
>NW_026533549.1:791-1181 GCF_026225885.1 Hylaeus anthracinus | reverse complement strand
GAATATCCTCAGACTAACTTAGCCTACCAAAATCTACCGTTGAAATTTGACCATCGTCGATTTTGACTGTCGGACCAATACGACTCGCCGAACTTTCTTTATTTTCGAAATCGACTAACAGCCGAATTGAAGGAAGTTTCATTGGAACAAAAGCAGAGTGTCTGGTCACAGCTGAATCTTGTATTGGAATTTGTCTGTGGACGATTTTTTAGCTTTAACGGGTTGTTTAATGTAGAAAGCAATACGCCGCTGGTACTTTGAAATATAACGATTCTGTTCGCGCACGGCGGACCAATACGTCTCGAGAAACTTTTTAACTTTTCTGTGAATATAGCACGTCGACGTTGACAATAAACATACAGAATATCCTCAGACTAACTTAGCCTACCT
>NW_026533549.1:224-691 GCF_026225885.1 Hylaeus anthracinus | reverse complement strand
TTCGTTATTTTCGAAATCGACTAACAGCCGAATCGAAGGAAGTACCATTGGAACAAGAGCAGAGCGTCTGGTCACAGCTAAATCGTGCATTGGAATTTGTCTGTGGACGACTTTTTAGCTTTTACGGGTTGTTCAAGGTAGAAAGCATTACGCCGCTGGTACTTTAAAATATAACGATTCTGTTCGCGCACGGCGGACCAATACGTCTCGAGGAACTTTTTCACTTTTCCGTGAATCTAGCACGTCGACGCTGACAATAAACATACAAAATATCCTCAGACTAAATTAGCCTACCACAATCTACCGTTGAAATTCGATTATCGTCGTATTTGACTGCCGGACCAATACGACTCGCCGAACTTTCGATATTTTCGAAATCGACTAACAGCCGAATCTTAGGAAGTATCATTGGAACAAGAGCAGAGCGTTTGGTCACAGCTGAATCATGCATTGGAATTTGTCTGTGG
>NW_026533549.1:0-124 GCF_026225885.1 Hylaeus anthracinus | reverse complement strand
CGAGTCTGTTCGCCCACGGCGGACCAATACGTCTCGAGGAACTTTTTCACTTTTCCGTGAATCTAGCACGTCGACGTTGACAATAAACATACAAAATATCCTCAGACTAACTTAGACTACCACA
>NW_026533548.1:2962-4156 GCF_026225885.1 Hylaeus anthracinus | reverse complement strand
ATTTTATTTCACAGTGCCAGCGGCGTATTGCTTTCTTAAATTTCATTACACCGTGCCAGCGGCGTAATGCTTTCTTAAGTTTTATTTCAAAATGTCAGCAGCATAATAATTCTTCAATTGTATTTCAAAGTATCAGCGGCGTAATTCTTTCTTAAATTTCAATTCTCAGTGCCAGCGACGTAATGATTTCTTAAATTTTATTTCGGAGTACTAGCGCCTTACTGCTTTCTTAAATTTTATTTCAAAGTGCCAACGGCGTATTGCTTTCTTGAATTTTATTTCACGATGCCAGCTGCTTATTGCTTTCTTAAATTTCATTTCGGAGTACTAGCGCCTTATTGCTTTCTTAAATTTTATTTCAAAGTGCCAGCGGCGTATTGCTCTCTTGAATTTCATTTCACAGTGCCAGCGGCGTATTGTTTTCTTGAATTTCATTTCACGTTGCCAGCGGCGTAATGCTTTCTTAAATTTTATTTAAAAGTACTAGCGGCGTATTGTTCTCCTAAATTTCATTTCACAGTGCCAGCGTCGTATTGCTTTCTTAAATTTCATTTCACAGTGCCAGCGACGTAATGCTTTTTTAAATTTTAGTCTAAAGTGCTAGCGGCGTATTGCTTTTTTAAATTTTATTACACAGTGCCAGCGGCGTAATGATTTCTTAAATTTTATTTCAAATTACTAGCGCCGTATTGCTTTCTTAAATTTTATTTCAAAGTGCCAGCAGCGTAATGCTTTTTCAAATTTTATTTCACAGTGCTAGCGGCGTATTGTTTTCTTGATTTTCATTTCACAGCGCCAACAGCGTACTGCATTCTTAAATTTCATTACACAGTTCCAGCGGCGTAAGGATTTCTTAAATTTTATTTTAAAGTACTAGTGCCGTATTTCTTCCTTAAATTTCAATTCACAGTTCTAGCGACGTAATGCTTTCTTAAATTTTATTTCAAAGTGCCAGCGGCGTATTGCTTTCTTGAATTTTATTTCACAGTGCCAGCAGCGTATTGTTTTCTTAAATTTCATTACACAGTGCCAGCGGCGTAATGCTTTCTTAAATTTTATTTCAAAATGTCAGCAGCGTAATAATTCCTAAATTGTATTTCGAAGTGCTAGCGCTGTATTGCGTTCTTTAATTTTATTTCAAAGTGCAAGCGGCGTATTGTTTTCCTAAATTTCATTTCACATTGCCAGCAACGT
>NW_026533548.1:468-2862 GCF_026225885.1 Hylaeus anthracinus | reverse complement strand
ATTTCACAGTGCCAGCGTCGTATTGCTTTCTTAAATTTCATTACACAGTGCCAGCGGCGTAATGCTTTCTTAAATTTTATTTCAAAATGTCAGCAGCGTATTGCTTTCTTGAATTTTATTTCACAGTGCCAGCAGCGTATTGCTTTCTTAAATTTCATTACACAGTGCCAGCGGCGTAATGCTTTCTTAAATTTTATTTCAAAATGTCAGCAGCGTAATAATTCCTAAATTGTATTTCAAAGTGCTAGCGCTGTATTGCTTTCTTTAATTTTATTTCTAAGTGCAAGCGGCGTATTGTTTTCCTGAATTTCATTTCACATTGCCAGCAACGTATTGCTTTCTTAAATTTCATTTCACAGTGCCAGGGGTGTATTGTTGTCCTAAATTTCATTCCACAGTGCCAGCGTCGTATTGCTTTCTTAAATTTAATTTCGAGGTACCAGCGGCGTAATTCTTTCTTAAATTTCATTTCACAGTGCTGGCGACGTAATGCTTTTTTAAATTTTATTTTAATGTGCCTGCGACGTATTGCTTTCTTTAATTTTATTACACAATGCTAGTGGCGTAATAATTTCTTAAATTTTATTTCAAAGTACTAGCGCCGTATTGCTTTCTTAAATTTTATTTCAAAGTGCCAGCGCCGTATTGTTTTTCGAAATTTCATTTTACAGTGCCAGCGTTGTATTGCTTTCTTAAATTTTATTTCAAAGTGCTAGCAGCGTAATGCTTTTTCAAATTTTATTTCACAGTGCCAGCGGCGTATTGTTTTCTTTAATTTCATTTCACATTGCCAGCGGCGTATTGTTTTCTTAAATTTCATTTCACAGTGCCGGCGACGTAATGCTTTTTTAAATTTTATTTTAAAGTGCCAGCAGCGTATTGTTTTCTTTAATTTCATTACATAGTTCCAGCGTCGTAATGATTTCTCAAATTTTATTTCAAATTACTAGCGCCGTATTGCTTTCTTAAATTTTATTTCAAAGTACTAGCGCCGTATTGCTTTCTTAAATTTTATTTCAAAGTGCCAGCGGCGTATTGCTTTCTTGAATTTTATTTCACAGTGCCAGCGGCGTAATGATTACTTAAATTTTATTTGAAAGTACTAGCGCCGTATTGCTTTCTTAAATTTTATTTCACAGTTCTAGCGACGTAATGCTTTCTTAAATTTTATTTCAAAGTGCCAGCGGCGTAATTCTTTCTTAAATTTCAATTCACAGTTCTAGCGACGTAATGCTTTCTTAAATTTTATTTCAAAGTGCCAGCGGCGTAATGCTTTCTTGAATTTTATTTCACAGTGCCAGCAGCGTATTGCTTTCTTAAATTTCATTACACAGTGCCAGCGGCGTAATGATTTCTTAAATTTTATTTCGAAATGTCAGCAGCGTAATAATTCCTAAATTGTATTTCAAAGTGCTAGCGCTGTATTGCTTTCTTTAATTTTATTTTAAAGTGCCAGCGGCGTATTGTTTTCCTGAATTTCATTTCACATTGCCAGCAACGTATTGCTTTCTTAAATTTCATTTCACAGTGCCAGGGGTGTATTGTTTTCCTAAATTTCATTCCACAGTGCCAGCGTCGTATTGCTTTCTTAAATTTCATTTCAAAGTACCAGCGACGTAATTCTTTCTTGAATATTATTTCACAGTGCTGGCGACGTAATGCTTTTTTAAAATTTAATTTAATGTGCCAGCGACGTATTGCTTTCTTTAATTTTATTACACAGTGCTAGTGGCGTAATAATTCCTAAATTGTATTTCAAAGTGCTAGCGCTGTATTGCTTTCTTTAATTTTATTTCAAAGTGCCAGCGCCGTATTGTTTTTCTAAATTTCATTTTACAGTGCAAGCGTTGTATTGCTTTCTTAAATTTCATTTCACAGTGCCAGCGACGTAATGCTTTTTTAAATTTCATTTCACAGTGCCAGCGGCGTAATGCTTTGTTAAATTTCATTACACAGTGCCAGCGTCGTATTGCTTTCTTCAATTTTGTTTCAAAGTGCCAGCGGCGTACTACTTCCTTCAATTTTTTTTCAAAATGTCAGCAACGTAATATTTCTTAAATTTTATTTCAAAGTACCAGCGGCGTAATTCTTTCTTAAATTTCATTTCACAGTGCCAGCGGCGTAATTCTTTCTTAAATTTCAATTCACAGTTCTAGCGACGTAATGCTTTCTTGAATTTTATTTCACAGTGCCAGCTGCGTATTGCTTTCTTAAATTTCATTACACAGTGCCAGCGGCGTACTACTTCCTTCAATTTTTTTCAAAATGTCAGCAACGTAATATTTCTTAAATTTTATTTCAAAGTACCAGCGCCGTAATTCTTTCTTAAATTTCATTTCACAGTGCTAGCGACGTAATGCTTTTTTAAGTTTTATCTCAAAGTGCCAGCGGCGA
>NW_026533548.1:0-458 GCF_026225885.1 Hylaeus anthracinus | reverse complement strand
CACAGTGCCAGCGACGTAATGCTTTTTTAAGTTTTATCTCAAAGTGCTAGCGGCGTATTGCTTTCTTAAATTTCATTTTACAGTGGCAGAGACGTAATAATTTCTTAAATTTTATTTTTAAGTTCCAGCGGCTTATTGCTTTCTTAAATTTTATTACACAGTGCCAGCAGCGTAATGATTTCTTAAATTTTATTTCGAAGTACAATCGCCGTGTTGCTTTCTTAAATTTTATTTAAAAGTGCCAGCGGCGTATTCTTTTCCTAAATTTCATTTCACAGTGCCAGCGTCGTATTGCTTTATTAAATTTCATTTCACAGTGCCAGCGACGTAATGCTTTTTTAAATTTTATTTCAAAGTGCCAACAGGGTACTGCATTCTTAAATTTCATTACACAGTTCCAGCGGCGTAATGGTTTCTTAAATTTTATTTCAAAGTACTAATGCCGTATTGCTTTCTTA
>NW_026533547.1:2093-3612 GCF_026225885.1 Hylaeus anthracinus | reverse complement strand
TATTATACGCACTATATTTACGGCTTATAAATGTCACGATTCCAAGTCAACATGAGTCCAATCGCCCGGAGACAAAAAGTCTAAATCGATGTCTAAAAGAACGTGTCTAAATGGCACGGAGTCGAAAAGGAACGCGTCCAATCGGGAACAGCGTCCAACCGGCACGAGTCCAATCGGCACGGAGTCGAAGAGGAACGCGTCCAATCGGGATAGTCCAATCGGGACGAGTCCAATCGGACGGAGTCCAAACGGGCATCACTCGCGGCGTATTGCTATTTTAAATTTAAATTCCAAATGCCGGCGGCGTATTGTTTTCTTAAATTTTCTTTCCGACTGGCTTCCGTGTATTGCTTTCTTAAATTTAATTTCAAAGTGCCAGCGACGTATTGCTTACTTAAATTTTATTTAAATGTGCTAGCGGCGTAGTGCATTCTTCAATTTTACCTCATAGCGCCAGCGGCGTATTGCTTTCTTAAATTTAAATTCAAAGCGCAAACAGCGTATTGTTTTCTTAAATTTCCTTTCAAATTGGCTTTGCGTATTGCTTTCTTAAAGTTTATTTTAAAGTGACAGCGTCGTTTTGCTTCCTTAAATTTTACCTCATATCGCCAGCGGCGTAGTGCATTCTTAATTTTTACTTCATAGCGCCAGCGGCGTATTGCTTTGTTAAATTTAAATTCAAAGTGCCAGCGGCGTATTGTTTTCTTAAATTTTCTTTCAAATTGGCTTCGCGTATTGCTTTCTTAAATTATATTTCAAAGTGACAGCGGCGTATTGGTTTCTTAAATTATATTTCAAAGTGCCAGCGGCGTATTGTTTTCTTAAATTATCTTTAAATTGGCTTCGCGTATTGCTTTCTTTAATTATATTTCAAATTGACAGCGGCGTATTGGTTTCTTAAACTTTACCTCATAGCGCTAGCGGCGTATTGCTTTCTTAAATTGTATTTCAAAGTGCCAGCGGCGTATTGTTTTCATAAATTTCCTTTCAAATTGGCTTCGCGTATTGCTTTCTTAAATTATATTTCAAAGTGACAGCGGCGTATTGGTTTCTTAAATTGTATTTCAAAGTGCCAGCGCCGTATTGCTTCCTTAAATTTTACCTGATAGCGCCAGCGGCGTATTGCAAACTTAAATATAAATTCAAAGTGCCAGCGGCGTATTGTTTACTTAAATTTCCTTTCAAATTGGCTTCGCATATTGCTTTCTTAAAGTTTATTTCAAAGTTCTAGCGCCGTATTGCTTCCTTAAATTTTACCTCATATTGCCAGCGGCGTATTGCTTTTTTAAATTTAAATTCAAAGTGCCAGCGGCGTATTGTTTTCTTAAATTTCCTTTCAAATTGGCTTCGCGTATTGCTTTCTTAAATTTAAATTCAAAGTGCCAGCGGCGTATTGTTTTCTTAAATTTCCTTTCAAATTGGCTTCGCGTATTGCTTTCTTAAATTATATTTCAAAGTGACAGCAGCGTATTGGTTTCTTAAATTATATTTAAAAGTGCCAGCGCCGTATTGCTTCCTT
>NW_026533547.1:536-1993 GCF_026225885.1 Hylaeus anthracinus | reverse complement strand
AGCGGCGTATTGCTTTCTTAAATTTAAATTCAAAGTGCCGGTGGCGTATTGTTTTCTTAAATTTCCTTTCAAATTGGCTTCGCGTATTGATTTCTTAAATTATATTTCAAAGTGACAGCGGCGTATTGGTTTCTTAAATTGTATTTCAAAGTGCCGGCGGCGTATTGTTTTCTTAAATTTCCTTTCAAATTGGCTTCGCGTATTGCTGTCTTAAATTATATTTTAATGTGACAGCGGCGTAGCCCATTCTTAAATTATACCTCATAGCGCCAGCGGCGTATTGCTTTGTTAATTTTAAATTCAAAGTGCCAGCGGCGTATTGTTTTCTTAAATTTTCTTTCAAATTGGCTTCGCGTATTGCTTTATTAAATTTTATTTCAAAGTGACAGCGGCGTATTGGTTTCTTAAACTTTACCTCATAGCGCTAGCGGCGTATTGCTATCTTAAATTTAAATTCAAAGTGCCGGTGGTGTATGGTTTTCTTAAATTTTCTTTCAAATTGGCTTCGCGTATTGCTTTCTTAAATTATATTTCAAAGTGACAGCGGCGTATTGGTTTCTTAAATTATATTTCAAAGTGCCAGCAGCGTATTGCTTCCTTAAATTTTACCTGATAGCGCCAGCGGCGTATTGCTTTGTTAAATTTAAATTCAAAGTGCCAGCGGCGTATTGTTTTCTTAAATTTTCTTTAAATTGGCTTCGCGTATTGCTTTATTAAATTATATTTCAAAGTGACAGCGGCGTATTGGTTTCTTAAACTTTACCTCATAGCGCTAGCGGCGTATTGCTTTCTTAAATTTAAATTCAAAGTGCCGGTGGCGTATTGTTTTCTTAAATTTCCTTTCAAATTGGCTTCGCGTATTGCTTTCTTAAATTATATTTCAAAGTTACAGCGGCGTATTGGTTTCTTAAATTGTATTTCAAAGTGCCGGCGGCGTATTGTTTTCTTAAATTTCATTTCAAATTGGCTTCGCGTATTGCTGTCTTAAATTATATTTTAAAGTGACAGCAGCGTAGCCCATTCTTAAATTTTACCTCATAGCGTCAGCGGCGTATTGCTTTCTTGAATTTAAATTCAAAGTGCCAGCAGCGTATTGTTTTCTTGAATTTCCTTTTCAAATTGGCTTCGCGTATTGCTTTCTTAAATTATATTTCAAAGTGACAGCGGCGTATTGGTTTCTTAAATTGTATTTCAAAGTGCCGGCGGCGTATTGTTTTCTTAAATTTCCTTTCAAATTGGCTTTGCATATTGCTTTCTTAAAGTTTATTTCAAAGTGACAGCGGCGTATTGCTTCCTTAAATTTTACCTCATAGCGCTAGCGGCGTATTGTTTTCTTAAATTTCCTTTCAAATTGGCTTTGCGTATTGCTTTCTTAAAGTTTATTTCAAAGTGACAGCGTCGTATTGCTTCCTTAAATTCTACCTCATAGCGCCAGCGGCGTATTGCTTTCTTAAATT
>NW_026533547.1:0-436 GCF_026225885.1 Hylaeus anthracinus | reverse complement strand
CGTATTGCTTCCTTAAATTTTACCTTATAGCGCTAGCGGCGTATTGCAAACTTAAATATATATTCAAAGTGCCAGCGGCGTATTGTTTTCTCAAATTTTCTTTTAAATTGGCTTCGCGTATTGCTTTCTTAAATTATATTTTAGAGTGACAGCGGCGCAGCCCATTCTTAAATTTTACCTCATAGCGTCAGCGGCGTGTTGCTTTCTTAAATTTAAATTCAAAGCGCAAGCAGCGTATTGTTTTCTTAAATTTTTTTTTCAAATTGGCTTTGCGTATTGCTTTTTTAAAGTTTATTTTAAAGTGACAGCGTCGTATTGCTTCCTTAAATTTGACCTCATAGCGCCAGCGGCGTATTGCTTTCTTAAATTTAAATTCAAAGTGCCAGCGGCGTATTGTTTTCTTAAATTTCCTTTTAAATTGGCTTCGCGTATTGCT
>NW_026533546.1:1317-6293 GCF_026225885.1 Hylaeus anthracinus | reverse complement strand
AGAGAGAGATGCGGAGAGAGAGAGATGCGAAGAGAGAGAGAGAGAGATGCGGAGAGAGAGAGTTTTCTTCCGTTGCGAGGCGCGTTGTTCTTTCCTTCTCTGTTTCCTCCTAATTCCGAGTATCGGAACGAGCGAAATCAACGAGGGCGAGGGTGGAGGAACGAGGGGTACAGGGCGCGCAGGTAGCGCGCTGATAATTGGGTCGTAATGCATTAATTCGCTGACAAAGCGCGCGAGACCAAAGCGACGGGGATGCCAGCGCGATAACAAGGACGCGAGCTTTGAATAGAGTTAGCGTAAAACTGTTCGGCTTGCGCTGTCGCGTAAAAATTGGCCAGAGGTCGTACGAGCGAGACGACGCGAGAGAGAGAGAGAGAGGAAGAGAGAGAGAGAGAAAGAAGGACGGGGCTAGCGGCCGGCCGAGGACAAGAAGAGAGAGGAAGCGAGAGGGACAAACGAGCACAGAGAGGGGAAGAGAACCTCCTAGCCTCCATCTTCTCCGAGAACCTCGTTGGTCGGGCCGAAGGCTGAAAGCTGAAAAGACGTCGGGCGCGGCACGGGTCTCCTTCGTCAGGGATATAAGATTACTTGTGGGAAAGATGCCTACGTCTTATTACGGCTTGTTTTGAGCTCCACCAACTCTTTTGGTACTATAATTACGCGGTTATTGATAAGTCGATCGGGTTACCGTCGTGCGAACCTCTCTTCTAACGTGCACACAATGTTCCCTCTAAGCGTTTCTTGCTCCGTAGCCGGAACAATAAACGGGTACGACGGTGTCCTGCGGCCGGATGATCGTCGCTTCTTATTTACCCTTCCTTCTTTTCACCTTCGACTCATTCCCGACCGCGCCGAGCAGCAATCTCACCTTCGAGGACTTCGGAAATTGCAGACGATTCGAGCGACAATTTCGAAGCGAGACGACCAACGGACGGAACAACGTCGGACGTTGGACGCATCTCTCGAACGTAGGTGTTCGGTGCGGCCGTGCAAGGAGAAACGTTCGCGTGATCAATGGAGCGAGGGTGTCGCGTCGCATAATGTGCACGGGAGAGCGTTCGAGGTGTTCGAAGGGGGTTGGAACAGATGAAAGACGCCGACGCCGAAGGAAGGATCCCACGACGGCTCTCGCTTCGACGGATATAATGGATCCTAGCGATTTTCGATCCAGGCCGCGGGAAACTCTCGACACCTGCTGTTCCGCTCGTGACTTCATTTCCAGACATTTTCGTCCCGCGCCACGCAAATTGGACTCCTTCGTCTACCCTGCTCTCCTCATTTTTTAATGAGAATGCGAACGAAGGAAAAAGGTTACTCGATTCCACACGTATTTCCCTTTTTTTTCCCTTAAATCGTAACGCGTGTCGGCGCGCAGTGATCGAAAGACGGAAAATACCCTAAATTGTAACAATTATATCTTTTAATGAATCCATTATTATGTTCCAGTAGCGAATTAACTGTAGTATTTAAATGTAGTATTTAAATATAGTATTCCTTTATTTTTATTAAAATTTAACCCTTTCCAGATCCGTCGATGGTAATTCAACAATTTTCGGTGGTTAGAAAAAAATGCTAGAGAAAGAAATTTACCGTTCTTTTTTGTAACTCCAATTTTAACCACGATCTCGAGGGTCGCTCGGGGATCGACTTTCATTTTTCGAACGGGGTCGATTTGTAGGAGCGATTTCAAGGCCAGCTAGATTTTCTCCCACTTGTAAAGTATAAGTCGATCTTCGAATCCGACCTTCGACATCAAGGTTACGGTCACGAATTTGAAGTCACGAGAAAACCGCGTTTCGTTAAACCTTCAAATTGGTGTCGAGTCATTGTTCCTAACAATGCATAGACTCTGAGGCGATAGCCGGGTCCGTTACCTTTTCGGAACCCTGTATACGCGATCTTTCTCTGAAATGACACAGTGTTATTATACTATTACGATCCATCACAATTTTGGTGGACCCACTAAAAGCTATCAATCTACAAGTTACATTCGTCAAGTATCTCATTTTCGCAACAACTGCGATAATCACGACGATAAATGCGTAAACGCACAACTCGACGCTTTTATTTTCGCTGAGGAAACGATACGAAAAAAGAAAAGAATTATCAAAAGAAATAAAAAAGTTCAGCGAATCAACAGTGGCGTTGAAACGTATTATTCCCTGATTTCGATTAAAATTTGCCCTAAACGAGCGGTATGAGCCACGAGGTTCTTTTCCGCGTTCGGATACACGCCAGATCCGACCACTGTGCGGCTTGGACGGAAGACCGCGGGTTTGTGGGCCCACTGGCATCGGCACAAAAGCCCGAATGACTCGCCATAACTATGTTCACAATTGTAAGCTTGGACTTACCGCGCCTGGCATCGAGTAGAGCGCGTCAATCGAACGTCCGATCGTACGAATCATTCGGTTCAACGTTGAATCCATCCTTTGGTTCTGCGCGTCAGTGAGGCCTGCTTTCTTCCTCGTGTCTCGTACCGATCGTCTATCGGAGTGGCTTTAGATCGTGCTACGAGTCAACGACGCACGATTACACGCGGCGATACGAGTGTTCCAAGCACGCGTCTACTCCGCCTCCGGAAAAACAAGATCTTTGGTCTTCTCTCTCCCTGTTCGGGGAGATACTTCGGCTCGAAAAACGATACAAAGTATCCGCGGAGTCTAGAAATTCAGTAGCGGCTTAGTTTGCGCGCGTCGGAGTTAATTGGTCGCTGAACAACGTAAGAAGTAAAAGGAATCGGGACAGTTGTTGCAGGAACGATTATTGGTACGCAGTCCAGGTATTCCGCGAAGAACCGAAGAGGAATCGGTCGGACCGAAATGACTTTGTTACGGAGTACCAGAGGAAACACGCGGTGCATAGCAACTCGGCGATGTATTAAGTCCGAGTATTGTGCGTCCCGAACAGGTTTTATCTGACAGTTTTATTGGAGCGTGAGCGAGTGTCACGCACGTAATGGAGGCATTGTAACGCCTGTAAAGGAATAATGCTCCTCAAAGTCTACGTGACGTAACGTCCTCTCGGAGGATTCTTCACGTTTCGTTTCGTTTCGTTTCGTTTCGTTTGGTTATGTTCGGCTCGTTTTCACTTGGACCGGTCGCCGCGTTCGTCGGCAACATACCTCCACGTGCGAGGCACTACAAAGAACGATGCGAGTCTGATAATTCCATTAGGCCGACGTCGGTGACGCTGACAGAGCAGATTGATTCGATATCGGAACGATATGTTCTCGTTCTCCGGCTCCAGCCGAACAACAAGAGTCGCGCGCTACGTTCCGACCTGCTCCGAAACGTGTGTAAACGACGAGCCGGCACAAAGAGATGCGTTTAACGTAGACTTGGGAAAGTTTGTACGAAAACAAACAACGTTTCTCGCGATGCGAGAAGCGCGCGAGTTTCCTAGCTGAGTTGTCGTTCGAGACGTCCGTCAACACAGAGAACAACAAATTTCTCCTCTTTGTCGCCTCGCTGGAACGAGTCGAGGTTTTTGTCCGTGAAGAATGTCCGTGTCCGCGACTCGCCGTGAAAGGATAATCCGTCAGCGGGTCTCCTCATCCACCGAACCAACTAAACGCGAGCATACACGAGGCGATGCTTCTCCCTCTTTTCCTCCAGCGCGTTCTTTTACGTCCGACTCCGTTTTAATCCTCCGTGTGATTGCATGCCCGATACCGGCTGAAACCCTCGCGTGGAAGGAAGAACGAGCGAGCGCCGAGCGGCGCGTATGCGAGCCTGACAGACCGTAAACCCTTTACCAGCAGCGGGGGGTTAGCATCCTCGTCTCCTTCCTCTCTAGCCGCATCCCTTTTATTCTGTTTCTAATTCTATTTCTCTCCCGTCCACCGATATATATACTACTTTCCTCCTTTATTCCTCGTCAAACCATTCCCTCCTCAACCACCGCTTTCCATTTCAACCCTCGCTACTTTCTTCGTCCCTCTGCTTTTCTTTCACTAACTTTCACGTTCTTCTCCGTTTCTCGATTCTTGCGAGCCGAGCGATTCGTTATTAAAGAAACTTTATTCGTATGGAATCCACCTGATTACGGTTTAGAAGCGTTGCAGTATAATATTGCGAACGAAGGAAGAGGAACGGTGAGAAACCAAAGTCGCCGGTAATGGACAAACTCGGGAGTGAACTGGTGCGTTTATGGTAGAGTTTGTGTATTTTCTGATGTTTGCCGACGAGTTTCGAACGTAGAGAAGGACAGCGGATCGAGGAAGAGGATAGAGAGAAGGTCACCATTGATGCACAAACTCGGGAGTGAACTAGTGCGTTTATCGTAGAGTTTGTATATTTTTTGATGTTTGCCGACGAGCTCCGAACGTAGAGAAGGACAGCGAATGAAGGAAGGGGAACGGAGAGAAACCAAAGTCGCCGTTAATGGACAAACTCGGGAGTGAACTGGTGCGTTTATGGTAGACTTCGTACATTCTTCAATGTGTACCAACGAGCTCTGAACGTAGAGAAGGACAGCGAATAAAGGAAGAGGACGAAACGAAGACAGAGTCCCTATGCATGCACAAAGTCGGGAGTGAACTAGTGCGTTTATGGTAAGCTTTGTACATTTTCTTATGTTTGCCGACGAGTTTCGAACGTAGAGAAGGGCAGCGAATGAAGGAAGAGGACAAAACGAAGACAGAGTCCCTATGCATGCACAAAGTCGGGAGTGAACTGGTGCGTTTATGGTAGACTTCGTACATTTTCTAATGTGTGTCAACGAGCTCCGAACGTAGAGGAGAACAGCGAATGAAGGAAGAGGAACGGAGAGAAACCAAAGTTGCCGTTAATGGATAAACTCGGGAGTGAAGTAGTGCGTTTATGGTAGAGTTTGTATATTTTTTGATGTTTGCCGACGAGTTTCGAACGTAGAGAAGGGCAGCGGATCGAGGAAGAGGATAGAGAGAAGGTCACCATTGATGCACAAACTCGGGAGTGAACTAGTGCGTTTATCGTAGAGTTTGTATATTTTCT
>NW_026533546.1:323-1307 GCF_026225885.1 Hylaeus anthracinus | reverse complement strand
GAACTAGTGCGTTTATCGTAGAGTTTGTATATTTTCTGATGTTTGCCGACGAGCTCCGAACGTAGAGAAGGACAGCGAATGAAGAAAGAGGAACGGAGAAAAACCAAAGTCACCGTTAATGGACAAACTCGGGAGTGAACTGGTGCGTTTATGGTAGAATTCATACATTCTCCAATGTGTGCCAACGAGCTCCGAACGTAGAGAAGGACAGCGAAAAAAGGAAGAGGACGAAACGAAGACAAAATCCCTACACATGCACAAACTCGGGAGTGAACTAGTGCGTTTATGGTAGACTTTGTACGTTCTCCCATGATTCGCCTTTCAACTTCGACCACATTTTCCAAGAATTTCTCTTCACATTTGCTATACAAGTATTGCGCACAATCTCAAGTGCAGAATCTATAGAATAATGCCTGAAGAATTTCATTTAATTGAATACGTTGATCGCCACGTCGCCCATATATGGGTGACAGTGCATTTCACCGAAGAGCTCAAAACATTGATCTCAAAAATTGAGTGTCAAAGAATTTTAACGAAACTCTTGAATTTCGATAACGACGCGAAAATAAACACCGCAATAAATGTTTGATTATCCAGTTTCCAGTAGTCTGTAACCAAAATTTGAATACAGTAGAAATTTTCGAGAGTATTAGTCTGGCAAATCAACGTGTTAAATCTGAATTAAATAATTATTATCACTTTAATTTCATCTCATTTCATTAAAATAACGCAAGCACACAGACGCTCTTCGAACTACTCTTGAATTAATCTATGTAAAAAGGCGCATTAAGATGTTAAGCAATATATATTAATATGTTTATGTAACGTATGTGCTACATAAACCATACCGTCGTCATCATCAAGGATTTATGGTCAAGCATTGTTCTATTTATTTATTCATTTATTGCTTCATTTATTGCCTTCAAACCGAACATGATTTATATATCATACACCTTACATAGTATCAGGCATTATTCTATTTAT
>NW_026533546.1:0-313 GCF_026225885.1 Hylaeus anthracinus | reverse complement strand
TTCATTTATTGCTTCATTTATTGCCTTCAAACCGAACATGGTTTATACAGCATATACTCCAATATATCATAGCATATATACAGGGTGTCCCAAAAGTCAGGGAGGAGCCGAAAATGGGGGGTAGCTGAGACGATTCTGAACAACAATTTATACATACATACGCTACGATATATCATAGTATATGCTATATAAACCATATTCGGTTTAAAAGCAACAAATGAACATATATATATAAATAAATAAATAAATAAAATAAAATAATGCCCGAACATAAATCCTTCACGGTGTCAACGTTTCGATAAACCTACAAAGA
>NW_026533545.1:557-1824 GCF_026225885.1 Hylaeus anthracinus | reverse complement strand
CACACTGAAATAAAATTAAGGAAAATCATTACGCCGCTGGCATTCTAAAATAAAATTTAAGAAAGCATTACGCCGCTGGTAGTTCATAATAAAATTTAAGAAAGCATTGCGCTGCTGGCAGTTTGAAATAAAATTTAAAAAAGTATTACGCCGCTGGCACTGCGAAATGAAATTTAAGAGAGCAATACGCCGCTGGCAGTTTGAAATAAAATTTAAAAAAGCATTACGCCGCTGGCACTGCGAAATAAAATTTAAGAGAGCAATACGCCGCTGGCACTGCGAAATGAAATTTAAGAGGGCAATACGCCGTTGGCACTTTGAAATAAAATTTAAGAAAGCATTACGCCGCTGGCATTTTAAAATAAAATTTTAAAAAGCATTACGCCGCTGGTAGTCTAAAATAAAATTTAAAAAGCATTACGCCGCTGGCACCGTGAAATAAAATTTAAGAAAGCAATTGCGTTGCTGGCATTTTGAAATAAAATTTAAGAAAGCATTACGCCGCTGGCAGTTTGAAATGAAATTTAAGAAAACATTACGCCGCTGGCACTGCGAAATGAAATTTAAGAGGGCAATACGCCGTTGGCACTTTGAAATAAAATTTAAGAAAGCATTACGCCGCTGGCATTTTAAAATAAAATTTTAAAAAGCATTACGCCGCTGGCATTTTAAAATAAAATTTTAAAAAGCATTACGGCGCTGGTAGTCTAAAATAAAATTTAAAAAGCATTACGCCGCTGGTATTTTAAAATAAAATTTTAAAAAGCATTACGCCGCTGGTAGTCTAAAATAAAATTTAAAAAGCATTACGCCGCTGGCACCGTGAAATAAAATTTAAGAAAGCAATTGCGTTGCTGGCATTTTGAAATAAAATTTAAGAAATCATTACGCCGCTGGCAGTTTGAAATGAAATTTAAGAAAGCATTACGCCGCTGGCACTGCGAAATGAAATTCAAGACGGCAATACGCCGCTGGCACTTTGAAATAAAATTTAAGAAAGCATTACGCCGCTAGCAGTTTGAAATAAAATTTAAGAAAGCATTGCGCTGCTGGCATTTTGAAATAAAATTTAAGAGAGCAATACGCCGCTGGCACTTTGAAATAAATATTAAGAAAGCATTACGCCGCTGGTAGTTTAAAATAAAATTTAAGAAAGCATTGCGCTGCTGGCATTTTGAAACAAAATTTCAGAAAGCATTACGCCGCTGGCAGTTTGAAATGAAATTTAAGAAAGCATTACGCCGCTGGCACTGCGAAATGAAATTTA
>NW_026533545.1:216-457 GCF_026225885.1 Hylaeus anthracinus | reverse complement strand
CATTACGCCGCTGGCAGTTTGAAATGAAATTTAAGAAAGCATTACGCCGCTGGCACTGCAAAATGAAATTTAAGAGGGCAATACGCCGCTGGCACTTTGAAATAAAATTCAAGAAAACATTACGCCGCTGGCAGTTTGAAATAAAATTTAAGAAAGCATTGCGCTGCTGGCATTTTGAAATAAAATTTAAGAGAGCAATACGCCGCTGGCACTTTGAAATAAATATTAAGAAAGCATTATG
>NW_026533545.1:0-206 GCF_026225885.1 Hylaeus anthracinus | reverse complement strand
TGGCACTTTGAAATAAATATTAAGAAAGCATTATGCCGCTGGTAGTTTAAAATTAAATTTAAGAAAGCATTACGCCGCTGGCAATTCAAAATTAAATATAAGAAAGTATTACGCCACTGAAACTACGAAATAAAATTTAAGAGGGCAATACGCCGCTGGCACACTGAAATAAAATTAAGGAAAATCATTACGCCGCTGGCATTCTA
>NW_026533544.1:922-1859 GCF_026225885.1 Hylaeus anthracinus | reverse complement strand
ATTCGATGCTGGTACTTTGAAATAAAATTTAAGAAAGCATTACGCCGCTGGCATTTTGGAATAAAATTTAAGAAAGCATTACGCTGCTGGCACTGCAAAATGAAACTTAAGAGAGCAATACGCCACTGGCACTTAAAAAATTAAATTTAAGAAAGCATTACGCCGCTGGCAGTTTGAAATAAAATTTAAGAAAGCATTGCGCTGCTGGCTTTTGAAATACAATTTAAGAAAGCATTACGCCGCTGGCACTGCGAAATGAAATTTAAGAGACCATTACGCCGCTGCCAGTTTAAAATAAAATTTAAGAAAGCATTACGCCGCTGAAATTTTGAAATAAAATTAAAGGAAGCATTACGCCGCTAGCAATGTGAAATAAAATTCAAGAAAGCATCACGCCACTGTCACTTTGAAATAAAATTTAAGGAAGCAATACGACGCTGGCACGGTAAAATGAAATTTAGACAAGCAATACGCCGCTGGCACTATGAAATATAATTTAAGAAAGTCTTACGCCGCTGGCGTTTTGAAATAAAATTTAAGAAAGCCTTACGCCGCTGGCATTTTGAAATAAAATTAAGGAAAGCATTACGCCGCTGGCAGTTTGAAATAAAATTTAAGAAAGCATTACGCCGCTGGCACTGCGAAATGAAATTTAAGAGATCAATACGCCGCTGCCACTTTGAATTAAAATTTAAGAAAGCATTACGCCGCTGGCATTTTGAAATGAAATTTAAGAAAGCATTACGCCGCTGGCAGTTTGAAATAAAATTTAAGAAAGCATTACGCCGCTAGCACTGCGAAATGAAATTTAAGAGAGCAATACGCCGCTGCCACTTTGAAATAGAATTTAAGAAAGCATTACGCCGCTGGCATTTTGAAATAAAATTTAGGAAAGCATTACGCCGCTGGCACTGCGAAACGAAATTTGAGAGAGCAA
>NW_026533544.1:307-822 GCF_026225885.1 Hylaeus anthracinus | reverse complement strand
AAATAAAATTTAAGAAAGCATTACGCCGATGGCACTGCGTGATGAAATTTAAGAAAGCAATTCGATGCTGGTACTTTGGAATAAAATTTAAGAAAGCATTACGCTGCTGGCACTGCAAAATGAAACTTAAGAGACCATTACGCCGCTGCCAGTTTGAAATAAAATTTAAGAAAGCATTACGCCGCTCAAGTTTTGAAATAAAATTAAAGGAAGCATTACGCCGCTAGCAATGTGAAATAAAATTCAAGAAAGCATCACGCCACTGTCACTTTGAAATAAAATTTAAGGAAGCATTACGCCGCTAGCAGTTTGATATAAAATTTAAGAAAGCATTACGCCGCTGGCAGTTTAAAACATAATTAAAGAAAGCATTACGCCGCTGGCAGTTTAAAACATAATTAAAGAAAGCATTACGCCGCTGGCAGTTTGAAATAAAATTTAAGAAAGCATTACGCCGCTGCCACTTTGAAAGAGAATTTAAGACAGCATTCCGCCTCTGGCAGTCTGAAATAAAA
>NW_026533544.1:0-297 GCF_026225885.1 Hylaeus anthracinus | reverse complement strand
AAAGCATTACGCCGCTGGCAGTTTGAAATAAAATTTAAGAAAGCATTACGCCGCTGCCACTTTGAAATAGAATTTAAGACAGCATTCCGCCTCTGGCAGTCTGAAATTAAATTTAAGAAAGCATTCCGCCACTTGCAGTTTGAAATAAAATTTAAAACACCATTACGCCGCTGGCATTGTAAAATAAAATTAAAGAAAGCATTACGCCGCTAGCAGTTTGATATAAATTTTAAGAAAGCATTACGCCGCTGGCAGTTTAAAACATAATTAAAGAAAGCATTACGCCGCTGGCAGTTT
>NW_026533543.1:1189-1416 GCF_026225885.1 Hylaeus anthracinus | reverse complement strand
AAGGTAGAAAGCAATACGCCGCTGGTACTTGGAAATGTAACGAGTCTCTTCGTGCACGGCGGACCAATACGTCTCGAGGAACTTTTTCACTTTTCCGTGGATCTAGCACGTCGACGCTGACAATAAACATACAGTATATCCTCAAACTAACTTAGCCTAACACAATCTACCGTTGAAATTCGACCATCGTCGATTTTGCCTGTCGGACCAATACGACTCGCCGAACT
>NW_026533543.1:776-1089 GCF_026225885.1 Hylaeus anthracinus | reverse complement strand
GCTGACAGTAAACATACAGAATATCCTCAAACTAAGTTAGCCTAACACAATCTACCGTTGAAATTCGACCATCGTCGATTTTGACTGTCGGACTAATACGACTGGCCGAACTTTCGATATTTACGAAATCGATTAAATCCCGATTTGAAGAAAGTATCATTGGAACAAGAGCAGAGCGTCTGATCACAGCTGAATCATGCATTAGAATTTGTCTGTGGACGATATTTCAGCTTTTACGGGTTGTTCAAGGTAGAAAGCAATACGCCGCTGGTACTTGGAAATGTAACGAGTCTGTTCGCGCACGGCGGACCAT
>NW_026533543.1:0-676 GCF_026225885.1 Hylaeus anthracinus | reverse complement strand
GCGCACGGCGGACCAATACGTCTCGAGGATCTTTTTCACTTTTTCGTAGATCTAACACGTCGACCCTGACAATAAACATACAGAATATCCTCAAACTAACTTTACCTAACACAATCTACCGTTGAAATTCGACCATCGTCGATTTTGAGTGTCGGACCAATACGACTCGCTGAACTTTCGTTATTTTCGAAATCGACTAACACCCGCATCGAAGGAAGTATAATTGAAGCAAGAGCAGAGCGTCTGGTCACAGCTGAATCATGCATTGGAATTTGTCTGTGGCCGATATTTCAGCTTTTACGGTTTGTTCAAGGTAGATAGCATTACGCCGCTGGTACTTGGAAATGTAACGAGTCTGTTCGCGCACGGCGGACCAATTCGTCACAAGGAACTTTTTCACTTCTCCGTGAATCTAGCACGTCGACGCTGACAATAAACATACTGAATATCCTCAAACTAACTTTACCTAACACAATCTACCGTTAAAATTCGACCATCGTCGATTTTGCCTGTCGGACCAATACGACTCGCCGATCTTTCGTTATTTTCGAAATCGACTAACACCCGAATCGAAGGAAGTATCATTGAAACAAGAGCAGAGCGTCTGGTCACAGCTGAATCATGCATTGGAATTTGTCTGTGGACGATATTTCAGCTTTTACGGTTTGTTCAAGGT
>NW_026533542.1:1178-1940 GCF_026225885.1 Hylaeus anthracinus | reverse complement strand
ACACCAGTTCTACAAACGCAAATTTTACAAACACCAACTCAACAAACACTAATCCTACAAACACCAATTCTAAAAACACCAATGCTACAAACACAAATTCTACATACAAACACTAAATCTACAAACACCAATTCTTCAAACAAATACCATTTCTACACACACCAATTCTACAAACACCAATTCTAGAAACACCAATTCTTCCAACTCCAATTCTACAAACAAACACCAATTCTCCAATCACTAATTCTTGAAACAAACATCAATTCTACAAACACCAATTCATCTAACACCAATTCTACAAACACCAATTCTTCGAACAAATACCAATTCTACACACACCAATTCTACAAACAAACACCAAATCTACAAACACCAATTCTGTAAACATATACCAGTTCTAGAAACACCAATTCTTCAAACAAATACCAATTCCACCCACACCAATTCTACAAACACCAATTCTACAAACACCAATTCTAAAAACAAAACCAATTCTACATACACCAATTCTTCAAACTCCAATTCTACAAACAAACACCAATTCTCCAAACACCAATTCTACAAACAAACACCAATTCTACAAACACCAATTCTACAAAATCCAATTCTTCAAACACCGATTCTACAAACAAACACAAATTCTACAAACACTAATTTTACAAAGTAACACCAATACTACAAACAAACACCAATTATAAAAAAACCAATTCTACAAACAAATACCAATTCTACAAACACCAATTCTACAAACACCCATTCTAC
>NW_026533542.1:410-1078 GCF_026225885.1 Hylaeus anthracinus | reverse complement strand
TTCTACAAACACCAATTCTAAAAACAAAACCAATTCTACAAACACCAATTCTTCAAACACCAATTCTAAAAAAACAAATTCTAGAAACAAACATCAATTCTACAAACACCAATTCTTCAAATAAATACCAATTCTTCAAACACCAATTCTACAAACACCAATTCTAGAAACAAACACCAATTCTACAAACACCAATTATACAAACTCCAATTCTACAAACAAACACCAACTATAAAAAAACCAATTCTAAAAACACAAATTCAACATACACCAATTCTACAAACACCAATTCTACAAACACCATTTCTAAAAAAACAAATTCTAGAAACAAACATCAATTCTACAAACACCAATTCTTCAAATAAATACCAATTCTACACACACCAATTCTACAAACTCCAATTCTTCAATCACCAATTCTGCAAACACCAATTCTACAAACACCAATTCTACAAACACCAATTCTACAAACACAAATTCTACAAACACCAATTCTACAAACACCAATTCCACAAACACCAATTCTACGAACAAACACCAGTTCAACAAACACCAATTCAACAAACACTAATTAAACAAACACCAATTCAACAAACACCAGTTTTACAAATACCAATTCTACAAACACCAATTCCACAAACACCAATTCTACAAACAAACACCAGTTC
>NW_026533542.1:0-310 GCF_026225885.1 Hylaeus anthracinus | reverse complement strand
CACCAATTCTACAAACAACAATTATACAAACTCCAATTCTACAAACAAACACCAATTATAAAATAACCAATTCTACAAACACCAATTCTACAAACACCAATTCAACACACACCAATTCTACAAACACCAATTCTAGAAACACCAATTACTCAAACACCAAGTCTCCAAACACTAATTCTAGAAACAAACACCAATTCTACAAACACCAATTCTACAAACACCAATTCTACAAACACCAATTCTACAAACGCAAATTTTACAAACACCAACTCAACAAACACTAGTTCTACAAACACCAATTCTACAAACA
>NW_026533541.1:834-1221 GCF_026225885.1 Hylaeus anthracinus | reverse complement strand
TGGTCAATTGGATAACCTCAAAAATGCCATTGAACAATTGGAAGCAAAACAAACGACACAAATTGAAGAAAATAAACAGAATGGTGACACTGACACTCAAATTAATGCTGATCGGAAAATGTTGGCAGATGCAATGAAGAAACTTGGTGAAAAGATAACGATATCTATCCAAAGTGAAATTGAAACAATTGTCGAATCAATCCAAACCGGTGAAACGGTTTCACATTCACCCGATGCAATTGTTTACTCGATCCACTTATCAAAATTTCCATTGAGTACCACACCCGATGATATCGTTGAATTGGTTTTGGAAAAAACTGGTCTTACAAATAATGAATGTTTTCAAGTTCATATTTTGCCCCAAGGAAAACGGAAGAAACAACCGAG
>NW_026533541.1:487-734 GCF_026225885.1 Hylaeus anthracinus | reverse complement strand
AGTTGAAATCATGTCTGCCGAAATACATAACTGTGATGCCAGTAAATGCACGGGATCGGATTTTGATGGTGAATATCTGCAATGTTTTTCTTGCCATGAGAAGTGTTACATTCAATGCCTCAGTAAATGTGAAGCCACAAAGAGACTATTCACTAAATTCAACCTGTACGATGATCGCGGACAACCGGTAGCCGAAAATTCTAAGCACATTATACAACGATTGAAAATATACTTCTCCATATCATCA
>NW_026533541.1:0-387 GCF_026225885.1 Hylaeus anthracinus | reverse complement strand
TGGTCAATTGGATAACCTCAAAAATGCCATTGAACAATTGGAAGCAAAACAAACGACACAAATTGAAGAAAATAAACAGAATGGTGACACTGACACTCAAATTAATGCTGATCGGAAAATGTTGGCAGATGCAATGAAGAAACTTGGTGAAAAGATAACGATATCTATCCAAAGTGAAATTGAAACAATTGTCGAATCAATCCAAACCGGTGAAACGGTTTCACATTCACCCGATGCAATTGTTTACTCGATCCACTTATCAAAATTTCCATTGAGTACCACACCCGATGATATCGTTGAATTGGTTTTGGAAAAAACTGGTCTTACAAATAATGAATGTTTTCAAGTTCATATTTTGCCCCAAGGAAAACGGAAGAAACAACCGAG
>NW_026533540.1:1125-1750 GCF_026225885.1 Hylaeus anthracinus | reverse complement strand
ATACACCAATTCTATACCAATTCTACTACACCAATTGTACACCACTTCTACACCACTTCTACACGAATTCTACTACACCAACGCTACACTAATACTACACCAATTCTACACCAATTCTACACCGAATCTACAACAATTCCACACCAATTCTATACCAGTTCTACTACGATTCTACACCAATTCTACACCAATTCTATACAAATCCTAAGCCATTTCTATACCAATTCTACAACAATTCTACACCAATTCTACAACAATTCTACACCAATTCTACACCAATTCTACAACAATTCTACACCAAATATATGCCAATCCTACTACACCAATTCTACACCATTTCTATACTACTTATACACCAATTCTTCAACAATTCTACACCAATTTTACACCAATTTTACAACAATTTTACACTAATTCTACACCCAATCTATACCAATTTTACAACAATTCTACAAAAATTCTACAACAATTCTACACCACCTATACACCAATTCTATACCAATTCTACTACACCAATTGTACACCACTTCTACACCACTTCTACACGAATTCTACTACACCAATTCTACACCAATTCTATACCAATTCTACAACAATTCTAAAACAATTCTACACCAATTCTACA
>NW_026533540.1:516-1025 GCF_026225885.1 Hylaeus anthracinus | reverse complement strand
ATTCTACACTAATTCTACAACGATTATACGATAATTCTACACCAATTCTATGCCAATCCTACTACACCAATTCTACACCAATTCTACAACAATTCTACACCAAATATATGCCAATCCCACTACACCAATTCTACACCAATTCTACAACGATTCTACACCAATTCTACAACAATTCTATGCCAATCCTACTACACCAATTGTACACCAATTCTACAACGATTCTACACCAATTTCACAAAAATTCTACACCAATTCTACACCAAATCTACACGGATTCTAAACCAATTCTACACGAAATCTCCGACAATTCTACAAAAATTTTACAACAATTTTACAACAATTCTACACCAATTCTACACCAATTCTACGCCACTTCTACACGAATTCTACTACACCAACTCTACACTAATTCTACACCAATTCTACACCTATTTTACAACAACTTTACAATAATTCTATGCCAATTCTACTACACCAATTCTACACCAATTCTACAACAATTCTACACT
>NW_026533540.1:0-416 GCF_026225885.1 Hylaeus anthracinus | reverse complement strand
ACTTCTACACCAATTCGACGCCACTTCTACACGAATTCTACTACACCAACTCTACACTAATTCTACACCAATTCTACACCAATTTTACAACAACTTTACACCAATTCTATGCCAATTCTACTACACCAATTCTACACCAAATCTATGACAATCCTACTACACTAATCCTTCACCACTTCTACAACGATTCTACACCAATTCTACACCAATTTAACAACAAATCTACGCCACTTATACACCAATTCTATACCAATTCTACTACACTAATTGTACACCACTTCTACACCACTTCTACACGAATTCTACTACACCAACGCTACACTAATTCTACACCAATTCTACACTGATTCTACACCAATTCGACAACAATTCTACACCAAATAGACACGGATTCTACACCAATTCGACACCAACTT
>NW_026533539.1:943-1248 GCF_026225885.1 Hylaeus anthracinus | reverse complement strand
CCAACTCTACACTAATTCTACACCAATTCTATTCCAATTCTACACCAGTTCTACACCACTTCTACACCAATTCTACACCAATTTTATACCTATTCTACACCTTTTCTACACCAATTCGACATCAATTCTACACTACTCCTACACCAATTCTATACCAATTCAACTACACCAACTCAACACTAATTCTGCACAAATTCTACACCAATTTTACACCAATTTTACAACAAGTTTACACCAATTCTACACCAATTCTACACCACTTCTACACGAATTCTACTACACCAACTCTACACTAATTCTACACT
>NW_026533539.1:405-843 GCF_026225885.1 Hylaeus anthracinus | reverse complement strand
ACCAATTCTACACCAATTCTATTCCAATTCTACACCAGTTCTACACCCACTCTATACCACTTCTACACCAATTCTACACCAACTCTACACCAATTTTACACAAATTTTATACCAATTCTACACCTTTTCTACACCAATTCGACAACAATTCTACACTACTCATACACCAATTCTATACCAATTCAACTACACCAACTCAACACTAATTCTGCACAAATTCTACACCAATTTTACACCAATTTTACAACAATTCTGCACCAATTCTACACTTTTTTTATACCAACTCTACAAGAATTCTATACCACTTCTACACCAATTCTACACCAACTCTACACCAATTTTACACAAACTTTACACCAATTTTACAACCATTCTACACCAATTCTACACAAATTCTACACCAATTCTACACAAATTCTACACCACTTATACACCAAT
>NW_026533539.1:0-305 GCF_026225885.1 Hylaeus anthracinus | reverse complement strand
CCAACTCTACACTAATTCTACACCAATTCTATTCCAATTCTACACCAGTTCTACACCACTTCTACACCAATTCTACACCAATTTTATACCTATTCTACACCTTTTCTACACCAATTCGACATCAATTCTACACTACTCCTACACCAATTCTATACCAATTCAACTACACCAACTCAACACTAATTCTGCACAAATTCTACACCAATTTTACACCAATTTTACAACAAGTTTACACCAATTCTACACCAATTCTACACCACTTCTACACGAATTCTACTACACCAACTCTACACTAATTCTACACT
>NW_026533538.1:1229-1670 GCF_026225885.1 Hylaeus anthracinus | reverse complement strand
TCTACACTAACTCTACACCAATTCTACATCAAATCTACACCAACTCTACAACAATTCTACCCCAATTCTACTACACGAACTCTACATTAATTCTACAACAATTCTACACTAACTCTACTACACCAATTCTAAACCAAATCTACAGCAACTCTACACCAATTCTATGCTAACTCTACAACAATTCTACAACATTTCTACCCCAATTCTACATCAAATCTACAACAATTCTACTCCAATTCTATGCCAATTCTACAACAATTCGACAACATTTCTACCCCAATTCTACATCAAATCTACACCAATTTGACACCAATTCTACAACAATTATACAACAATTCTACACTAATTCTGCACCAATTCTGCATCAAATCTACACCAATTCTACACCAATTCTACATCAAATCTACACCAATTCTACAACATTTCTACCTCAATTCTACA
>NW_026533538.1:470-1129 GCF_026225885.1 Hylaeus anthracinus | reverse complement strand
AACAATTCTACACCAATTCTATGCCAATTCTACAACAATTCTACAACATTTCTACCCCAATTCTACATCAAATCTACACCAATTTGACATCAATTCTACAACAATTATACAACAATTCTACACTAATTCTGCACCAATTCTGCATCAAATCTACACCAATTCTACACCAATTCTACATCAAATCTACACCAATTCTACAACATTTCTACCTCAATTCTACATCAAATCTACACCAGTTTTACACCAATTCTACAACAATTCTAAAACAATTTTAAACTAATTGTACTACACTAATTCTACTCCAATTTTACACTAATTCTACACCAATTCTACACCACTTCTACACCAATTCTACATCAAATCTACACTAATTTTACACCAATGCTACAACAATTCTACCCCAATTCTACTACACGAACTCTACATTAATTCTACAACACGAACTCTACACTAATTCTACACCAATTCTACACCACTTCTACAACAATTGTACACCAATTCTATGCCAATCCTACTACACCAATTCTACACCAATTCTACACCACTTCTTCACCAATTCTACACGAACTCTACGCCAACTTTACATCAATTCTACACCAATTCTACACCAATTCTACACCACTTTTACACCAATTCTACATCAAATCTACACCAATTCT
>NW_026533538.1:0-370 GCF_026225885.1 Hylaeus anthracinus | reverse complement strand
CTACCACATATCTACCCCAATTCTACATCAAATCTACAGCAATTTTAGACCAATTCTACAACAATTGTACAACAATTCTACACTAACTCTACTACACCAATTCTACATCAAATCTACAACAATTCTACACCAATTCTATGCTAATTCTACACCAATTCTACAGCATTTCTACAACAATTCTACCCCAATTCTACATCAAATCTACACCAACTTTACACCAATTCTACATCAAATCTACACCAATTCTACAACATTTCTACCCCAATTCTACACCACTTCTACATCAATTCTACATCAAATCTACACCAATTTTACAACAATTCTACATCAAATCTACACCAATTCTACAACAATTCTACCCCAATTCTAT
>NW_026533537.1:846-1152 GCF_026225885.1 Hylaeus anthracinus | reverse complement strand
GAGGTTCGAATGAGGTTCGAGTGAGGTGAGAGTGAGGTGGGAGTGAGGTAAGAGTGAGGTGAGAGTGAAGTGAGAGTGAGGTGAGAGTGAGGTGAGGGAGTCGAGGGAGGTGACTGAGATGACTAATGAAACTTAGGTGAGGTGAGAGTGAGGTAGTAGGGAGGTGAGAGTGAGGTGAGAGTGAGGGTCAAATGAGGTTCGAATGAGGTTCGAGTGAGGTGAGGGAGTCGAGGGAGGTGACTCAGATGACTGAGGTGACTAAGGTGAGGTGAGGGTGATGTGAGGGTGAGGTAAGACTGAGGTAGA
>NW_026533537.1:406-746 GCF_026225885.1 Hylaeus anthracinus | reverse complement strand
GAGGTTCAAGTGAGGTTCGAATGAGGTTCGAGTGAGGTGAGGGAGTCGAGGGAGGCGACTGAGATGACTAATGTGACTTAGGTGAGGTGAGATTGTGTTGTGTGAGGTGAGTGAGATCAGAGTGAGGTGAGAGTGAGGTGAGAGTGAGGTTCGAATGAGGTTCAAGTGAGGTTTGAATGAGGTTCGAGTGAGGTGAGGGAGTCGAAGAAGGTGACTGAGATGAGTGATGTGACTAAGGTGAGGTGGGAGTGAGGTGAGAGTGAGGTGGGAGTGAGGTGAGAGTGAGGTGAGACTGAAGTGAGAGGGAGGTGAGAGTGAGGTTCGAGTAAGGTTCGAGTGA
>NW_026533537.1:0-306 GCF_026225885.1 Hylaeus anthracinus | reverse complement strand
GAGGTTCGAATGAGGTTCGAGTGAGGTGAGAGTGAGGTGGGAGTGAGGTAAGAGTGAGGTGAGAGTGAAGTGAGAGTGAGGTGAGAGTGAGGTGAGGGAGTCGAGGGAGGTGACTGAGATGACTAATGAAACTTAGGTGAGGTGAGAGTGAGGTAGTAGGGAGGTGAGAGTGAGGTGAGAGTGAGGGTCAAATGAGGTTCGAATGAGGTTCGAGTGAGGTGAGGGAGTCGAGGGAGGTGACTCAGATGACTGAGGTGACTAAGGTGAGGTGAGGGTGATGTGAGGGTGAGGTAAGACTGAGGTAGA
>NW_026533536.1:807-2202 GCF_026225885.1 Hylaeus anthracinus | reverse complement strand
CGCTAGCACTTTGAAATAAAATTTAAGAAAGCATTACGCCGCTGGTAGTTTAAAATAAAATTTAAGAAAGGATTACGCCGCTGGCAATTTGAAATAAAATTTAAGAAAGTATTACGCCACTGGCAATTTGAAATAAAATTTAAGAGAGCAATACGCCGCTGGCACTTTGAAATAAAATTTATGAAAGCATTACGCCGCTGACATTTTAAAATAAAATTTAAGAAAGCATTACGCCGATGGCAGTTTGAAACAAAATTGAAGAAAGCAATACGCCGCTGGCAGTTTGAAATAAAATTTAAGAAAGCATCACGCCGCTGGCACTGCGAAATGAAATTTAAAAGAGCACTACGCCGCTGGCATTTTAAAATAAAATTAAAGAGAGCAATACGCCACTGGCACTTAAAAAAAAAAATTAAGAAAGCACTACGCCCCTGGCACCGTGAAATGAAATTTAAGAGTGTAATTCGCCGCTGGCTCTTTGAAATAAAATTTAAGAAATCATTACGCCGCTGGCATTTTGAAATAAAATTTAAGAAAGCATTACGCCTCTGGAATTTTGAAATAAAATTCAAGAAAGCAATACGCCGCTGGCAGTTGGAAATAAAATTTAGGAAAGCAACACGCTACTGACACTTTGTAAGAAAATTACAGAAAGCATTACGCCCTTAGCACCGTAAAATGAAATTTAAGAAATCATAACGCCCCTGGCACCGTGAAATGAAATTTAAGAGTGTAATACGCCGCTGAAATTTTGAAATAAAATTTAAGAAATCATTACGCCGCTGACATTTTAAAATAAAATTTAAGAAAGCATTACGCCTCTGGAATTTTGAAATAAAATTTAAGAAAGCAGTACGCCGCTGGCAGTTGGATATAAAATTTAGGAAAGCAACACGCTACTGACACTTTGTAAGAAAATTACAGAAAGCATTACGCCCTTAGCACCGTGAAATGAAATTTAAGAAAGCATTACGCTCCTGGCACCGTGAAATGAAATTTAAGAAAGCAGTTGCGTTGCTAACATTTTGAAAAAAAATTTAAGAAAGCATTACGCCGCTGACATTTTAAAATAAAATTTAAGAAAGCATTACGCCGCTAGCAGTTTGAAACAAAATTGAAGAAAGCAATACGCCGCTGGCAGTTTGAAATAAAATTTAAGAAAGCATTACGCCGCTGGCACTGCAAAATGAAATTTAAAAAAGCACTACGCCGCTGGCATTTTAAAATAAAATTTAAGAAAGCAATACGCCACTGGCACTTAAAAAAAAATTAAGAAAGCACTACGCCCCTGGCACCGTGAAATGAAATTTAACAGTGTAATACGCCGCTGGCACTTTGTAAGAAAATTTTAGAAAGCATTACGCCCTTAGCACCGTGAAATGAAATTTAAGAAAG
>NW_026533536.1:321-707 GCF_026225885.1 Hylaeus anthracinus | reverse complement strand
AAGAAAGCATTACGCCGCTGGCACTGCGAAATGAAATTTAAGAGGGCAATACGCCGCTGGCACTTTGGAATAAAATTTAAGAAAGCATTACGCCGCTGTCATTTGGAAATAAAATTTAAGAAAGCATTACGCCGCTAGCAGTTTGAAACAAAATTGAAGAAAGCAATACGCCGCTGGCAGTTTGAAATAAAATTTAAGAAAGCATTACGCCGCTGCCACTGCGAAATGAAATTTAAAAGAGCACTACGCCACAGGCACTTAAAAAAAAAAATTAAGAAAGCACTACGCCCCTGGCACCGTGAAATGAAATTTAAGAGTGTAATACGCCGCTGGCACTTTAAAATAAAATTTAAGAAATCATTACGCCGCTGGCATTTTAAAATAAA
>NW_026533536.1:0-221 GCF_026225885.1 Hylaeus anthracinus | reverse complement strand
TAAGAAAGCAGTACGCCGCTGGCAGTTGGAAATAAAATTTAGGAAAGAAACACGCTACTGACACTTTGTAAGAAAATTACAGAAAGCATTACGCCCTTAGCACAGTGAAATGAAATTTAAGAAAGCATTACGCCCCTGGCACCGTGAAATGAAATTTAAGAAAGCAATTGCGTTGCTGGCATTTTGAAAAAAAATTTAAGAAAGCATTACGCCGCTGACAT
>NW_026533535.1:1147-1292 GCF_026225885.1 Hylaeus anthracinus | reverse complement strand
TTGAAATAAAATTTAAGAAAACAATACGCAGCTGGCATTGAGAAAATGAATTTTAAGGAAGCATTACGCCGCTGGCATTTTGAAATAAAATTTAAGAAAGCATTACGCCGCATGCATTTTTAAATAAAATTTAAGAAAACATTAC
>NW_026533535.1:398-1047 GCF_026225885.1 Hylaeus anthracinus | reverse complement strand
CATTACGCCCCTGGTAATTTGAAATAAAATTGAGGAAAGCATTACGCCCATGGTAATTTGAAATAAAATTTAAGAAAACAATACGCAGCTGGCATTGAGAAAATGAATTTTAAGGAAGCATTACGCCGCTGGCATTTTGAAATAAAATTTAAGAAAGCATTACGCCGCTTGCATTTTGAAATAAAATTTAAGAAAGCATTACGCCCTTGGCACTGTGAAATGAAATTTAAGAAAGCATTACGCCGCTGGCATTTTAAAAAAAAATTTAAGAAAGCCTTACGCCCCTGGCACTGTAAAATGAAATTTAGGAAAGCATTACGCCGCTTGTACTTTGAAATAAAACTTAAGAAATCGTTACGCCGCTGACATTTTGGAATAAAATTGAAACAGCATTACGCTGATGGCACTTTGAAATAAAATTTAAGAAAGCATTACGCCGCATGTACTTTGAAATAAAACTTAAGAAATCGTTACGTCGCTAAAATTTTGAAAAAAAATTAAGAAAGCATTACGCCGATGGCACTGTGAAATGAAATTTAAGAAAGCATTACGCCGCTGGCATTTTAAAAAAAAATTTAAGAAAGCCTTACGCCCCTGGCACCGTAAAATGAAATTTAGGAAAGCAATACGCCGCTGGTACTTTGAAATA
>NW_026533535.1:0-298 GCF_026225885.1 Hylaeus anthracinus | reverse complement strand
ATAAAATTGAAAAAGCATTACGCTGATGGCACTTTGAAATAAAATTTGAGAAAACATTACGCCGCTGGCACCTTGAAAGAAAATTTAAGAAAGCATTACGCCGCTGGCACTTTGAAATAAAACTTAAGAAATCGTTACGCCGCTGACATTTTAAAAAAAAAATTAGGAAATAATTACGCCGATGGCACTGTAAAATGAAATTTAAGAAAACATTACTCCGCTGGCATTTTGAAAAAAAATTTAAGAAAGCCTTACGCCCCTGGCACTGTAAAATGAAATTTAAGAAAGCATTACGCCG
>NW_026533534.1:1891-5675 GCF_026225885.1 Hylaeus anthracinus | reverse complement strand
CATGATGATAGTAACGCATCAGAACAGTAACGCATGACGATAGTAACACGTCATAACAGTAATGCGTGGCCTCAGTGACGCGTGTTGTATAGCAACGCGTCATAACAGTAACGCATGACGATAGTAACGCGTCAGAACATTTACGCGAAACAATAGTCACGCATGACGATAGTAATGCGTCAAAATAGTAACGCATGACGATAGTAATGCGTCAAAATAGTAACGCATGACGATAGTAACGCGTCATAACAGTAATGCGTGGCCACAGTGACGCGTGACGATAGTAACGCGTGGCAACAACGTAACACGATGATAGTAATCCGCAGCAATGGTAACAACCTAAACAATGTTAACCAATTTTACATCTAAACGGTATTTGATACCGGAAAATAATTTCACATCTTGTCGTCGACATTTCACAATCATAGATACTTTAAAACACCCCTTCAATCATAAATCAATGTTAAAAATCATTATTTTTCAAATATCATTCACTTAATTGCACTTACAATACAACATACTCCTCCAATGACCAGGACTTAAAGAACGATTTCTCACTTATCACTTTCTTAATTCTATTAATAATAACACACAGTCTTCCCACGTGTAAATTTCACACCCGTTTCATCACAAGGAATAATTACATAAAGAAACTTCGCAGTTATAAATATTCCTATAACCGATTACGCAATGCAACCAACTATTGTGTACTAATTCAATGGAAAATATCGAATAACCCACAAGGTGTCGGGTCAGAAACGCTTCTCCTCGCTTCGTTTCTATTTTGGCTTGTTTAAGATTATATTTATTTTATGGTAAACACACGAATTAATTCGCCATCGGTGATTTCTACGAAAATAGGAATTCCTACGGTCTTGCGACAGTGTAATTGACGAAAGATCCCCTCTCCCTCGCGCCGGAAGAAACGGGCGATATTCACTGAAAAAATTTACAGTTCACAGCGACGAATAAGTCACTCTGTCGAAATACGTCGGGTTTGGAAATCGTCGCCCGGTTCTTTCCCTCGTCACAGAAAAACGAGGAGCCCCGCGGGCCGTTCGGTTGACACGACAGAGCCTTAACGACTGTAAACATTCTAGATCAAAATCTCAGAGATTCAGAGAAATCGAATATGGCTGTAAACGAAACGCGATAGGATAGGCCAATTCGGCCTTTTTTTGGGAGGCTTCGAGTATGAAATAAGGAGAAACGAGTCGTAAAAATGTGGATGTAAATACGGAGATATTGCTTTTTGTAAATGAATCGCAAAATCTGAGGTCCATTTGCAATTTTCAAGTACGTGGTACCGATAAGATTTTATGGAAATCGATGAATTTTGCTTTCGATGAATTTTGCTTTGTTTGCACTTTTGATGAACGTTGAAACTCTGTTGAGTATTATTTAATATGTTTAGTGATTGAATTTGTTTATTTATTAAAATGAAGAATTCTATCAATCGTACGAATGATTCATAATGTCATTAGAATTATCTGTACATATATTAGATTCATGTTTTTAGGCTTAGTTTATGTTATTACGTTGGACTAGGATTTTTGAAACAATTGTTTCAAGTATATTCCTCAGAATATTTTACCAAATTCTATTGTTTAATAGTATAAGAATCATCACGTTTACAACGCCACAGTTCACAAATTGGTAAAGGATTTTTCGATTCGTATTGGTGTCGAGACCATAACCTCCAAAAGAGCCAAACGTATTAAGAAACACCTGGGGAACATCAGCCCAATAAATATGGAGCTATATATACTCTCTACTTGAAACATTTTTCTAATATTATTCTAAATATTTGCTTAATTATTTCTTATTAATTACGAGTGGCAGAAGAATTACTGCGCAATACATTCTTCAATTACTCGAATAAGAACTTTTTAATCAGTCGAAGAACGTTCACTATGGAACAATGCAGCATATATAGATGAAAGGTTCGCTACGGAACAACGCAGTATATATAAGATAATAAAAAGGTTCACTACGGAACAATGCAGGATATATAGATGAAAGGTTCACTATATACCCAAACTCGATTAATTCGAATAACGTTCACCATGGAACAACGACGAGCAGATTGAAATCTGCTGGTTATTGGGGTTGCACGAGTCAAAGGTATAGACATTACTACTGCGTTTCAATGGCGAGAGCGCGACGCCGCCTAGCGGTCGCCGCGCGAACTATCGCGCGCTGAACTATCCAGTGTCCCTCCTGACTGTTGCATCTTAAATATCTCCTGTGTTTTTTACGATAGAAACAAATTTCAGAGGAAAACATTGTGTGGTTCGGAAGGATGCACAATGTAGTAGACAAAGAGATTATCTCGAGGTCGTATTTTCCGAGATTTCAAGGTCATCGATGTATCTTTAAATGTGATCATGCGTTATTATGATCGCATTCTTGTAGTTGACAAAAAGAGAAAATCAAACACGTAATATGGTAACCATCGGATGACGTTGCGAAGAATTATTTGACATACTGAATTTCTTAATTGGTCGAAGAAGAATTTTTATGGAACATTTATAAAAGTATGACGTATAAGTTCTTTAAATAATAAAATAGAATAATGAATGTTAATGTATAATTGACCGTTTTAATATAACATTGAGAATTTTAATATCGTTCAGCTTCACGTTTACTGGCCTTATATACAAGGAAATAATTGAGATAAAAATTTGAAATTTTTAGAGCTTCATCTTATTACTATAAATAGTAACTCTGTCGAGTTTCAAATAATTTCAATGATTGTTACCGAAATTATAAAAAAAAAGGAATAGATTGAAAAAAATATATATATTTTCCCTTCGAAAATTTTCGAGGTCTGTTAATAAAAACTGAGGAAAATGAAAGAAAAATAAATAAAATTAAAGAAAGGAAAATGAAGGAAATAAAAGAAAATAAGAGGGATATGAAAATAACTCAACGAAAATTAAATAAACATGAAGAAAAATGAATGAAATTTACGGAAAAATGGAAAATACTTCAAAGAAAATTTAAGAAGACGGAAGAAAATTGATGAAAAAGGAAGAAAAATAAATAAAATTGAAAGAAATTGATGGAAATGAAACAAAATTAAGAAAATTGAAGAAAATAAAAGAAAATTGACGAAACTGAAAGAAAAATTAAGAAAATGGAGGAAAATTAAAGAAAATTGAAGAAAATTGAAGAAAATTGAAGAAAATTGAAGAAAATTGAAGGAAATGAAAGAAAATGGAGGAAAATTAAAGAAAATTGAAGGAAATGAAAGAAAAATAAATAAAATAATAGAAAGGAAACTGGAGAAAATAAAATAAGATGAAAATAAAATAAGATGAAAATAAAATGAAGGAAATTAAGGAAAATTGAAAAATAAGTAAACGAGAATTAAATGAACCTGAAGGCAAATAGAGGAAATTAAAGGAAACTGGAAAATACCTAGAGCACAATTGAAGAAGACTCAAGAAAATTGATTAAAATGAAAGAAAAATAAATGAAATTGAAGAAAATTGACGAAAATGAAAGAAAAATAAAGAAAATGGAAGAACATCGAAGAAAATTGAGGAAAAATAAATAAAATAATAGAAAGGAAAATGAGAAAAAAAAAGAAAATTAGAATAAAATAAAGGAAATTACGGAAAACTGAAAAATAAGTAAACGAAAATTAAATAAACCTGAATGCAAATGAAGGCAATTAAAGGAAACTGGAAAATACCTAGAGCACAATTGAAGAAGACATAAGAAAATTGATTAAAATGAAAGAAAAATAAATGAAATTGAAGAAAACTGACGAAAATGA
>NW_026533534.1:347-1881 GCF_026225885.1 Hylaeus anthracinus | reverse complement strand
GAAAAATAAATGAAATTGAAGAAAACTGACGAAAATGAAAGAAAAATTAAGAAAATTGAAGAAAATTGAAGGAAATGAAAGAAAATTGAAGAAAATGAAAGAAAAATTAAGAAAATTAAAGAAAATTAAAGAAAATTGAAGAAAATTGAAGAAAATTAAAGAAAATTGAAGAAAATTAAAGAAAATTGAAGAAAATTGAAGGAAATGAAAGAAAATTGAAGGAAATGAAAGAAAATTGAAGGAAATGAAAGAAAAATAAATAAATTAATAGAAAGGAAACTGGAGAAAAGAAAAGAAAATGCGAGAGAAATTAAGAAAATTGAATTAAACTGAAAAATAACTAAAAGAAAATTGAAGAAAAGTAAAGACTATTGAACTTATTACACGTTCCCTCAATTCCTGGTACTTTTGATCGCGCGCAACCTGGATTTCCGTATCGACTGGGTGAAGTATGACGCAGCTGGGAAGGGTGTCTAACAAACTCATCGGGAACACGTCTGCCACGCCACCACGGGAAGCTCCTTCCGCATAACTCCGGTACGCGTCTGGCCCCGAACGAGTCCAGCGTGGATCCTGGGAATCTCGTATTTTTTTTTTTCTTCTCTCCTCCCCGCTTTCTCTCTATCCGTTTCTCCGGCTGGTTGGCGGATGTGAACGCGACGATAAGGCCCAGGTATACACCGACGTCTACGTGCGTGACTCTCTTTCCATCTCTTTCTCCGCGTAGGAAACCCCCTCTGCCCTCTGACAGCTCGGATGCATTGTTCAGCGCGATCTCCCGCGTACCTACACACCAGCTATATTACATTGTTTCGCGGCCTGGAATTCGTTAAGAGCCCGTTGCCGCGGTTTGACTACCTCGTGTATGTCCCGAGAACTTTTTCGCGGGTATTAACATCTTTGGAAAAGTCCTCTAGATATACACTTGTACACTTGTGCCTGATAATCCTCACAGGACGTGAGTGTTCGTGAATTCAGGTCCTCAGCGAAGGGAGGAAAGTGTTAAGGGCTTGGGAAGACACGAATCTGGACCTAAACGATTATAGAAAATTGGCGGGAATTGAAGATAACTGGGGAAAGCTCTGGAGAACTAGAGAAAACTGATGAATATTGATAAAGATGAAAATGAAAGAAAATCGAAGTGAATGGAAGAAAAATGAAGAAAATTCTGGAAAGTTAAAGAAAATGAAAGAAAATTGAAGAAAATTGAAGAAAATTAAAGTGAATGGCAGAAAAATAAAGAAAATTGAGAAAAATTGAAGGAAATGCAAGAAAAATAAGTGAAATTAAATGAAATTGAATAAATGAAAGAAAAATAAATAAAAATTAGGAAAATGGAAGAAACTGAAAGAAAAAGAAATAAAATTGAAGAAAATGAAAGAAAAATAAATAAAAATTAAGAAAATGGAAGAAAGTGAAAGAAAAATAAATAAAATTGAAGAAAATGAAAGAAAAATAAATAAAAATTAAGAAAATGGAAGAAAGTGAAAGAAAAATAAATAAAATTGAAGAAAATGAAAGAAAAATAAATAAA
>NW_026533534.1:0-247 GCF_026225885.1 Hylaeus anthracinus | reverse complement strand
AAAATTGAAGAAAATTAAAGTAAATGAAAGAAAAATAAAGAAAATTGAGAAAAATTGAAGAAAATGCAAGAAAAATAAGTGAAATTAAATGAAATTGAAGAAATTGAAAGAAAAATAAATAAAAATTAGGAAAATGGAAGAAAGTAAAAGAAAAATAAATAAAATTGAAGAAAATGAAAGAAAAATAAATAAAAATTAAAAAAATTGAAGAAAATGAAAGAAAAATTTAAAAAATTGAAGAAAATGA
>NW_026533533.1:845-1298 GCF_026225885.1 Hylaeus anthracinus | reverse complement strand
TTGCCAGGGGCGTAATGCTTTCTTAAATTTCATTTCACGGTGCTAAGGGCGTAATGCTTTCTGTAATTTTCTTACAAAGTGTCAGTAGCGTGTTGCTTTCTTAAATTTTATTTCCAACTGCCAGCGGCGTTTTGCTTTCTTAAATTTTATTTCAAAATTCCAGAGGCGTAATGCTTTCTTTAATTTTATTTCAAAATGCCAGCGGCGTAATAATTTCTTAAATTTTATTTCAAAGTGCCAGCGGCGAATTACACTCTTAAATTTCATTTCACGGTGCCTGGGGCGTAGTGCTTTCTTAATTTTTTTTTTTAAGTGCCAGTGGCGTATTGCTCTCTTAAATTTTATTTTAAAATGCCAGCGGCGTAGTGCTCTTTTAAATTTCATTTCGCAGTGCCAGCGGCGTAATGCTGTCTTAAATTTTATTTCAAACTGCCAGCGGCGTATTGCTTTCTT
>NW_026533533.1:459-745 GCF_026225885.1 Hylaeus anthracinus | reverse complement strand
TGCCAGCGGCGTATTGCTCTCTTAAATTTCATTTCAAACTGCCAGCAGCGCAATTGCTTTCTTAATATTTATTTCAAACTACCAGCGGCGTAATGCTTTCTTAAATTTTATTTCAAATTTCCAGCGACGTAATGCTTTCTTAAATTTTATTTCAGAGTGCCAGGATCGTATTGTTCTCTTAAATTTCATTTCGCAGTGCTAGCGGCGTAATGCTATCTTAAATTTTATTTCAAACTGCTAGCGGCGTAATGCTTTCTTTAATTTTGTTTCAAACTGCCAGCAGCGT
>NW_026533533.1:0-359 GCF_026225885.1 Hylaeus anthracinus | reverse complement strand
ATTTTATTTCAAAATGCCAGCGGCGTAATGCTTTTAAAATTTTATTTTAAGCTGCCAGCGTCGTAATGCTCTCTTAAATTTTATTTCACGGTGCCAGCGGCGTAATGCTTTCTTAAATTTTATTTCAAAACGCCAGCAACGCAATGCTTTCTTAAATTTCATTTCACGGTGCCAGCGGCGTAATGCTTTCTTTAATTTTGTTTTAAACTGCCAGAGGCGTATTGCTCTCTTAAATTTTATTACAAATTTCCAGCGACGTTATGCTTTCTTAAATTTTATTTCAAAATGCCAGCAGCGCAATTGCTTTCTTAAATTTCATTTCGCAGTTCCAGCGGCGTAATGCTTTCTAAATTTTATTT
>NW_026533532.1:1988-4356 GCF_026225885.1 Hylaeus anthracinus | reverse complement strand
TTGCAACCGGATGTTGGTTTCATGGTGGAGCAACAACAACATCAGCAAAAAAAAAATAAATCGCAAACAAAGACTAGTGGTGCTGCTACCACCACTACAAACGCTGCTACCACCACAACAGGCATTCACAGCGATCTGTATCGTCGTCAAATTCCACGCGAAAGCCTTTCGCGGTTGTTGGATATGCCGATCTTCAACGGGACCAACGTGAAAAACGTGGTGCAGTCGGGCAAATCGTTGCTCTACTATTTGCTCACCTATCTGTTGGCCAACTGCATGCGTATGTACGTGTTGCCAGGCCCTCAACTCCCTTGTTTCTCGGCCATACTGCCGCTCCATGCGCTATGCACCATTTTCGATTTAAACGTAAACGCGTTACCGTCGCGTTGCATCGTACCGATAGCCGAGACGCCCTACGCTTATCTCGAACGCTCTTTAAACGTTCGTTATGTGTTCGTTTTTCCGCCCAACGTTTCGTTTCTCGACCGACGCGATCCCGTGATCCACGACGGAGGCCTCGACACTTGCGACAAAATTTTCCTCACCGACGACGAGTTCTCGGACTTTCGCGTGAATTGCACGCTCAACTGTCGCAATCGCAACGAGGATTACGACGGCGACACCAATAATCCCGGTTTCTGCAAGGGTATCGAGTCGTACACCGAGATCCGTTACAACATGCGCACTCAACTGATGCCGTTGCTACGCAATCGACACATCTTCTCGCAAAACGTACTGTTTCGTTTGTTCGTGGTGCTGGCCGTCGAGCAACCGTACGATCAAGCGTTCGTTGGACTCTGCACGCGCAACACCAACCTTTCGCTCGGCGAAGATCTCTATCGTCACGTGCGTGCCATTATATACGCGATGGACGTGACTAGGAACCCACGAGCCGCTGACAGAGCCGAGAAATTCTTCGGCACGGACAATTATCTATTGTACCGAATGTACGTAACCAGAAATCTCGATGAGGCGAATCGTTTGATGGACGAGTTCGAGGCGTGTCGCTCCGAAAGAGATAACGACGAGTCGCGGTTTGTAGCGATACTCCACCAGCTGGACGGTATCTGGAGACCGTCGCGTCGAGCCTCCATGGCCAACTGTTTCAGTCTGCCGGACAACCTGATCCGCTCGATGGCTCTGTTTTGCGGTGACAACTATACCACTCAATTCATCGACGAGACGTTGCGTCGATTGCACGAAGCGGTGCCGCACGTTTTCATGGGTGAGCAACCGCTCTGCTTTACCAACATTGTGAACGTTTTGAGCCGAGCCAAAGGCAATTTTGACGATATACTGTTGCTCCAGTGCGGTTTGGAGACTCAAATCATGCTGCCTAACGACATGCAGGTTGCTAGTTCGCTCGTCGATCTGTTGCGTCCGATCACCTCGGAGAAACTACAGCAAAACAAACAGTACCTTGACAACTTTGTCTATGGAAGCAAAAAAGTTCCGAAGAATAGCAAGCTGGCCATCAGTACCAAATGGACGTTACAGAATGTCATCTACAACGAGGGCGATTTGCACGTGAATGGACGTGTCGTGTTGAGCGACTGCCTGCAATGCTTTAGCTACGAACTGTGCATGGACATCGATCTTGTCTGTGCAATTTTTGACTCTGTTATCAACGAATAATTCGGTTTTTTTGCCCACGGTTTTTTTTTCTATTTATTGTCCCTGTCAACGATGGTGGTTGTTGTGTTCGGTGCTTTTTCGTCGCTATCGATCGACGAACGCGTTTCGGCGACTCGTCCGACTGATGACCACCGCTTCTTGTAGTTGTTCCGGCGGCGTTTGTTTTAGTAACCGTCGTTGGTTCAGCAGCTGCGGTGGTTGAGTCAGTGGTACTAGTAACATCGTCAGAAGAGTCTTTAGTTGAAGCAGGAGCAATCGATAAACCACTATCGAGCACTGTTTCTTCAACGGCAGCAACCGCAGGCGCAGATGTTTCGAGTAGACTTACTACTTGTTCATCGGCTTTTGTGGCAGGTTCGCTTGTGCCCGAAGCGATAATTGGTTCAGCAGCGGTATTCGAAGCGGCAGAAACGGTACTAGAAACGATTGGCATTGTTGTGGGAAGTGGTGTTTGTGTGCTAGTAATCGGTGTACTAAAAACCGGTGCGATTGGTACACTCGACGTCATTGCGTTCACTGAGCTCATAGTAGTCGCGACTGTTGGATCGATTGGTAGATCATCAAGTTGATCTGTGGTTCTTTGTTCTGGTTTCTCCTCGGGCGTTGACACATTCTCGATCGTCGCGGTCGAATCGATTGTCGCTGTCGGTGAAACAGGTTTGTTGCTAATCGATTTGTCGTTTGGCGAGTCGTCGTCAACCGTAGTGTTGGCGTTAAGCGATTTGTCGTCGTC
>NW_026533532.1:1186-1888 GCF_026225885.1 Hylaeus anthracinus | reverse complement strand
AGGTAGTTCAATAGTCAACGAGGGATTTGAAGAGTTATCGTTATGAGATGCAACTGATGTAGGAATCGGAAGAGTTTCGGTATGCTTGGCACTGGTTGATGCGTCAGGTTTTAACAATGTACTAGACGAATCGTCGTTAGTGGATGCGGCGGCTAATTTGTGAATCGTAGACATTTCGGAATGGTTGATGTCAATTGATTTGTCGTTTGACGACGTTTCGGTCGACGTTAACGAAACGCTTGACGAGTCGTCGTTTTTGCCCATAGACGCAAGTGATTCGGGAGAATTGGTATGAATCGTAAATGGATCGTTGTTACTTGATGCGGCTAGTGGATCGTTGTTATTTGATGCGGCTAGTGGATCGTTGTTACTTGATGCGGCTAGTGGATCGTTGTTACTTGATGCGACTAGTGGTGTTTTGGAAGGATTGGCGTTGATCGGTTCGTCAGATTTTAACGAAACGCTTAACGATTCGGTATTAGTGGATCCGGCTAATTTGTCAGTCGGAGTAAACGTTTCAGTAGTTGTGGCGTTAATCGATTCGTCACTGAACGAGTCGTTGTTATTATTGAATTCGGCTGATTTAGGAATCGTTGTAGACACTTCGGTAGATTTGCTGTTAATCGACTCGTCTAACGAAACGCCGAACGAGTCGTCGTTATTCGATCCGGAAGTCGCAGGTTCTTTGGTAAATTTAGCGCT
>NW_026533532.1:0-1086 GCF_026225885.1 Hylaeus anthracinus | reverse complement strand
CGTCGGGTGTCAAAGGATGCTCAACGCTAACCGATTCGTCGGGTGCCAAGGGATGTTCAACGCTAACCGGTTCGTCGGGTGTTAACGAAACGTTCAACGATTGGTCATTATTCGACTCGGGCGCTTCGGTAGGCTTGGTTTTACTCGATTCATCAGATGTTAACGAAACGCTAGACGGTGCAGGTATATCGAGAGATTCATTATCGGGTTTTACCGAGTCATCGTTGTTAATAACAGTAGGTTCGATGAGCGAATTACTGTTAACACTCGATCCAACAACCGTCGACAAAGCAATCGCGTCGCTTGTCGTCTGAGCGATGGATACTGCTGGTTCGACATGTGTGCTGCTCGACGAAGAACTTGTTGTATCTGTGCTCGACTGATCGTTATCGCAATCCAGCAGCGCATCGAGAGCCGGTACCTGTCCGTAAACTCGACGGCGAGACGAATTGTTTTTCCATTGAAATTCCATCTCTAGCTCGTCAAGACTCGGTTGGTGTTCGTTGATCGTTGGTAAGAAAGTAGCACCGCTGCCGCCGCCGCTGCCGCCGCCGCCGCCGGTCTCCAACGGTTTCGTCGGTTTCACTCGACGACGAGCTTCGACGGACGCGTACGTGACGTGGTCATCGGGCACAATAAACGCTACAGTGGCCGATCGACTCTCGTCTTCGTCGTCGTCGTTGTCGTCGTCGTTGTCGCCGTTGTTGTTTGCATTGTCGCGCTTCTCCTGTTTCGTCTCCACGGAAATGGTAAGCGTTGGTCGTTTCTTGCTCGGCGGCTGATCGTTGCACATGTCTGGCAACTCCATCAGCGTTCGTTTCACCAATTGTTGTTTGTCCTGCAACACTTGATTCGTCTCGGCCAGTTCGTCGTTGCGATTTCGGTAAAAGGCAAAGCTTCGTGCGCAAATCAACAAAATAACGAACGTGATTATGCTGAACGCACAAACCGTTATAAAAAGCAACGAAGGACAAACCATTGTTCGTGTATGTCGTGTGCGCGTTCAGAACTTATAATAAAATTGTCGGCATGAAAGAAAAGGTCTCGTTCGACTGATATACTAATCAAAACACCATGTCGACGTCT
>NW_026533531.1:1608-1831 GCF_026225885.1 Hylaeus anthracinus | reverse complement strand
CTACACCAATTCTACACTAATTCTACTACACCAATTCTGCACAAATTCTACACTAATTCTACTACACCAATTCTACACCAATTTTACTACACCGATTCTACACCGATTCAACAACAAATCAACAACAATACTACACCAATTCTACTACACCATTTCTACACCAGTTCTACTACACTAATTCTGCACCAATTCTACACCAATTCTACTACACCAATTCTACACC
>NW_026533531.1:513-1598 GCF_026225885.1 Hylaeus anthracinus | reverse complement strand
TACACCAATTCTACTACACCAATTCTACACCAATTCTACACCAATTCTACACCAATTTAACAACAATTCTACACCAATTCTACTACACCAACTCTACACTAATTCTACATTTACTCTGCTACACCAATTCTACACCAATCTGAAACCAATTCTACTACACCAATTCTGCACCAATTCTACACCAATTCTACTACACCAATTCTACACCAATTCTACTACACTAATTCTACACCAATTTTACAATAATTCTACTACACCAATTCTACACCAATTCTACACCAGTTCTACTACACCAATTCTACTATACCAATTCTGGACCACTTCTACAGCAATTCTGCTACACCAATTCTTTACCAATACTACACTAATTCTACACCAATTCTACACCAGTTCTACTACACCAATTCTACTACACCAATTCTGGACCACTTCTACAGCAATTCTACTACACCAATTCTGGACCACTTCTACAGCAATTCTACTACATCAGTTCTACACAAATTCTACTGCACCAATTCTACACCAATTCTACTACACCAATTCTACACCAGTTCTACTACACCAATTCTACACCAATTCTACTTCACCAATTCTACACCAATTCTACTACACCAATTCTACACTAATTCTACACCAATTCTACTACGTCAATTCTACACCAATTCCGCACCATTTCTACTACACTAATTGTACACCAATTCTACGACACTAATTTTACACCAATTCTCCTACACCAATTCTGCACCAATTTTACTACACCAATTTTACTACACCAGTTCTACCACACCAATTCTACCACACCAATTCTACATCAATTTTACACCAATTCTACACCAATTCTACACCAATTCTACACCAATTCTACGCCAATTCTACACCAATTCTACACCAATTTTACATTAATTCTACACCAATTCTACACCAATTCTACATCAATTCTACTACACCAACTCTACTACACCAATTCTACACCAATTCTACACCAATTTTACACTAATTCTACACCAATTCTACACCAATTCTACACCAATTCTACATCAATTCTACTACACCAACTCTACTACACCAATTCTACTACACCAATT
>NW_026533531.1:0-413 GCF_026225885.1 Hylaeus anthracinus | reverse complement strand
ATTCTACACCAATTCTACTACACCAATTCTACTCCAATTCAACAGCAATTCTACACTAATTCTACACTAATTCTACGCCAATTCTACTACACCAATTCTACACCAATTTTACAATAATTCTACTACACCAATTCTACACCAATTCTACTGCACCAATTCTACACCAATTCTACTACACCAATTCTACACCAATTCTACACTAATTCTAATACACCAATTATACTACACCAATTCTACACCAATTTTACTACACCAATTCTACACCAATTTTACTACACCAATTCTACACCAATTCTACACCAATTCAACAACAATTCTACACCAATTCTACTACACCAACTCTACACTAATTCTACACCAATTCTACTACACCAACTCTACACTAATTCTACACTAACTCTACTACACCAATT
>NW_026533530.1:2202-3048 GCF_026225885.1 Hylaeus anthracinus | reverse complement strand
AGAAAGCATTACGGCGCTAGTAATTTCAAATAAAACTTAAAAAATCATTACGCCGCTGGCACTGTGTAATGAAATTATAGAAAGCAATACGCCGCTGGCACTTTGAAATAAAATTTAAAAAAGCATTACGTCGCTGGCACTGTGAAAAGAAATTTAAGAAAGCAATACGACGCTGGAACTGTAAAATGAAATTTAGGAAAACAATACGTCGCTGGCACTTTGAAATAAAATTTAAGAAAGCAATACGGCGCTAGTACTTTGAAATAAAATGTAAGAAAGCAAAACGACGCTTGCACTTTGAAATAAAACTTAAGGAAGCAATACGGCGCTAGTACTTCGAAATATAATTTAAGAAATCATTACGCCGCTGGCACTGTGTAATAAAATTTAAGAAAGCAATACGCCGCTGGCACTTTAGAATAAAATTTAAAAAAGCATTACGTCGCTGTCACTGTGAAATGAAATTTAAGAAAGCAATACGCCGCTGGCACTGTGAAATGAAATTCAAGAAAACAATACGCGGCTGGCACTGTGAAATGAAATTCAGAAAAACAATACGCCGCTGGCACTTTGAAATAAAATTTAAGAAAGCAATACGGCGCTAGTACTTTCAAATAAAATTTAAGAAATCATTACGCCGCTGGCCCTGTGAAATGAAATTCAAGAAAACAATACGCCGCTGGCACTGTGAAATGAAATTCAAGAAAACAATACGCGGCTGGCACTGTGAAATGAAATTCAGAAAAACAATACGCCGCTGGCACTTTGAAACAAAATTGAAGAAAGCAATACAACGCTAGCACTGTGTAATGAAATTCAACAAAGCAATACGCCGCTGGCACTTTG
>NW_026533530.1:458-2102 GCF_026225885.1 Hylaeus anthracinus | reverse complement strand
GAAAGCAATACGGCGCTAGTACTTTCAAATAATATTTAAGAAATCATTACGCCGCTGGCCCTGTGAAATGAAATTCAAGAAAACAATACGCCGCTGGCACTGTGAAATGAAATTCAAGAAAACCATACGCGGCTGGCACTGTGAAATGAAATTCAGAAAAACAATACGCCGCTGGCACTTTGAAACAAAATTGAAGAAAGCAATACAACGCTAGCACTGTGTAATGAAATTCAACAAAGCAATACGCCGCTGGCACTTTGAAATAAAATTTAAGAAAGCATTACGGCGCTAGTACTTCGAAATATAATTTAAGAAATCATTACGCCGCTGGCACTGTGTAATAAAATTTAAAAAAGCAATACGCCGCTGGTACTTTAAAATGAAATTTAAGAAAGCAATTCGACGCTGGCACTGTGGAATGAAATTTAAGAAAACAATACACCCCTGGCACTGTGAAATGAAATTTAAAAAAGCAATACGTTGCTGGCACAGTGAAATGAAATTCAGGAAAACAATACGCCGCTGGCACATTGAAATAAAACTTAAGAAAGCAATACAGCGCTTGCACTTTGAAATAAAATTTAAGAAAGCATTACGGCGCTAGTACTTCGAAATATAATTTAAGAAATCATTACGCCGCTGGCACTGTGTAATAAAATTTAAGAAAGCAATACGCCGCTGGCACTTTGAAATAAAATTTAAAAAAGCATTACGTCGCTAGAACTGTGAATTGAAATTTAAGAAAGAATTACGCCGCTTGTACTTTGAAATAAAGTTTAAGAATTATTACGTTGTTGACATTTTGAAAAAAAATTGACGGAAGTATTACGCCGCTGGCACTGTGAAATGAAATTTAAGAAAGCAATACGCCGCTAGCACTTTGAAATACAATTTACGAATTATTACGCTGCTGACATTTTGAAATAAAATTTAAGAAAGCATTACGCCGCTGGCACTTTGAAATAAAATTTAAAAAAGCATTACGTCTCTGGCACTGTAATATGAAATTTAAGAAAGCAATACGCCGCTGACACTTTGAGATAAAACTTTAAAAAGCATTACGTCGCTATCAATGTGAAATGAAATTTAAGAAAGCAATACGACGCTGGCACTGTAAAATGAAATTCAGGAAAACAATACGCCGCTGGCACTTTGAAACAAAATTGGAGAAAGCAATACGACGCTGGAACATTGAAGTAAAATTTAAGAAAGCAATATGGCGCTAGTACTTTGAAATGAAATTTAAAAAAGCAATACGACGCTTGCACTTTGAAATAGAATTTAAGAAAGCATTACGGCGCTAGTACTTCGAAATATAATTTAAGAAATCATTACGCCGCTGGCACTGTGTAATAAAATTTGAGAAAGCAATACGCCGCTGGCACTTTGAAACAAAATTTAGGAAAGCAATACGGCGCTGGCACTGTGTAATGAAATTTAGAAAAACAATACACCCCTGGCACTGTGAAATGAAATTTAAGAAAGCAATACGTTGCTGGCACTGTGAAATGAAATTCAGGAAAACAATACGCCGCTGGCACTTTGAAATAAAATTTAGGAAAGCAATACGACGCTGGCAACGTGAAATGAAATTCAAGAAAACAATACGCCGCTGGCACTTTGAAATGAAATTTAAGAAAGCAA
>NW_026533530.1:0-358 GCF_026225885.1 Hylaeus anthracinus | reverse complement strand
GGCACTGTAAAATGAAATTCAGGAAAACAATACGCCGCTGGCACTTTGAAATAAAATTTAAGAAAGCAATACGACGCTGGCACTGTGAAATGAAATTTAAGAAAGCAATACTTCGCGGGCTCTGTAAAATGAAATTCAGGAAAACAATACGCCGCTGGCATTTTGAAATAAAATTCAAGAAAGCATTACGTCGCTAGCACTGTGAAATGAAATTTAAGAAAGCAATACGATGCTGGCACTGTAAAATGAAATTCAGGAAAACAATACGCCGCTGGCACTTTGGAATAAAATTTGAGAAAGCAATACGACGTTGGCACTGTGAAATGAAATTTAGGAAAGCAATACGTTGCTGGCACTG
>NW_026533529.1:1602-2200 GCF_026225885.1 Hylaeus anthracinus | reverse complement strand
CGCCGCTGGCATTTTGGAATAAAATTTAAGAAAGCATTACGCAGCTGACACTTTGAAATAAAATTTATAAAAACAATACGACGCAGGCACTTTACAATAATATTTACAAAAGCATTGCGATGCTTGCATTTTGAAATACAATTTAAGAAAGCAATACGCCGCTGGCAGTTTGAAATTAAATTTAAGAAAGCATTACGCCGCTGGCAGTTTGAAATAAAATTTAAGAAAGCACTACGCCGCTGGCAGTTTAAAACATAATTAAAGAAAGCATTACGCCGCTGGCAGTTTGAAATAAAATTTAAGAAAGCATTACGCCGCTGCCACTTTGAAATAGAATTTAAGACAGCATTCCGCCTCTGGCAGTCTAAAATAAAATTTAAGAAAGCATTACGACGCTGGCATTTAGAAATAATATTTCAGAAAGCATTACGCTGCTGGCACAGTGAAATGAAATGTAAGAAAACAATACGCCGCAGGCAGTTTAAAATAAAATTTAAGAAAGCATTACGCTGCTGGCACTGCGAAATAAAATTTAAGAGAGCAATACGATCCTGGCACAGTGAAATGAAACTTAAGAGAGCAATACGCCACTGGCACT
>NW_026533529.1:356-1502 GCF_026225885.1 Hylaeus anthracinus | reverse complement strand
CTGGCACTCTGAAATAAAATTTAAGAAAGCATTACGCCGCTGAAATTTTGAAATAAAATTTAAAATAGCATTACGCCGCTGGTGGTTTGAAATTAAAATCAAGAAAGAATTACGCCGCTGGCATTTTGAAATAAAATTTAAGAAAGCATCACGCCGCTGGCAGTTTGAAATAAAATTAACGAAAGCATTACGCCGCTGGCAGTTTGAAATAAAATTTAAGAACGTGTTACGCCGCTGGCACAGTGAAATGAAATTTAAGGAAACAATACGCCGCAGGCAGTTTGAAATAAAATTTAAGGAAGCAATTCGACGCTGGCACGGTGAAATGAAATTCAAGAAAGCATTACGCCACTGTCACTTTGAAATAAAATTTAAGGAAGCAATACGACGCTGGCACCGTGAAATGAAATTTAGACAAGCAATACGCCGCTGGCACTATGAAATATAATTTAAGAAAGCATTCCGCCTCTAGCAGTTTGAAATAAAATTTAAAACACCATTACGCCGCTGGCATTGTGAAATAAAATTACAGAAAGCATTACGCCGCTGGCAGTTTGATATAAATTTTAAGAAAGCATTACGCCGCTGGCAGTTTGAAACATAATTGAAGAAAGCATTACGCCGCTGGCAGTTTGAAATATAATTTAAGAAAGCATTACGCCGCTGGCACTGCGAAATGAAATTTAAGAGAGCAATACGCCGCTGGCAATTTGAAATAAAATTTAAGAAAGCATTACGCCCCTGGCACCGTGAAATGAAATTTAAGAAAGCAATTGCGTTGCTGGCATTTTGAAATAAAATTTAAGAAAGCAAAACGCCGTTGGTGCTTTGAAATAACTTTTAAGAAAGAATTACGCCGCTGGCACTGCGAAATGAAATTTACGAGGGCAATACGCCGCTGGCACTTTGAAGTAATATTTAAGAAAGCATTACGCCACTGGCACTTTGAAATAAAATTTAAGAAAGCATAACGCCCCTGGCACCGTGAAATGAAATTTAAGAAAGCAATTGCGTTGCTGGCATTTTGAAATAAAATTTAAGAAAGCAAAACGCCGTTGGTGCTTTGAAATAACTTTTAAGAAAGAATTACGCCGCTGGCACTGCGAAATGAAATTTACGAGGGCAATACGCCGCTGGCACTTTGAA
>NW_026533529.1:0-256 GCF_026225885.1 Hylaeus anthracinus | reverse complement strand
AAGAAAGTATTACGCCGCTGGCACTGCGAAATGAAATTTAAGAGAGCAATACGCCGCTGGCAGTTTGAAATAAAATTTAAAAAAGCATTACGCCGCTGGCATTTTGTAATAAATTTTATGAAAGCATTAGGCCACTGGTAGTTTGAAATAAAATTTAAGAAAGCATTTCGTCGCTGGCATTTTAAAAATGAAATTTAAGATAGCATTACGCAGCTGACACTTTGAAATAAAATATAAGAAAGCATTAGGCCGCTGG
>NW_026533528.1:1918-3068 GCF_026225885.1 Hylaeus anthracinus | reverse complement strand
CAATTCTACATCAAATCTACACCAATTTTTCACCAATGCTACAACAATTCTACCCCAATTCTACTACACGAACTCTATACTAATTGTACAAATATTCTACACTAACTCTACACCAATTCTACACAAACTCTACGCCAACTTTACATCAATTCTGCACAAATTCTACACCAATTCTACACCACTTCTACACCAATTCTACATCAAATCTACACCAATTCTACAACAATTCTACACTAATTCCACACTAATTCTACAACAATTCTAGACTAATTCTATTACACCAATTCTACATCAAATCTAAAACAATTCCACACCAATTCTATTCAAATTCTACATCAATTCTACCACATTTCTACCCCAATTCTACATCAAATCTACACCAATTTTACACCAATTCTACAACAATTCTACAACAATTCTACAACAATTCTACAACAATTCTACAACAATTCTACAACAATTATACAACAATTCTACACTAATTCTGCACCAATTCCACATCAAATCTACACCAATTCTACAACAACTCTACAACAATTCTACAACAATTCTACAACAATTCCACATCAAATCTACACCAATTCTACAACAATTCTACAACAATTCTACAACAATTCTACACCAATTCTACATCAAATCTACACCAATTCTACACCAATTCAACATCAAATCTACACCAATTTTACACCAATTCTACAACAATTCTACAACAATTCTACACCAATTCTACATCAAAACTACACCAATTTTACACCAATGCTACAACAATTCTACTCTAATTCTACTACACGAACTCTACACTAATTCTACAACACGAACTCTACACTAATTCTACAAATATTCTACACTAACTCTACACCAATTCTACACCAATTCTACAACAAGTGTACACTAATTCTACAATAATTGTACACCAATTCTATGCCAATCCTACTTCACCAATTCTGCACCAATTCTACACCACTTCTTCACCAATTCTACACAAACTCTACGCCAACTTTACATCAATTCTACACCAATTCTACACCAATTCTATACCACTTCTACACCAATTCTACATCAAATCTACACCAATTCTACAACAATTCTACACTAATTCTACACTTATTCTACAACAATTCTAGACTAATTCTACTACACCAATTCTACA
>NW_026533528.1:665-1818 GCF_026225885.1 Hylaeus anthracinus | reverse complement strand
TACACCAATTCTACATCAAATCTACACTAATTCTACAACAATTCTACACTAATTCTACACTAATTCTACAACAATTCTAGACTAATTCTACTACACCAATTCTACACTAATTCTACATCAGATCTGTACCAATTCTACAACAATTCCACATCAATTCTACACCAATTCTACAACAATTCTACAACAATTCTACACCAATTCTGCACTAATTCTGCATCAAATCTACATTTTTCTACAACAATTCTACACTAACTCTACACCAATTGTACACCAATTCTACACCAATTCTCCAACAATTCTATACGAATTCTACAACAATTCTACCACATTTCTACCCCAATTCTACATCAAATCTACACCAATTTGACACCAATTCTACAACAATTCTACAACAATTTTAAACTAATTCTACTACACCAATTCTACTCCAATTTTACACTAATTCTACAACAATTCTACACTAACTCTACACCAATTCTACACCAATTCTACAACAATTGTACATTAATTCTACAATAATTGTACACCAATTCTATGCCAATCCTACTACACCAATTCTACACCAATTCTACACCACTTCTTCACCAATTCTACACAAACTCTACGCCAACTTTACATCAATTCTAAACCAATTCTACACCAATTTTACACCAATTCTACACCAATTCTACAACAATTCTACACTAATTCTACAACAATTCTACCCCAATTCTACAACAATTCTACCACATTTCAACCCCTATTCTACACCAATTCTACATCAAATCTACACCAATTTTACACTAATGCTACAACAATTCTACCCTAATTCTACTACACGAACTCTACACAAATTCTACAACACGAACTCTACACTAATTCTACAACAATTCTACACTAACTCTACACCAATTCTACACCAATTCTACAACAAGTGTACACTAATTCTACAATAATTGTACACCAATTCTATGCCAATCCTACTACACCAATTCTGCACCAATTCTACACCACTTCTTCACCAATTCTACACAAACTCTACGCCAACTTTACATCAATTCTACACCAATTCTACACCAATTCTATACCACTTCTACACCAATTCTACATCAAATCTACACCAATTCTACAACAATTCTACACTAATTCTACACTAATTCTACAACAATTCTAG
>NW_026533528.1:0-565 GCF_026225885.1 Hylaeus anthracinus | reverse complement strand
ACAATTCTAGACTAATTCTACTACACCAATTCTACACCAATTCTACATCAAATCTGTACCAATTCTACAACAATTCTACATCAAATCTACACCAATTCTACAACATTTCTACAACAATTCTACAACAATTCTACACCAATTCTACATCAAATCTACACCAATTTTACAACAATTCTACATCAAATCTACACCAATTCTACAACAATTCTACAACAATTCTACACCAATTCTGCACCAATTCTACACCAATTCTACAACAATTCTATACGAATTCTACAACAATTCTACTACATTTCTACCCCAATTCTACATCAAATCTACACCAATTTCACACCAATTCTGAATCAAATCTACAACAATTCTACACCAATTCTATGCTAACTCTACAACAATTCTACAACATTTATACCCCAATTCTACATCAAATCTACAACAATTCTACACCAATTCTATGCCAATTCTACAACAATTCTACAACATTTCTACCCAAATTATACATCAAATCTACACCAATTTTACACCAATTCTACAACAATTCTACAACAATTCTACACCAATTCTGCAC
>NW_026533527.1:842-1649 GCF_026225885.1 Hylaeus anthracinus | reverse complement strand
TACTGTATTCTGATCTACTCTATTCTGATCTACTCTATTCAGATCTACTCTACTCTGATCAACTCCACTCTGATCTACCCTTCTCTGATCTACTCTGACCTACTCTACTCTGATCTACTCTTCGCTACTCTGATCAATTCCACTCTGATCTAAACTTCTCTGATCTACTCTGACCTACTCTACTCTGATCTACTCTACTCTGATCTACTCTTTTCTGATGTACTCTACTCTGATCTACTCTTTTCTGATGTACTCTACTCTGATCTACTCTGACCTACTCTACTTTGATCTTATCTGACCTACTTCACTCTGATCTACTCTACTCTGATCAACTGCACTCTAATCTACCCTTCTCTGATCTACTCTGACCTACTCTACTCTGATCTACTCTACTCTGATCCACTCTACTCTACTCCGATCTGCTCTACTCTGATCTACTCTTCGCTACTCTGACCTACTCTACTCTGATCTAATCTACGCTACTTTGATCTACTCTTCTCTGATCTACTCTACTATACTCTAATCTACCATACTCAGATCTACTCTACTCTGATCAACTCCACTCTGATCTACCCTTTTCTGATCTACTCTGACCTACTCTACTCTGATCTACTCTACTCTGATAAACTCCACTCTGATCTACCCTTCTCTGATCTACTCTGACCTACTCTACTCTGATCGACTGTACTGTACTCTTATCTACTTTAGTCTGATCTACTCTACTGTATTCTGATCTACTTTATTCTGATCTACTCTACTTAGATCTACTCTACTCTGATCAACTCCACTATGATCTAAACTTCTCTG
>NW_026533527.1:357-742 GCF_026225885.1 Hylaeus anthracinus | reverse complement strand
ATACTCTGATCTACTCTACTCTGATCTATTCTTACCTACTCTACTCACATCTACTCTACTCTGATCAACTCCACTCTAATCTAAACTTCTCTGATCTACTCTGACCTACTCTACTCTGATCGACTGTACTGTACTCTTATCTACTTTAGTCTAATCTACTCTACTGTACTCTGATCTACTCTATTCTGATTTACTCTACTCTATTCTGATTTACTCTACTCTACTCTGATCTACTTTACTCTGATCTACTCTACTCTGATCTACTCTGATCTACTCTACTCTGATCTACTCTGACCTACTCTACTCTGATCTAATCTACGCTACATTGATCTACTCTTCTCTGATCTACTCTACTATACTCTGATCTACCATACTCTGATCTACT
>NW_026533527.1:0-257 GCF_026225885.1 Hylaeus anthracinus | reverse complement strand
CTGGTCGACTGTACTGTACTCTTATCTACTTTAGTCTGATCTACTCTTCTCAACTCTGATCTACTCTACTCTACTCTGATCTTCTCTACTCTACTCTGATATACGCAACTTTATTCTGATCTACTCTGTTCTGATCTACTCTACTCTGAACTACTCTAGTTTGATCTACTCTACGCTACGCTGATCTACTCTACTCTGATCCTCTCTACTCTACAAACTACTCTTAACTACTCTACTCTGATCTACTCTGATCTACT
>NW_026533526.1:938-1866 GCF_026225885.1 Hylaeus anthracinus | reverse complement strand
CAATACGCCGCTGGCACTGTGAAATGAAATTTAAGAAAGCAATACGCCGCTGGCACTGCGAAATGAAATTTAAGAAAGCAATACACCCCTGGCACTGTGAAATGAAATTTAAGGAAGTAATACGCAGCTGGCACTGTGAAATAAAATTTAAAAAAGCATTACGCCGCTGGCATTGTGAAATGAAATTTAAGAAAGCAATACGACGCTGGCACTGTAAAATGAAATGTAGGAAAACAATACGGCGCTGGCACTTTGAAATAAAATTTAAGAAAGCATTACGGCGCTAGTACTTCGAAATATAATTCAAGAAATCATTACGCCGCTGGCACTGTGTAATAAAATTTAAAAAAGCAATACGCCGCTGGCACTGTGAAATAAAATTCAAGAAAACAATACGCCGCTGGCACTTTGAAATAAAACTTAAAAAAGCAATACGGCGCTTGCACTTCGAAATAAAATTTAAAAAAGCAATACGTCGCTGGCACTGTGAAATGAAATTTAAGAAAGCATTACGACGCTGACACTGTGAAATGAAATTTAGGAAAACAATACGGCGCTGGCACTTCGAAATAAAATTTAGGAAATTTTTACGCCGCTAGCACTGTGTAATAAAATTAAAGAAAGCAATACGTCGCTGTCACATTAAAATAAAATTTAAAAAAGCATTACGTCGCTAGCACTGTGAAATGAAATTCAAGAAAGAATTACGCCGCTGGTACTTTGAAATGAAATTTAAGAAAGCAATACGATGCTGGCCCTGTGGAATGAAATTTAGGATAACAATACACCCCTGGCACTGTGAAATTAAATTTAAGAAAGCAATACGCCGCTGGCACTGTGAAATGAAATTCAGGAAAATAATACGCCTCTCGCACTTTGAAATAAAATTTAAGAAAGCAATACGGCGCTAGTACTTTAAAATAAAATT
>NW_026533526.1:0-928 GCF_026225885.1 Hylaeus anthracinus | reverse complement strand
CAATACGCCGCTGGCACTGTGAAATGAAATTTAAGAAAGCAATACGCCGCTGGCACTGCGAAATGAAATTTAAGAAAGCAATACACCCCTGGCACTGTGAAATGAAATTTAAGGAAGTAATACGCAGCTGGCACTGTGAAATAAAATTTAAAAAAGCATTACGCCGCTGGCATTGTGAAATGAAATTTAAGAAAGCAATACGACGCTGGCACTGTAAAATGAAATGTAGGAAAACAATACGGCGCTGGCACTTTGAAATAAAATTTAAGAAAGCATTACGGCGCTAGTACTTCGAAATATAATTCAAGAAATCATTACGCCGCTGGCACTGTGTAATAAAATTTAAAAAAGCAATACGCCGCTGGCACTGTGAAATAAAATTCAAGAAAACAATACGCCGCTGGCACTTTGAAATAAAACTTAAAAAAGCAATACGGCGCTTGCACTTCGAAATAAAATTTAAAAAAGCAATACGTCGCTGGCACTGTGAAATGAAATTTAAGAAAGCATTACGACGCTGACACTGTGAAATGAAATTTAGGAAAACAATACGGCGCTGGCACTTCGAAATAAAATTTAGGAAATTTTTACGCCGCTAGCACTGTGTAATAAAATTAAAGAAAGCAATACGTCGCTGTCACATTAAAATAAAATTTAAAAAAGCATTACGTCGCTAGCACTGTGAAATGAAATTCAAGAAAGAATTACGCCGCTGGTACTTTGAAATGAAATTTAAGAAAGCAATACGATGCTGGCCCTGTGGAATGAAATTTAGGATAACAATACACCCCTGGCACTGTGAAATTAAATTTAAGAAAGCAATACGCCGCTGGCACTGTGAAATGAAATTCAGGAAAATAATACGCCTCTCGCACTTTGAAATAAAATTTAAGAAAGCAATACGGCGCTAGTACTTTAAAATAAAATT
>NW_026533525.1:1125-2240 GCF_026225885.1 Hylaeus anthracinus | reverse complement strand
TGCTTTCTTAAATTTCACTCCAAAGTGCCAGCGGCGTATTGCTTTCTTACATTTCACTCCGATGTGCCAGCGGCGTATTGCTATTGTACGTTTTACACCAGAGTGCCAGCGGCGTATAGCTTCGTTAGATTTTATTTTAAAGTGCCAGCGGCGCATTGCTTTCTTACATTTCACTCCGATGTGCCAGCTGCGTATTGCTTCCTTAGTTTTTATTTCAAAGTGCCTTCGGCGTAATGCTTTCTTAAATTTTACTCCAAAGTGCCTTCGGCGTAATGCTTTCTTAAATTTCACTCCAAAGTGTCAGCGGCGTATTGCTTTCTTACATTTCACTCCGATGTGCCAGCTGCGTATTGCTATTGTACGTTTTATACCAGAGTGCCAGCGGCGTATAGCTTCCTTAGATTTTATTTTAAAGTGCCAGCGGCGTATTGCTTTCTTAAATTTCACTATAAAGTGTCAGCGGCGCATTGCTTTCTTACATTTCATTCCGATGTGCCAGTTGCGTATTGCTTCTTTAAATTTTATTTGAAAGTGCCAGCTGCGTATTGCTTCCTTAAATTTTATTTCAAAGTGCCAGCGGCGTATTGCTTTCTTAAATTTCACCCTGATGTGCCATCAGCGTATTGCTATTGTATGTTTTACTCCAAAGTGCCAGCGGCGTATAGCTTTCTTAGATTCTATTTCAAAGTGCCTTCGGCGTATTGCTTTGTTAAATTTCACTCCAAAGTGCCAGCGGCGTATTGCTTTCTTAAATTTCATCCTGATGTGCCAGCGGCGTATTGCTTCTTCAAATTTTATTTCAAATTGCCAGCGGCGTATTGCTTTCTTAAATTTCATCCTGATGTGCCAGCGGCGTATTGCTATCGTATGTTTTACTCCAAAGTGCTAGCGGCGTATAGCTGCCTTAGTTTTTATTTCAATGTGCCAGCGGCGTATTGCTATTGTACGTTTTACACCAAAGTGCCAGCGGCGTATAGCTTCCTTAGGCTTTATTTCAAAGTGCCAGCGGCGTATTGTTTTCTTACATTTCACTCTGATGTGCCAGCAGCGTATTGCTTTCTCAAACTTCACTTCAAAGTGCCAGCGGCGTATTGCTTCTTTAAATTTTATTTCAA
>NW_026533525.1:0-1115 GCF_026225885.1 Hylaeus anthracinus | reverse complement strand
TGCTTTCTTAAATTTCACTCCAAAGTGCCAGCGGCGTATTGCTTTCTTACATTTCACTCCGATGTGCCAGCGGCGTATTGCTATTGTACGTTTTACACCAGAGTGCCAGCGGCGTATAGCTTCGTTAGATTTTATTTTAAAGTGCCAGCGGCGCATTGCTTTCTTACATTTCACTCCGATGTGCCAGCTGCGTATTGCTTCCTTAGTTTTTATTTCAAAGTGCCTTCGGCGTAATGCTTTCTTAAATTTTACTCCAAAGTGCCTTCGGCGTAATGCTTTCTTAAATTTCACTCCAAAGTGTCAGCGGCGTATTGCTTTCTTACATTTCACTCCGATGTGCCAGCTGCGTATTGCTATTGTACGTTTTATACCAGAGTGCCAGCGGCGTATAGCTTCCTTAGATTTTATTTTAAAGTGCCAGCGGCGTATTGCTTTCTTAAATTTCACTATAAAGTGTCAGCGGCGCATTGCTTTCTTACATTTCATTCCGATGTGCCAGTTGCGTATTGCTTCTTTAAATTTTATTTGAAAGTGCCAGCTGCGTATTGCTTCCTTAAATTTTATTTCAAAGTGCCAGCGGCGTATTGCTTTCTTAAATTTCACCCTGATGTGCCATCAGCGTATTGCTATTGTATGTTTTACTCCAAAGTGCCAGCGGCGTATAGCTTTCTTAGATTCTATTTCAAAGTGCCTTCGGCGTATTGCTTTGTTAAATTTCACTCCAAAGTGCCAGCGGCGTATTGCTTTCTTAAATTTCATCCTGATGTGCCAGCGGCGTATTGCTTCTTCAAATTTTATTTCAAATTGCCAGCGGCGTATTGCTTTCTTAAATTTCATCCTGATGTGCCAGCGGCGTATTGCTATCGTATGTTTTACTCCAAAGTGCTAGCGGCGTATAGCTGCCTTAGTTTTTATTTCAATGTGCCAGCGGCGTATTGCTATTGTACGTTTTACACCAAAGTGCCAGCGGCGTATAGCTTCCTTAGGCTTTATTTCAAAGTGCCAGCGGCGTATTGTTTTCTTACATTTCACTCTGATGTGCCAGCAGCGTATTGCTTTCTCAAACTTCACTTCAAAGTGCCAGCGGCGTATTGCTTCTTTAAATTTTATTTCAA
>NW_026533524.1:1960-3910 GCF_026225885.1 Hylaeus anthracinus | reverse complement strand
AGTACATCAGAAAAGAGTAGATCAGAGTAGAGTAGGTGAGAGTAGATCAGAGAAGTTTAGATCAGAGTGGAGTTGATCAGAGTAGAGTAGATCTGAATAGAGTAGATCAGAATACAGTAGAGTAGATGAGACTAAAGCAGATAAGAGTACAGTACAGTCGACCAGAGTAGAGTAGGTCAGAGTAGATCAGAGAAGGGTAGATCAGAGTGGAGTTGATCAGAGTAGAGTAGATTACAGTAGAATAGTTCAGAGCAGATCGGAGTAGAGTAGAGTGGATCAGAGTAGAGTAGATCAGAGTAGAGAAGGTCAGAGTAGCGTAGAATAGATCAGAGTAGAGTAGGTCAGAGTAGCGAAGAGTAGATCAGAGTAGAGTAGGTCAAAGTAGATCAAGTAGAGTAGATCAGAGTAGATCAGTGTAGAGTAGATCAAAGTAGAGTAGAGTAGATCTGAGTAGAGTAGAGTAGATCTAAGTGAAGTAGATCAGAATAGAGTTGATCAGAGCACAGTAGAGTAGATCAGACTAAAGTATTAAGAGTACAGAACAGTCGATCAGAGTAGAGTAGGTCAGAGTAGATCAGAGAAGGGTAGATCAGAGTAGAGTTGATAAGAGTAGTGTAGATCAGAGTAGAGTAGGTCAGAGTAGATCACGGTAGAGTAGGTCAGAGCAGATCGGAGTAGAGTAGAGTGGATCTGAGTAGAGTAGATCAGAGTAGAGTAGAACAGAGTAGCGTAGAGTAGATCAGAGTATAGTAGGTCAGAGTAGCGAAGAGTAGATCAGAGTAGAGTAGGTCAGAGTAGATCAGAGTAGAGCAGATCGGAGTAGAGTAGAGTGGATCAGAGTAGAGTAGATCAGAGTAGAGTAGGTCAGAGTAGATCAGAGAAGGGTAGATTAGAGTGCAGTTGATCAGAGTAGAGTAGATCTGAGTAGAGTAGATCAGAGTGGAGTAGAGTGGATCAGAGTAGAGTAGATCAGAGTAGAGTAGATCAGATTAGAGAATTGTAGATCAGAGTAGCGTAGATTAGATCAGAGTAGAGTAGATCAGAGTAGAGTAGATCAGAGTGGAGTAGGTCAGATAAGATCAAAGTAGAGTAGGTCAGAGTAGATCAGAGTAGAGTAGATCAGAGTGGAATTGATCAGAATAAAGTGGATCAGAGTAGAGTAGATCAGAGTAGGGTAGGTCAGAGTAGATCAGAGAAGGGTAGATCAGAGTAGAGTAGATCAGAAAAGAGTAGATCAGAGTATAATAGAGTAGATCAGAAAAGAGTAGTTCAGAGCAGATCGGAGTAGAGTAGAGTGGATCAGAGTAGAGGAGATCAGAGTAGAGTAGGTCAGAGTAGATCAGAGGACGGTAGATCCGAGTGGAGTTGATCAGAGTAGAGTAGATCTGAGTAGAGTAGGTCACAGTAGATCAGAGTAGAGTAGATCAGAGTAGAATAGATCAGAACAGAGTAGATTGGAGTAGAGTAGCTCATAGTAGATCAGAATAGAGTAGCGTAGATTAGAGTAGAGTAGAGTAGATAAGACTAAAGTAGATAAAAGTACAGTACAGTCGACCAGAGTAGAGTAGGTCAGAGTAGATCAGAGAAGGGTAGATCAGAGTGTAGTTGATCGGAGTAGAGTAGATCAGAGTAGAGTAGGTCAGAATAGATCACGGTAGAGTAGGTCAGAGCAGATCGGAGTAGAGTAGAGTACGGTAGAGTAGAGTAGAGTGGATCAGAGTAGAGTAGAACAGAGTAGAGTAGATCATAGCATGCGTAGAGTAGATCAGAGTAGAGTAGGTCAGAGTAGCGAAGAGTAGATCAGAGTAGTGTAGGTCAGAGTAGATCAGAGTAGAGCAAATCGGAGTAGAGTAGAGTGGATCAGAGTAGAGTAGATCAGAGTAGAGTAGATCAGAGTAGCGTGGAGTAGATCAGAGTAGAGTAGGTCAGAGTAGCGAAGAGTAGATCAGA
>NW_026533524.1:0-1950 GCF_026225885.1 Hylaeus anthracinus | reverse complement strand
AGTACATCAGAAAAGAGTAGATCAGAGTAGAGTAGGTGAGAGTAGATCAGAGAAGTTTAGATCAGAGTGGAGTTGATCAGAGTAGAGTAGATCTGAATAGAGTAGATCAGAATACAGTAGAGTAGATGAGACTAAAGCAGATAAGAGTACAGTACAGTCGACCAGAGTAGAGTAGGTCAGAGTAGATCAGAGAAGGGTAGATCAGAGTGGAGTTGATCAGAGTAGAGTAGATTACAGTAGAATAGTTCAGAGCAGATCGGAGTAGAGTAGAGTGGATCAGAGTAGAGTAGATCAGAGTAGAGAAGGTCAGAGTAGCGTAGAATAGATCAGAGTAGAGTAGGTCAGAGTAGCGAAGAGTAGATCAGAGTAGAGTAGGTCAAAGTAGATCAAGTAGAGTAGATCAGAGTAGATCAGTGTAGAGTAGATCAAAGTAGAGTAGAGTAGATCTGAGTAGAGTAGAGTAGATCTAAGTGAAGTAGATCAGAATAGAGTTGATCAGAGCACAGTAGAGTAGATCAGACTAAAGTATTAAGAGTACAGAACAGTCGATCAGAGTAGAGTAGGTCAGAGTAGATCAGAGAAGGGTAGATCAGAGTAGAGTTGATAAGAGTAGTGTAGATCAGAGTAGAGTAGGTCAGAGTAGATCACGGTAGAGTAGGTCAGAGCAGATCGGAGTAGAGTAGAGTGGATCTGAGTAGAGTAGATCAGAGTAGAGTAGAACAGAGTAGCGTAGAGTAGATCAGAGTATAGTAGGTCAGAGTAGCGAAGAGTAGATCAGAGTAGAGTAGGTCAGAGTAGATCAGAGTAGAGCAGATCGGAGTAGAGTAGAGTGGATCAGAGTAGAGTAGATCAGAGTAGAGTAGGTCAGAGTAGATCAGAGAAGGGTAGATTAGAGTGCAGTTGATCAGAGTAGAGTAGATCTGAGTAGAGTAGATCAGAGTGGAGTAGAGTGGATCAGAGTAGAGTAGATCAGAGTAGAGTAGATCAGATTAGAGAATTGTAGATCAGAGTAGCGTAGATTAGATCAGAGTAGAGTAGATCAGAGTAGAGTAGATCAGAGTGGAGTAGGTCAGATAAGATCAAAGTAGAGTAGGTCAGAGTAGATCAGAGTAGAGTAGATCAGAGTGGAATTGATCAGAATAAAGTGGATCAGAGTAGAGTAGATCAGAGTAGGGTAGGTCAGAGTAGATCAGAGAAGGGTAGATCAGAGTAGAGTAGATCAGAAAAGAGTAGATCAGAGTATAATAGAGTAGATCAGAAAAGAGTAGTTCAGAGCAGATCGGAGTAGAGTAGAGTGGATCAGAGTAGAGGAGATCAGAGTAGAGTAGGTCAGAGTAGATCAGAGGACGGTAGATCCGAGTGGAGTTGATCAGAGTAGAGTAGATCTGAGTAGAGTAGGTCACAGTAGATCAGAGTAGAGTAGATCAGAGTAGAATAGATCAGAACAGAGTAGATTGGAGTAGAGTAGCTCATAGTAGATCAGAATAGAGTAGCGTAGATTAGAGTAGAGTAGAGTAGATAAGACTAAAGTAGATAAAAGTACAGTACAGTCGACCAGAGTAGAGTAGGTCAGAGTAGATCAGAGAAGGGTAGATCAGAGTGTAGTTGATCGGAGTAGAGTAGATCAGAGTAGAGTAGGTCAGAATAGATCACGGTAGAGTAGGTCAGAGCAGATCGGAGTAGAGTAGAGTACGGTAGAGTAGAGTAGAGTGGATCAGAGTAGAGTAGAACAGAGTAGAGTAGATCATAGCATGCGTAGAGTAGATCAGAGTAGAGTAGGTCAGAGTAGCGAAGAGTAGATCAGAGTAGTGTAGGTCAGAGTAGATCAGAGTAGAGCAAATCGGAGTAGAGTAGAGTGGATCAGAGTAGAGTAGATCAGAGTAGAGTAGATCAGAGTAGCGTGGAGTAGATCAGAGTAGAGTAGGTCAGAGTAGCGAAGAGTAGATCAGA
>NW_026533523.1:3203-6396 GCF_026225885.1 Hylaeus anthracinus | reverse complement strand
AAAAAAAATTTGAGAAATCATTACGCCGCTCAATTTGAAAAAAAATTTAAGAAAGCATTACGTCTCTGGCACTTTGAAATAAAATTTAAGAAATCATTACGCCGCTGGCACTGTGAAATGAAATTTAGGAAAACAATATAACCCTGGCACTGTGAAATAGAATTCAAGATAGCAATATGCCGCTGGCACTGTGAAATAAAATTCAAGAAAGCAAAAGGCCCCTAGTACTTTGATATAAAATTGAACAAATCATTACGAAGCTATCATTCTGAAAAAAAATTTCAGAAAGCAATACGCCGCTGGCACTGCGAAATTAAATTTAAGAAAGCATTACGTCTCTGGCACTTTGAAATAAAATTTAAGAAATCATTACGCCGCTGACATTTTGAGAAAAAATTGAAGAAAGCATTACGCCGCTGGCACTATGAAATAAAATTTAAGAAATCATTACGCCGCTGACATCTTAAATAAAAACTTAAAAAAGCAATAGGGCTCTAGTACTGTAAAATAAAATTTAAGAAATCATTACGCCGCTGACATTTTAAAAAAAAATTAAAGAAAGCATTACGCCGCTGGCACTGTGAAATAAAATTCAAGAAAGCAATACGCCTCTGGCACTTTGAAATAAAATTTAAGAAAGCAATAGGGCTCTAGTACTTTGAAATAAAATTTGAGAAAGCAATACGCCGCTGCCACTTCGAAATAAAACTTAAAAAAGCAATAGGGCTCTAGTACTTTGAAATAAAATTTAAGAAATCATTACGCCACTATCAATGTGAAATGAAATTTAAGAAAGCTATACGACGCTGGAATTGTGAAATGAAATTTAAGAAATCATTACGCCACTATCAATGTGAAATGAAATTTAAGAAAGCCATTCGACGCTGGAATTGTAAAATGAAATTTAAGAAATCATTACGCTGCTGGCACTTTGAAATAAAATTCAAGAAAGCAAAAGGCCCCTGGTACTTTGAAATAAAATTTATGAAATAATTACGCCTCTGACATTTTGAAAAAAAATTTAAGAAAGCATTTCGCCGCTGTCTCTGTGAAATGATATTTAAGAAAGCAATACGCTGCTGGCTCTGTGAAATGAAATATAAGAAAGCAATAAGCGGCTGGCACTGTGAAATGGAATTTAAGAAAGCAATACGCCGCTGGCACTTTGAAATGAAATTTAAGAAAGCCATACGACGCTGGAATTGTGAAATGGAATTTAAGAAATCATTACGCCGCTGGCACTTTGAAATAAAATTTAAGTAAGCAAAAGGCTCCTGGTACTTTGAAATAAAATTTATGAAATCAGTACGCCGCTGTCTCTGTGAAATGATATTTATGAAAGCAATACGTCGCTGGCATTCAGAAATAAAATTTAAAAAAGCATTACGCCACTATCAATGTGAAATAAAATTTAAGAAAGCCATACGCCGCTGAAATTGTGAAATGAAATTTAGGAAATCATTACGCCGCTGGCACTGTGAAATAAAATATAAGAAAGCAATGAGCCGCTGGCCGTGTGAAATGGAATTTAAGAAAGCAATACGCCGCTGGCACTGTGAATGAAAATTTGAGAAAGCAATACGCCGCTGGCACTTTGAAATAAAACTTAAAAAAGCAATAGGGCTCTAGTACTTTGAAATAAAATTTAAGAAATCATTACGCCACTATCAATGTGAAATGAAATTTAAGGAAGCCATACGACGCTGGAATTGTAAAATGAAATATAGGAAATCACTACGCCGCTATCTCTGTGAAATGATATTTAAGAAAGCAATACGTCGCTGGCATTCAGAAATAAAATTTAAGAAAGCATTACGCCACTATCAATGTGAAATAAAATTAAGGAAAGCCATACGCCGCTGAAATTGTGAAATGAAATTTAAGAAATCATTCCGCCGCTGGCACTTTGAATTGAAATTTAAGGAATCATTACGCCGCTGACATTTAAAAAAAAATTAAAGAAAGCATTACGCCGCTGGCACTGTGAAATAAAATTCAAGAAAGCAATACGCCTCTGGCACTTTGAGATAAAATTTAAGATAGCAATAGGACTCTAGTATTTTAAATAAAATTTAGGAAATCACTACGCCGCTGGCACTGTGAAATGAAATTTAAGAAAGCAATGAGCCGCTGGCATTTTGAAATAAAATTTAAGAAAGCAATACGCCGCTGACATTTTGAAAAAAGATTAAAGAAAGCATTACGCCGCTGGCACTGTGAAATAGAATTCAAGATAGCATTACGTCGCTGGCACTGTGAAATAGAATTCAAGAAAGCAATACGCCTCTGGCACTTTGAAATAAAACCTAAAAAAGCAATAAGGCTCTAGAACTTTAAAATAAAATTTAAGAAATCATTACGCCGCTGACATTTTAAAAAAAAATTAAAGAAAGCATTACGCCGCTGGCACTGTGAAATAAAATTCAAGAAAGCAATACGCCTCTGTCACTTTGAAATAAAATTTAAGAAAGCAGTAGGGCTCTAGTACTTTGAAATAAAATTTAAGAAATCACTACGCCGCTGGCACTGTAAAATAAAATTTAGGAAAGCATTACGCCGCTGGCACTGTGAAATAAAATTTAAGAAAGCAATACGCCGCTGACATTTTGAAAAAAAATTAAAGAGAGCATTACGCCGCTGGCACTGTGAAATAGAATTCAAGATAGCTATACGCCGCTGGCACTGTGAAATAAAATTCAAGAAACCAATACGCCTCTGGCACTCTGAAATCAAACCTAGAAAAGCAATAGGGCTCTAGTACTTTAAAATAAAATTTAAGAAATCATTACGCCGCTGACATTTTAAAAAAAAATTAAAGAAAGCATTACGCCGCTGGCACTGTGAAATAAAATTCAAGAAAGCAATACGCCTCTATCACTTTGAAATAAAATTTAAGAAAGCAATAGGGCTCTAGTATTTTAAGATAAAATTTAGGAAATCACTTCGCCGCTGGCACTGTGAAATAAAATTTAGGAAAGCATTACGCCGCTGGCACTGTGAAATAAAATTTAAGAAAGCAATACGCCGCTGGCACTTTGAAATAAAATATAAGAAAGAAATGCGACGCTTGCACTTTAAAATAAAATTTAAGGAAGCAATACGCCGATGACATTTTAAAATAAAATTAAAGAAAGCTTTACGCCGCTGTCACTTTGAAATAAAATTTAAGAAACCATTACACCGCTAACACTGT
>NW_026533523.1:0-3193 GCF_026225885.1 Hylaeus anthracinus | reverse complement strand
AAAAAAAATTTGAGAAATCATTACGCCGCTCAATTTGAAAAAAAATTTAAGAAAGCATTACGTCTCTGGCACTTTGAAATAAAATTTAAGAAATCATTACGCCGCTGGCACTGTGAAATGAAATTTAGGAAAACAATATAACCCTGGCACTGTGAAATAGAATTCAAGATAGCAATATGCCGCTGGCACTGTGAAATAAAATTCAAGAAAGCAAAAGGCCCCTAGTACTTTGATATAAAATTGAACAAATCATTACGAAGCTATCATTCTGAAAAAAAATTTCAGAAAGCAATACGCCGCTGGCACTGCGAAATTAAATTTAAGAAAGCATTACGTCTCTGGCACTTTGAAATAAAATTTAAGAAATCATTACGCCGCTGACATTTTGAGAAAAAATTGAAGAAAGCATTACGCCGCTGGCACTATGAAATAAAATTTAAGAAATCATTACGCCGCTGACATCTTAAATAAAAACTTAAAAAAGCAATAGGGCTCTAGTACTGTAAAATAAAATTTAAGAAATCATTACGCCGCTGACATTTTAAAAAAAAATTAAAGAAAGCATTACGCCGCTGGCACTGTGAAATAAAATTCAAGAAAGCAATACGCCTCTGGCACTTTGAAATAAAATTTAAGAAAGCAATAGGGCTCTAGTACTTTGAAATAAAATTTGAGAAAGCAATACGCCGCTGCCACTTCGAAATAAAACTTAAAAAAGCAATAGGGCTCTAGTACTTTGAAATAAAATTTAAGAAATCATTACGCCACTATCAATGTGAAATGAAATTTAAGAAAGCTATACGACGCTGGAATTGTGAAATGAAATTTAAGAAATCATTACGCCACTATCAATGTGAAATGAAATTTAAGAAAGCCATTCGACGCTGGAATTGTAAAATGAAATTTAAGAAATCATTACGCTGCTGGCACTTTGAAATAAAATTCAAGAAAGCAAAAGGCCCCTGGTACTTTGAAATAAAATTTATGAAATAATTACGCCTCTGACATTTTGAAAAAAAATTTAAGAAAGCATTTCGCCGCTGTCTCTGTGAAATGATATTTAAGAAAGCAATACGCTGCTGGCTCTGTGAAATGAAATATAAGAAAGCAATAAGCGGCTGGCACTGTGAAATGGAATTTAAGAAAGCAATACGCCGCTGGCACTTTGAAATGAAATTTAAGAAAGCCATACGACGCTGGAATTGTGAAATGGAATTTAAGAAATCATTACGCCGCTGGCACTTTGAAATAAAATTTAAGTAAGCAAAAGGCTCCTGGTACTTTGAAATAAAATTTATGAAATCAGTACGCCGCTGTCTCTGTGAAATGATATTTATGAAAGCAATACGTCGCTGGCATTCAGAAATAAAATTTAAAAAAGCATTACGCCACTATCAATGTGAAATAAAATTTAAGAAAGCCATACGCCGCTGAAATTGTGAAATGAAATTTAGGAAATCATTACGCCGCTGGCACTGTGAAATAAAATATAAGAAAGCAATGAGCCGCTGGCCGTGTGAAATGGAATTTAAGAAAGCAATACGCCGCTGGCACTGTGAATGAAAATTTGAGAAAGCAATACGCCGCTGGCACTTTGAAATAAAACTTAAAAAAGCAATAGGGCTCTAGTACTTTGAAATAAAATTTAAGAAATCATTACGCCACTATCAATGTGAAATGAAATTTAAGGAAGCCATACGACGCTGGAATTGTAAAATGAAATATAGGAAATCACTACGCCGCTATCTCTGTGAAATGATATTTAAGAAAGCAATACGTCGCTGGCATTCAGAAATAAAATTTAAGAAAGCATTACGCCACTATCAATGTGAAATAAAATTAAGGAAAGCCATACGCCGCTGAAATTGTGAAATGAAATTTAAGAAATCATTCCGCCGCTGGCACTTTGAATTGAAATTTAAGGAATCATTACGCCGCTGACATTTAAAAAAAAATTAAAGAAAGCATTACGCCGCTGGCACTGTGAAATAAAATTCAAGAAAGCAATACGCCTCTGGCACTTTGAGATAAAATTTAAGATAGCAATAGGACTCTAGTATTTTAAATAAAATTTAGGAAATCACTACGCCGCTGGCACTGTGAAATGAAATTTAAGAAAGCAATGAGCCGCTGGCATTTTGAAATAAAATTTAAGAAAGCAATACGCCGCTGACATTTTGAAAAAAGATTAAAGAAAGCATTACGCCGCTGGCACTGTGAAATAGAATTCAAGATAGCATTACGTCGCTGGCACTGTGAAATAGAATTCAAGAAAGCAATACGCCTCTGGCACTTTGAAATAAAACCTAAAAAAGCAATAAGGCTCTAGAACTTTAAAATAAAATTTAAGAAATCATTACGCCGCTGACATTTTAAAAAAAAATTAAAGAAAGCATTACGCCGCTGGCACTGTGAAATAAAATTCAAGAAAGCAATACGCCTCTGTCACTTTGAAATAAAATTTAAGAAAGCAGTAGGGCTCTAGTACTTTGAAATAAAATTTAAGAAATCACTACGCCGCTGGCACTGTAAAATAAAATTTAGGAAAGCATTACGCCGCTGGCACTGTGAAATAAAATTTAAGAAAGCAATACGCCGCTGACATTTTGAAAAAAAATTAAAGAGAGCATTACGCCGCTGGCACTGTGAAATAGAATTCAAGATAGCTATACGCCGCTGGCACTGTGAAATAAAATTCAAGAAACCAATACGCCTCTGGCACTCTGAAATCAAACCTAGAAAAGCAATAGGGCTCTAGTACTTTAAAATAAAATTTAAGAAATCATTACGCCGCTGACATTTTAAAAAAAAATTAAAGAAAGCATTACGCCGCTGGCACTGTGAAATAAAATTCAAGAAAGCAATACGCCTCTATCACTTTGAAATAAAATTTAAGAAAGCAATAGGGCTCTAGTATTTTAAGATAAAATTTAGGAAATCACTTCGCCGCTGGCACTGTGAAATAAAATTTAGGAAAGCATTACGCCGCTGGCACTGTGAAATAAAATTTAAGAAAGCAATACGCCGCTGGCACTTTGAAATAAAATATAAGAAAGAAATGCGACGCTTGCACTTTAAAATAAAATTTAAGGAAGCAATACGCCGATGACATTTTAAAATAAAATTAAAGAAAGCTTTACGCCGCTGTCACTTTGAAATAAAATTTAAGAAACCATTACACCGCTAACACTGT
>NW_026533522.1:1099-2188 GCF_026225885.1 Hylaeus anthracinus | reverse complement strand
AAATTCAAAGTGCCAGCGGCGTATTGCTGTCTTAAATTTTATTTCAAGTGGCGCCAGTGGCGTAAATTTTTCATAATTTTTCATTCAAACTGGTTTCCGCGTATTGCTGTCTTAAATTTTATTTCAAAGTGCCAGCGGCGTAGTGCATTATTAAATTTTAGCTCAGAGCGCCAGCAGCGTATTGCTTTCTTAAATTTGACTTCAAAGTGCCAGCGGCGTATCGTGTTCCTAAATTTTCTTTGAAATTGGCTTCCGCGTATTGCTTTCTTAAATTTTATTTCAAAGTGCCAGCGGCGTATTGCTCTCTTAAATTTTATTTCAAAGTGCCAGCGGCGTATTGCTTTGTTAAATTTAAATTAAAAGTGCCAGCGGCGTATTGCTTTCTTAAATTTCATTTCAAACTGCCAGTGGCGTATTGTTTTCTTAAATTTTAATTCAAAGTTCTATCGGCGTAATGCTTTCTTAAATTTAAATTCAAATTACCAGCGGCGTATTGCTTTCTTAAATTTTCTTTCAAACTGGCTTCCGCGTATTGCTTTCTTAAATTTTATTTCAAAGTGCCAGCGGCGTAATGTTTTCTTAAATTTTCATTCAAACTGGCTTCCGCGGATTGCTTTCTTAAATTTAATTTTAAAGTACCAGCGGCGTATTGCTTACTTAATTTTTAATTTAATGTTCCATCGGCGTAATGCTTTCTTAAATTTAAATTCAAAGTGCCAGCGGCGTATTGCTTTCTTAAATTTCATTTCAAAGTGCCGTTGGCGTATTGTTTTCTTAAATTTAAATTCAAAGTGCCAGCGGCGTATTAGTTTCTTAAATATCCTTTCAAACTGGCTTTCGCGTATTGCTTTTTTAAATTTTATTTCAAAGTGCCAGCGGCGTATTGCTGTCTTAAATTTTATTTCAAAGTGCCAGCGGCGTATTGCTGTCTTAAATTTTATTTCAAAGAGCCAGCGGCGTAGTGCATTCTTAAATTTTACCTCAGAGCGCCAGCGGCGTATTGCTCTCTTAAATTTTATTTCAAAGTTCCATCGGCGTAATGCTTTCTTAAATTTAAATTCAAATTACCAGCGGCGTATTGCTTTCTTA
>NW_026533522.1:0-1089 GCF_026225885.1 Hylaeus anthracinus | reverse complement strand
AAATTCAAAGTGCCAGCGGCGTATTGCTGTCTTAAATTTTATTTCAAGTGGCGCCAGTGGCGTAAATTTTTCATAATTTTTCATTCAAACTGGTTTCCGCGTATTGCTGTCTTAAATTTTATTTCAAAGTGCCAGCGGCGTAGTGCATTATTAAATTTTAGCTCAGAGCGCCAGCAGCGTATTGCTTTCTTAAATTTGACTTCAAAGTGCCAGCGGCGTATCGTGTTCCTAAATTTTCTTTGAAATTGGCTTCCGCGTATTGCTTTCTTAAATTTTATTTCAAAGTGCCAGCGGCGTATTGCTCTCTTAAATTTTATTTCAAAGTGCCAGCGGCGTATTGCTTTGTTAAATTTAAATTAAAAGTGCCAGCGGCGTATTGCTTTCTTAAATTTCATTTCAAACTGCCAGTGGCGTATTGTTTTCTTAAATTTTAATTCAAAGTTCTATCGGCGTAATGCTTTCTTAAATTTAAATTCAAATTACCAGCGGCGTATTGCTTTCTTAAATTTTCTTTCAAACTGGCTTCCGCGTATTGCTTTCTTAAATTTTATTTCAAAGTGCCAGCGGCGTAATGTTTTCTTAAATTTTCATTCAAACTGGCTTCCGCGGATTGCTTTCTTAAATTTAATTTTAAAGTACCAGCGGCGTATTGCTTACTTAATTTTTAATTTAATGTTCCATCGGCGTAATGCTTTCTTAAATTTAAATTCAAAGTGCCAGCGGCGTATTGCTTTCTTAAATTTCATTTCAAAGTGCCGTTGGCGTATTGTTTTCTTAAATTTAAATTCAAAGTGCCAGCGGCGTATTAGTTTCTTAAATATCCTTTCAAACTGGCTTTCGCGTATTGCTTTTTTAAATTTTATTTCAAAGTGCCAGCGGCGTATTGCTGTCTTAAATTTTATTTCAAAGTGCCAGCGGCGTATTGCTGTCTTAAATTTTATTTCAAAGAGCCAGCGGCGTAGTGCATTCTTAAATTTTACCTCAGAGCGCCAGCGGCGTATTGCTCTCTTAAATTTTATTTCAAAGTTCCATCGGCGTAATGCTTTCTTAAATTTAAATTCAAATTACCAGCGGCGTATTGCTTTCTTA
>NW_026533521.1:297-1499 GCF_026225885.1 Hylaeus anthracinus | reverse complement strand
ATTGCTTTTTTAAATTTTATTTCAAAGTGCCAGCGCCGTATTATTTTCCTGAATTTCATTTTACAGTGCCAGAGTCGTATTGCTTTCTTAAATTTCATTACACAGTGCCAGCGGCGTAATGATTTCTTAAATTTTATTTGAAAGTTCTAGCGCCGTATTGCTTTCTTAAATTTCATTTTACAGTGCCAGCGTCGTATTGCTTTCTTAAATTTCATTTCACAGTGCTAGCGACGTAATGCTTTTTTAAATTTTGTTTTAATGTGACAGCGACGTATTGCTTTCTTTAATTTTATTACACAGTGCTAGCGGCGTAATAATTTCCTAAATTTTATTTAAAAGTGCCAGCGGCGTATTGCTTTCTAAAATTTCATTTCACAGTGCCAGCGGCGTATTGCTTTCTTAAATTTCATTACACAGTGCCAGCGGCGTAATGCTTTCTTAAATTTTATTTCAAAATGTCAGCAGCGTAATAATTCGTAAATTGTATTTCAAAGAACCAGCGGCGTATTGTTTTCTTGAATTTCATTTCACAGTGCCAGCGGCGTAATTCTTTTTTAAATTTCATTACACAATGCCAGCGGCGTAATGATTTCTTAAATTTTATTCGAAAGTACTAGCGCCGTATTGCATTCTTAAATTTTATTTCAAAGTGCCAGCGGCGAATTGTTTTCTTGAATTTCATTTCACAGTGCCAGCGGCGTATTGCTTTCTTAAATTTCATTTCACAGTGCCAGGGGTGTATCGTTTTCCTAAATTTCATACCACAGTGCCAGCGTAGTATTGCTTTCTTAAATTACATTTCAAAGTACTAGCGCCGTATTGCTTTCTTAAATTTTATATCAAAGTGCCAGCGCCGTATTGTTTTCCTAAATTTCATTTTACAGTGCCAGCGTCGTATTGCTTTCTTAAATTTTATTACACAGTGCTAGCGACGTAATAATTTCTTAAATTTTATTTCAAAGTACTAGCGCCGTATTGCTTTTTTAAATTTTATTTCAAAGTGCCAGCGCCGTATTATTTTTCTAAATTTCATTTTACAGTGCCAGAGTCGTATTGCTTTCTTAAATTTTATTACACAGTGCCAGCGGCGTAATGATTTCTTAAATTTCAATTCACAGTTCTAGCGACGTAATGCTTTTTTAAATTTTATTTTATAGTGCCAGCGGCGTATTGCTTTCTTAAATTTCATTACACAGTGCCAG
>NW_026533521.1:0-287 GCF_026225885.1 Hylaeus anthracinus | reverse complement strand
GCTTTCTTAAATTTCATTTCACAGTGCCAGGGGTGTATTGTTTTCCTAAATTTCATACCACAGTGCCAGCGTCGTATTGCTTTCTTAAATTACATTTCAAAGTACCAGCGGCGTAATTTTCTCCTAAATTTCATTTCACAGTGCTAGCGACGTAATGCTTTTCTAAATTTTATTTTAATGTGCCAGCGACGTAATGCTTTCTTAAATTTTATTACACAGTGCTAGCGACGTAATAATTTCTTAAATTTTATTTCAAAGTACTAGCGCCGTATTGCTTTCTTAAATTT
>NW_026533520.1:949-1888 GCF_026225885.1 Hylaeus anthracinus | reverse complement strand
TTTCAAATTGGTATCGCGTATTGCATTCTTAAATTTTATTTCAAAGTGCCAACGGCGTATTGCTGTCTTAAATTTTCTTTAAAACTGGCTTCCGCGTATTGCTTTCTTAAATTTTATTTCAAAGTGACAGCGGCGTATTGCTTCCTTAAATTTGGTTTCATTGTGCCAGCGGCGTAGTGCATTCCTAAAATTTACCTTATAGCGCCAGCGGCGTACTGCTTTGTTAAATTTAAATTCAAAATGCTAGCAGCGTATTGTTTTCTTAAATTTAAATTGAAAGTACTAGCGGCGTATTGTTTTCATAAATTTTCTTACAAACTGGCTTCCGCGTATTGTTTTCTTAAATTTTATTTCAAAGTGACAGCGGCGTATTGGTTTCTTAAATTTTATTTCAATGTGCCAGGGGCGTAGTGCATTCTTAAATTTTACCTCAGAGCGATAGCGGCGTATTGCTTTGTTAAATTTACATTGAAAATTCCGGCGGCGTATTGTTTTCTTATTTATTCTTTCCAACTGGCTTCCGCGAATTGCTTTTTTAAATTATATTCTAAAGTAACAGCGGCGTAGTGCATTCTTAAATTTTAACTCATAGCGCTAGCGGCGTATTGCTTTGTTAAATTTAAATTCAAAGTGCTAGCGGCGTATTGGTTTCTTAAATATCCTTTCAAACTGGCATTTGGGTATTGCTTTTTTAAATTTTATTTTAAACTGGCTTCAGCGTAGTGCATTCTTAAATTTTAATCCATAGTGCCAGCGGCGTATTGGTTTCTTAAATTTTATTTCAATGTGCCAGCGGCGTAGTGCATTCTTAAATTTTACCTCAGAGCGATAGCAGCGTATTGCTTTGTTAAATTTAAATTGAAAATTCAGGCGGCGTATTGTTTTCTTAATTTTTCTTTCCAACTGGCTTCCGCGAATTGCTTTCTTAAATTTAATTTC
>NW_026533520.1:0-939 GCF_026225885.1 Hylaeus anthracinus | reverse complement strand
TTTCAAATTGGTATCGCGTATTGCATTCTTAAATTTTATTTCAAAGTGCCAACGGCGTATTGCTGTCTTAAATTTTCTTTAAAACTGGCTTCCGCGTATTGCTTTCTTAAATTTTATTTCAAAGTGACAGCGGCGTATTGCTTCCTTAAATTTGGTTTCATTGTGCCAGCGGCGTAGTGCATTCCTAAAATTTACCTTATAGCGCCAGCGGCGTACTGCTTTGTTAAATTTAAATTCAAAATGCTAGCAGCGTATTGTTTTCTTAAATTTAAATTGAAAGTACTAGCGGCGTATTGTTTTCATAAATTTTCTTACAAACTGGCTTCCGCGTATTGTTTTCTTAAATTTTATTTCAAAGTGACAGCGGCGTATTGGTTTCTTAAATTTTATTTCAATGTGCCAGGGGCGTAGTGCATTCTTAAATTTTACCTCAGAGCGATAGCGGCGTATTGCTTTGTTAAATTTACATTGAAAATTCCGGCGGCGTATTGTTTTCTTATTTATTCTTTCCAACTGGCTTCCGCGAATTGCTTTTTTAAATTATATTCTAAAGTAACAGCGGCGTAGTGCATTCTTAAATTTTAACTCATAGCGCTAGCGGCGTATTGCTTTGTTAAATTTAAATTCAAAGTGCTAGCGGCGTATTGGTTTCTTAAATATCCTTTCAAACTGGCATTTGGGTATTGCTTTTTTAAATTTTATTTTAAACTGGCTTCAGCGTAGTGCATTCTTAAATTTTAATCCATAGTGCCAGCGGCGTATTGGTTTCTTAAATTTTATTTCAATGTGCCAGCGGCGTAGTGCATTCTTAAATTTTACCTCAGAGCGATAGCAGCGTATTGCTTTGTTAAATTTAAATTGAAAATTCAGGCGGCGTATTGTTTTCTTAATTTTTCTTTCCAACTGGCTTCCGCGAATTGCTTTCTTAAATTTAATTTC
>NW_026533519.1:848-1428 GCF_026225885.1 Hylaeus anthracinus | reverse complement strand
AAGTGCCTGCGGCGTATTGCTTTCAAGAATTTTATTTCAGAGTGCCGCCCGCGTATTGCTTTCTTAACTTCTATTTCAAAGTGCCATCCGCGTATTGCTTTTTTAAATTGTATTTAAAGGTGCCTACGGCGTATTGCTTTCTTAACTTCTATTTCAAAGTGCCATCTGCGTATTGCTTTTTTAAATTGTATTTAAAAGTGCCTACGGCGTATTGCTTCACTAAATTCGATTTTAAATTGCCAGCCGCGTATTGCTTTCTTAAATTGTATTTAATAGTGCCTACGGCGTATTGCTTCCCTAAATTTTATTTCAAATTTGCCAGCCAAGTATTGCGTTCTTAATTTTTGTTACAAAGTGCCAGCGGCGTATTTCTTTCTTAAATTATATTTCAAAGTACCAGCAGCGTATTGCTTTCATAAATTTTATTTCAAAGTGCCACTTGCGTAATGCTTTCTTAAATTGTATTTCAAAATGCCTGCGGCGCATTGCTTCCCTAAATTTTATTTCAAAGTGCTATCCGCGTATTGCTTACCTAAATTTTATTTCATAGTGCCAGGCGCGTATTGCTTTCTTAAATTTT
>NW_026533519.1:0-838 GCF_026225885.1 Hylaeus anthracinus | reverse complement strand
ATTGCTTTCATAAATTTTATTTCATAGTGCCAGGCGCGTATTGCTTTATTAAATATTATTTTAAAGTGCCAGCGGCGTATTGCTTTCAAAAATTTTATTTCAAAGTGCCATCCTAGTATTGCTTCTTTTAATTGTATTTAAAAGTGCCATCCGCGTATTGCTTTCTTAAATTGTATTTAAAAGTGCCTACGGCGTATTGCTTCCCTAAATTTGATTTTAAATTGCCAGTCGCGTATTGCTTTCATAAATTTTATTTGAAAGTGCCAGCCGCGTATTGCTTTCATAAATTTTATTTCAAAGTGCCATCCGCGTATTGCATTTTCAAATTTTGTTTTAAAGTGCCATCCGCGTATTGCTTTCTTAAATTTTATTTCAAATTGCCATCCGCGTATTGCTTTCTTAAATTGTATTTAAAAGTGCCATTTGCGTACTGCATTCTCAAATTTTATATCAAAATGCCATCCGCGTATTGCATTCTCAAATTTTGTTTCAAAGTGCCATCCGCGTATTGCATTCTTAAATTGTATTTAAAAATGCCTACGGCGTAATGCTTCCCTAAATTTGATTTCAAATTGCCAGCCGCGTATTGCTTACCTAAATTTCATTTCACACTGACAGCGGCGTATTGCTTTCATAAATTTTATTTTAAAGTGCAATCACTGTATTGCTTTCTTAAATTGTATTCCAATGTGCCAGCCGCGTATTGCTTTCTTAAATTTTATTTTAAAGTGCTATCCGCGTATTGCATTCTCAAATTTTGTTTCAAAGTGCCATCTGTGTATTGCTTTCTCAAATTGTATTTCAAAATGCCTGCGGCGCATTGCTCCCCTAAATTGTA
>NW_026533518.1:834-1282 GCF_026225885.1 Hylaeus anthracinus | reverse complement strand
GCACTTTGGAGTGAAATTTAAGAAAGCAATACTCCGGTGGCACTTTACAATAAAATTTAAGGAAGCAATACGCTGCTCGCACTTTGGAGTGAAGTTTGGAAAAACAATACGTCGATGGCACTTTGGAGTGAAATTTAAGAAAGCAATACGCCGCTGGCACATTGAAATCAAATTTAAAAATGCAATACGCCGCTGGTATTTTAGAGTGAAATGTAAGAAAGCAATACGCCGCTGGCACTTTGAAGTGAAATTTATGAAGGCAATACGTTCCTGGCATGTTAAAAGAAAATGTAAGAAAACAATACACCGCTTGAAATTTGGAGTGAAATTTATAAAAGCAATACGCCAATGGCACTTTGAAATAAAACTTAAGGAGGCAATACGCCGCTGGCACTTTAGGGTAGAAATTGAGGGAAGCAATACGTTGCTAGCACTTTGAAGTGAATTT
>NW_026533518.1:0-824 GCF_026225885.1 Hylaeus anthracinus | reverse complement strand
GCAATAGGCCGCTAACACATTGGAGTGAAATTTAAGAAAGCAATACGCAGGTGGCACTTTGGAGTGAAATTTAAGGAAGCAATACGCCGCTGGCACTTTAGAGTGAAATTTAAGAAAGCAATACGCTGATGGCACTGTGGAGTAGAAGTTTAAGGGAGCAATACGCTGCTGGCACTTTGGAGTGAAATTTAAGAAAGCAATACGCCACTGGCATTTTGAAGTGAAACTTGAGAAACCAATACGCCGCTGGCACATCGAAGTGAAATTTAAAACAGCAATACGCCGATGGCACTTTGAAATAAAACATAAAGGAGCAATACGCCGCTGGCACATTGGAGTAAAACGTACAATAGCTATACGCCGCTGGCACATCGGAGTGAAATGTAAGAAAGCAATACGCCACTGGCACATTGAAATAAAATCTAAGGAAGCTATACGCCGCTGGCACTTTGGAGTAAAACGTACGATAGCAATACGCCGCTGTCACATTGAAATCAAATTTGAAAATGCAATACGCCGCTGGTGTTTTAGAGTGAAATGTAAGAAAGCAATACGCCGCTGGCACTTTGGAGTGAAATTTAAGGAAGCAATACGCCGCTCGCACTTTGTAGTGAAGTTTAGAAAAACAATACGTCGCTGGCACTTTGGAGTGAAATTTAAAAATGTAATACGGCGTTCGCAATTTCAAAGACATTTTAAGAAAGCAATACGCCGATTGCACTTCAAAATAAAATTTAAGGAAGCAAGACGCCGCTCGCACATTGGAGTGAAATTAATGAAAGCAATACGCCAATAGCACTGTGAAACAAAAGTTGAAATAGCAA
>NW_026533517.1:4862-8023 GCF_026225885.1 Hylaeus anthracinus | reverse complement strand
AGTAGAATTCGTGTAGAATTGGTGTAAAATTGGTGTAGAATGGGTGTGGAATTGGTGCAGAATTGGTGTAGTAGAATTGGTATAGAATTAATGTAGTAGAATTGTTGTAGAATTGGTTTAGAATCGGTGTAGAATCTGTGTGGAATTGTTGTTGAATTGGTGTAGAATGGGTGTAGTAGAATTGTTGTAGAATTGGTTTAGAATCGGTGTAGAATCTGTGTCTAATTGTTGTTGAATTGGTGTAGAATGGGTGTAGAATTGGTGTAGCAGAATTGGTGTGGAATTGCTGTAGAATGGGTGTGGAATTGGTGCGGAATTGGTGTAGAATAGGTGCAGTACAATGGGTATAGAATTGGTATAGAATTTGTGTAGAATTTGTGTAGAATTAGTGTAGCAGAATTGGTATAGAATTGGTATAGAATTGGGGTAGAATTAGTGCAGTAGAATTTTTGTTGAATTGGTTTAGAATTGGTGGAGAATAGGTGGAGAATTGGTGTAGTAGAATTTTTGTTGAATTGGAGTAGAATTAATAAGAGAATTGGTGTAGAATTAGTGCAGTAAAATTTTTGTTGAATTGGTTTAGAATTGGTGGAGAATTGGTGGAGAATTGGTGTTGTAGAATTGTTGCAGAATTGGTTTAGAATCGGTGTAGAATCGGTGTGGAATTGTTGTTGAATTGGTGCAGAATTGGTGTAGAATTGGTGTAGCAGAATTGGTGCGGAATTGGTGTAGAATGGGTGTAGAGTTAGTGCAGTAGAATTTTTGTTAAATTGGTTTAGAATTGGTGGAGAATTGGTGGAGAATTGGTGTAGTAGAATTGTTGTAGAATTGGTTTAGAATCGGTGTAAAATCGGTGTGGAATTGCTGTTGAATTAGTGCAGAATTGGTGTAGAATTGGTGTAGCAGAATTGGAGTGGAATTACTGTAGAATGGGTGTGGAATTGGTGTGGAATTGGTGTAGAATGGGTGTAGTAGAATTGGTGTAGAAATGGTGTAGCTTTGGGGGAGAATTGGTGCAGAATTAGTGTATAATTGGTGTAGTAGAATTAGTGTGAAATTGGTGTAGAATGGGTGTGGAATTGGTGTGGAATTGGTGCAGAATTGGTGTAGTAGAATTGGTATAGATTTGGTGTAGAAGTGGTGTAGAATTGTTGTAGAATTGGTGTAGAATTGTTGTCGAATTGGTGCAGAATTGGTGTAGTAGAATTGGTATAGAATTGGTATAGAATTGGTGTAGAATTAGTGTAGAATTAGTGTAGCAGAGATGGTATAGATTTGGTATAGAATTGGTGTAGAATTAGTGTAGTAGAATTTTTGTTGAAATGGTGTAGAATTGGTGTGGAATTGGTGTAGAATGGGTGTAGTGGAATTCGTGTAGAATTGGTGTAGAATTGGTGTAGCATGGGTGTGGAATTGGTGCAGAATTGGTGTAGTAGAATTGGTATAGAATTATTGTAGTAGAATTGTTGTAGAATTGGTTTAGAATCGGTGTAGAATCTGTGTGGAATTGTTGTTGAATTGGTGTAGAATGGGTGTAGTAGAATTGAGGTAGAATTAGTGAAGCAGTGGTGGAGAATTGGTGCAGAATTGGTGTATAATTGGTGTAGTAGAATTAGTGTGAAATTGGTGTAGAATGGTTGTGGAACTGGTGTGGAATTGGTGCAGAATTGGTGTAGTAGAATTGGTATACATTTGGTGTAGAATTGGTGTAGAATTAGTGTAGAATTGGTGTAGCAGAAAGGATATAGAATTGGTGTTGAAGTAATGTAGAATTCGTGTGGTATTGATGTGGAATTGGTGTATAATGGGTGTAGTAGAATTGGTGTAGAATTGCTGTAGAATTAGTGGAAAATTGGTGTAGAATTGTTCTTGAACTGGTGTAGAATTTGTGTAGTAGGATTGGTGTAGAATTGGTGTAGAATTTTTGTCGAATTGGTGCAGAATTAGTGTAGTAGAATTGGTATAGAATTAATGTAGTAGAATTGTTGTAGAATTGCTTTAGAATCGGTGTAGAATCTGTGTGGAATTGTTGTTGAATTGGTGTAGAATGGGTGTAGTAGAATTGGTGTAGATTTGGTGTAGAAGTAGTGTAGTAGAATTTTTGTTGAATTGGTGTAGAATTGGTGGAGAATTGGTGGTGAATGTGTGTGGAATTGGTGTGGAATTGGTGCAGAATTGGTGTAGTAGAATTAGTATAGATTTGGTGTAGAATTGGTGTAGAATTAGTGTAGAATTTGTGTAGCAGACCTGGTATAGAATTGGTGTAGAAGTTGTAGAATTAGTGTGGTATTGGTGTGGAATTGGTGTATAATGGGTGTAGTAGAATTGGTGTAGAATTGGTGTAGAATTAGTGGAAAATTGGTGTAGAATTGTTCTTGAACTGGTGTAGAATTTGTGTAGTAGGTTTGGTGTAGAATTGGTGTAGAATTTTTGTCGAATTGGTGCAGAATTAGTGTAGTAGAATTGATATAGAATTAATGTAGTAGAATTGTTGTAGAATTGCTTTAGAATCGGTGTAGAATCTGTGTGGAATTGTTGTTGAATTGGTGTAGAATGGGTGTAGTAGAATTGGTGTAGAAATGGTGTAGCATTGGGGGAGAATTGGTGCAGAATTAGTGTATAATTGGTGTAGTAGAATTAGTGTGAAATTGGTGTAGAATGGGTGTGGAATTGGTGTGGGATTGGTGCAGAATTGGTGTAGTAGAATTGGTATAGATTTGGTGTAGAATTGGTGTAGAATTAGTGTTGAATTGGTCTAGCAAAATTGGTATAGAATTGGTGTAGAAGTGGTGTAAAATTAGTGTGGTACTGGTGTGGAATTGGTGTAGAATGGGTGTAGTAGAATTCGTGTAGAATTGGTGTAAAATTGGTGTAGAATGGGTGTAGTAGAATTGGTGTAGAAATGGTGCAGCATTAGGGGAGAATTGGTGCAGAGTTAGTGTATAATTAGTGTAGTAGAATTAGTGTGAAATTGGTGTAGAATGGGTGTGGAATTGGTGTGGAATTGGTGCAGAATTGGTGTAGTAGAATTGGTATTGATTTGGTGTAGAATTGGTGTAGAATTGTTGTAGAATTGGTGTAGAATTGTTGTCGAATTGGTGCAGAATTGGTGTAGTAGAATTGGTATAGAATTGGTATAGAATTGGTGTAGAATTAGTGTA
>NW_026533517.1:0-4762 GCF_026225885.1 Hylaeus anthracinus | reverse complement strand
GTGGAATTGGTGCAGAATTGGTGTAGTAGAATTGGTATAGAATTGGTATAGAATTGGTGTAGAATTAGTGTAGAATTAGTGTAGCAGAGATGGTATAGATTTGGTATAGAATTGGTGTAGAATTAGTGTAGTAGAATTTTTGTTAAAATGGTGTAGAATTGGTGAAGAATTGGTGTAGACTTAGTGCAGTACAATTTTTGTTGAATTGGTTTAGAATTGGTGGAGAATTGGTGGAGAATTGGTGTAGTAGAATTGTTGTAGAATTGGTTTAAAATCGGTGTAGAATCGGTGTTGAATTGCTGTTGAATTGGTGCAGAATTGGTGTATAATTTGTGTAGTAGAATATGTGTGAAATTGGTGTAGAATGGGTGTGGAATTGGTGCGGAATTGGTGCAGAATTGGTGTAGTAGAATTGGTATAGATTTGGTGTAGAATTGGTGTAGAATTAGTGTTAAATTGGTGTAGCAGAATTGGTATAAAATTGGTGTAGAAGTGGTGTAGAATTAGTGTGGTATTGGTGTGGAATAGGTGTAGAATTGATGTTGAATTAGTGTAAAATTTGTGTAGTAGAATTGGTATAGATTTTGTATGGAATTAGTGTAGAATTGGTATGGAATTGTTGTAGAAAGGCTGTACTAGATATGGTGCAGAATTGGTGTAGAATTAGTGTAGTAGAAATGGTATAGATTTGGTGTAGAATTGGTGTAGAATTAGTGTGGTATTGGTGTGGAATTGGTGTAGAATGGGTGTAGTAGAATTGGTGTAGAATTAGTGTAGCATTGGTGGAGAATTTGTGCAGACTTGGTGTATAATTTGTGTAGTAGAATATGTGTGAAATTGGTGTAGAATGGGTGTAGAATGGGTGTGGAATTGGTGCAGAATTGGTGTAGTAGAATTGGTATAGAATTATGGTAGAATTAGTGTAGAATTAATGTAGCAAAATTGGTTTAGAATTGGTATAGAATTGGTGTAGAATTAGTGTAGTAGGATTTTTGTTGAATTGGTGTAGAATTAGTGTAGTATTGGTGTAGTAAAATTGGTATAGAATTGCTATAGAGTTGTTATAGAATTGGTATAGAATTGTTGTAGAATTGGTGTTGAATTGGTGTAGCAGAATTAGTATAAAATTGGTGTAAAATATTTGTGGAATTGGTGTGGAATTGGTGTAGAATTGGTGCAGAATTGGTGTAGAATTGGTGTAGAAGTGGGGTAGAATTCGTGTGGTAGAATTTGTGTGGATTTGGTGTAGAGTGGGTGTGGAATTAGTGGGGAATTGGTTTAGAATGGGTGTGAAATTAGTAAGAAATTGGTGTAGAATGGGTGTGGAATTGATGTGGAATTGGTGCAGAAGTGGTGTAGTAGAATTAGTATAGATTTGGTGTAGAATTAGTGTAGAATTAGTGTAGAATTGGTGTACCAGAGATGGTACAGAATTGGTATCGTATTGGTGTAGAATTAGTGTAGTAGAATTGTTGTAGAATTGGTTTAGAATCGGTGTAGAATCGGTGTGGAATTGCTGTTGAATTTATGCAGAATTGGTGTAGAATTGGTGTAGCAGAATTGGTGTGAAATTGCTGCAGAATGGGTGTGGAATTGGTGCGGAATTGGTGTAGAATGGGTGTAGTAGAATTGGTATAGAATTGGTATAGAATTTGTCTACAATTTGTGTAGAATTAGTGTAGCAGAATTGGTATAGAATTGGTATAGAATTGGTGTAGAACTAGTGCAGTAGAATTTTTGTTGAATTGGTGTAGAATTGGTGTAGAAATGGTGTAGAATTGGTGTAGAATTGGTTTAGAATTGGTGTAAAATTAGTGTAGAATTGTTGTTGAATTAGTGCAGAATTAGTGTAGAATTGGTGCAGAATTGGTATAGAATTAGTGTAGAATTTTGTGTAGAATTAGTGTGGAATAGGTTGCGAATTGGTGTAGAATTGGTGGAGAACTGGTGGAGAATTTGTGTATAATTGGTGTAGTAGAATTGTTGTGGAATTGGTGTAGAATTGGTGTAGAATTGGTGTAGAATTGTTCTTGAACTGGTGTAAAATTGGTGTAGAATTAAAGTAGAATTGGTGTAGAATTGGTGTATAATGGGTGTAGAATTGGTGTAGAATTGGCGTAGTATTAGTGAAGTAAAATTGGTATAGAACTGGTATAGAATAGGTGTAGAATTGATGTTGAATTAGTGTAAAATTTGTGTAGTAGAATTGGTATAGATTTTGTATGGAATTAGTGTAGAATTGCTGTGGAATTGTTGTAGAAAGGCTGTACTAGAATTGGTGCAGAATTGGTGTAGAATTAGTGTAGTAGAAATGGTATAGATTTGGTGTAGAATTGGTGTAGAATTAGTGTGGTATTGGTGTGGAATTGGTGTAGAATGGGTGTAGTAGAATTGGTGTAGAATTGGTGTAGCATTGGTGGAGAATTTGTGCAGACTTGGTGTACAATTTGTGTAGTAGAATATGTGTGAAATTGGTGTAGAATGGGTGTAGAATGGGTGTGGAATTGGTGCAGAATTGGTGTAGTAGAATTGGTATAGAATTATGGTAGAATTAGTGTAGAATTAATGTAGCAAAATTGGTTTAGAATTGGTATAGAATTGGTGTAGTAGAATTGGTATAGAATTGGTATAGAATTGGTGTAGAATTAGTGTAGAATTAGTGTAGAATTAGTGTAGCAGAGATGGTTTAGATTTGGTATAGAGTTGGTGTAGAATTAGTGTAGTAGAATTTTTGTTGAATTGGTGTAGAATTGGTGGAGAATTGGTGTAGAGTTAGTGCAGTAGAATTTTTGTTGAATTGGTTTAGAATTGGTGGAGAATTGGTAAGAGAATTGGTGTAGTAGAATTGTTGTAGAAATGATTTAGAGTCGGTGTGGAATTGTTGTTGAATTGGTGCAGAATTGGTGTAGAATTGGTGTAGCAGAATTGGTGTGGAATTGCTGTAGAATGGGTGTGGAATTGGTGCGGAATTGGTGCGGAATTGCTGTAGCGTGGGTGTAGTAGAATTGGTATAGAATTGGTATAGAATTTGTGTAGAATTTGTGTAGAATTAGTGTAGCAGAATTGGTATAGAATTGGTATAGAATTGGTGTAGAATTAGTGCAGTAGAATTTTTGTTGAATTGGTTTAGAAATGGTGGAGAATTGGTGGTGATTTGGTGTAGTAGAATTGTTGTAGAATAGGTTTAGAATCGGTGTAGAATCAGTGTGGAATTGCTGTTGAATTGGTGTAGAATTTGTGTAGAATTAGTGTAGCAGAATTGGTATAGAATTGGTATAGAATTCGGGTAGAATTAGTGCAGTAGAATTTTTGTTGAATTGGTTTAGAATTGGTGGAGAATTGGTGGAGAATTGGTGTAGTAGAATTGTTGTAGAATTGGTTTAGAATCGGTGTAGAATCGGTGTGGAATTGTTGTTGAATTGGTGCAGAATTGGTGTAGAATTGGTGTAGCAGAATTGGTGCGGAATTGGTGTAGAATGGGTGTAGAATTAGTGCAGTAGAATTTTTGTTGAATTGGTTTAGAATTGGTGGAGAATTGGTGGAGAATTAGTGTAGTAGAATTGTTGTAGAATTGGTTTAGAATCGGTGTAGAATCGGTGTGGAATTGCTGTTGAATTAGTGCAGAATTGGTGTAGAATTGGTGTAGCAGAATTGGAGTGGAAGTGCTGTAGAATGGGTGTGGAATTGGTGTGCATTTGGTGTAGAATGGGTGTAGTAGAATTGGGGTAGAATTGGTGTAGCATTGGTGCAGAATTGGTGTAGTAGAATTAGTATGGAATTGGTGTAGAATTAGTGTAGAATTAGTGTAGCAGAGATAGTATAGAATTGGTATAGAATTGGTGTAGAATTGGTGTAGAGTTAGTGTTGTAGAATTTCTGTTGAATTGGTGTAGAATTGGTGGAGAATTGGTGGTGAATGTGTGTGGAATTGGTGTGGAATTGGTGCAGAATTGGTGTAGAATTAGTGTAGTAGAAATGGTATAGATTTGGTGTAGAATTGGTGTAGAATTAGTGTGGTATTGATGTAGAATTAGTGTAGAATAGGTGTAGTAGAATTGGTGTAGAATTGGTGTAGAATTGGTGTAGAATTATTGTCGAATTGGAGCAGAATTGGTGTAGTAGAATTGGTATAGAATTGGTATAGAATTGGTGTAGAATTAGTGTAGAATTGGTGTAGCAGTATTGGTATAGAATTGGTGTAGAATTAGTGTAGTAGAATTTTTGTGGAATTGGTGTAGAATTGGTGTAGTAGAATTCGTGTAGAATTGGTGTAGAATTGGTGTAGAATTATTGTCGAATTGGAGCAGAATTGGTGTAGTAGAATTGGTATAGAATTGGTATAGAATTGGTGTAGAATTAGTGTAGAATTAGTGTAGCAGAATTGGTATAGAATTGGTGTAGAATTAGTGTAGTAGAATTTTTGTGGAATTGGTGTAGAATTGGTGTAGAATTTGTGTAGCCGAATTGGTGTGTAATTGGTGTAGAATTGGTTTAGAATTGTTGTTAAATTGGTGCAGAATTGGTGTAGTACAATTGGTATAGATTTGGTGTAGAATTAGTGTAGAATTAGTGTAGAATAGGTAGCGAATTGTTCTTGAACTGGTGCAGAATTGGTGCAGAATTGGTGTAGCAGAATTGGTGTGGAATTGCTGTAGAATGGGTGTAGAATGGGTGTGGAATTGGTGCGGAATTGGTGTACAATGGGTGTAGTAGAGATTGTATAGAATTGGTGTAGAATTAGTGCAGTAGAATTTTTGTTGAAT
>NW_026533516.1:3246-6482 GCF_026225885.1 Hylaeus anthracinus | reverse complement strand
GGCCGCTCGAACGGTCTACGCGCGCTCTGATTGGTCGGGGTTTTCCCTTAATATCTCCTTAACGAAGCCCCATCCGACATTTTTGTAAAGGAAATTGTTGTTCAGAATCGTCTCAACTACCCCCCATTTCCGGCTCCTCCCCGACTTTTGGGACATAGATTATAGTATAGATTACAGTGTCCAACAAATTTAAACTTTTTTTAAATTCCACGATATCCACTACGTGATTCTAATAGGGTTCCTCGTCCTAAATACAAATCTGAAGACATATTCCTTCAGAATTATCTGCTCTTTTGAATGCCTGTAAATGAACGCCGAAGTTCAAAAAGTTGCCGACGCAAGTACTTTTCACGAAATACTTTTGTATTTTAATGAAAAGTTATTCACCTAGGTCGAATTTACTATGCATTATAGGTTTCTGCAAACATTTCTGAAGAGAAAACCACCCGCCGCGAATGTTGTAACGTTTTCTAGTTCGTACAGATCCAGAAAATATTAATTTAGAACGCACGAATTCTGTTTGCCGGCGCACAGGTTTCGCTCGTTTTATATCGGTGAATCAGGGCCGTTGTCATGCATTCTGCACAATCGTCGCCACGTGCTTTAATCTTTTTTTATTTAAGTTAATGTTTGGGGGCTAAACTCTGCTCTAAAGAGAAATTTGTCAGGTAGCAGTTTTCATTTAAAATTAACAACAAAATATGCAATTATAGATTGAATTAATTGTTAAATAATTCAAGTTAGATTTAAATAAAGTTTCCTCAATATCAAATTAACAAAAGTCGAAAATTGAAGATACAAAAACGGGAAATTATTAGCTGTATAGCCGTATCCTGTCTCTCCTGCAATTTTTGTATCGCCCTCTCTATCCTTGTCCCGGAGTTTCCTACTTTTTCCGCAACTGTTGCTAAAGTCAACTCGGAGTTTGACGGGTAATGCAGCGAGGTGACATTACCGGCAAAAGTGGGCCTAAAAAGGGGTTCACGATTTTTCGTCCTTATATTAGCATATTTTGGACTGAATGAGGGCTCATTCGAAAGAGGAAGGTCCAACGAAGGATGCTCTGGTCATGATAGAACGATAGCGTGTTGATATTTAATAATATGAGCGTCCAAAGTTGAATAAAAGTCGAGCAAAACACATCCGTAGAATGGAAGTATTTTTAGGTTACTAAATGGATTTTGTGACTCGAATGATGACCAGAGCACCCTTCGTTGGACCTTCTTCTTTCGAATGAGCCCTCATTCAACCCAAAATATGCTAATATAAGAACAAAAAGCGAAAAATCATAAAAACATTCCCAAAGACGAGTTCCGCCATTTTGACGATAATGCAGAGCAAGTTACGTCACAAATTTAGTTCAGATAATCGATAGGAGATGGCGCTTACTGAGGACGACTGCTAACGTGATGTCGATACAATTGCGATGTTGCCGTTCTCACAACAGCGTTTCTCTACCCTATTGCCATTTCACTGAGGTCGAAATCGCGCTTAGCATCCCGATCCCGTATCCTTAATTTGCCAGCGTCGACTCTCAGTCTCCCTTCCTTCTTCATCGAACTGTTTCTTTCTACTTTCGTCGTCGCTTCGAAACTCTAGCTTTGCGCTTGACGCGGTTTGATCCCAGTAGGAGTCACTTATTTTTTTTTTTACTTTTTCTCCCGTTTGTATCATGTTTTGTTATGGAAACTACCTCTTTATATATTAACATTATTTTTATACAATATTGTGCAATTTTTATGCTTTTTGTCGCTTTGAAAAAGAAGTCATGATGTGAACAGGAGTTTCTACAAGCTTTTATAAAAACTTACGTCCTTATAGTTTGTAAATAACAATTTAATTATATTAAACAAACATTGCACAACTTCTTTCTTCTTTCTTTTTTATCCTTTTCTTTCTTTCTTCTTTTCTTTTTTTTCTTCCTTCTTTTTTCTGACTTCTTTTTCAATGCGAAAAAAAATATAAAAATTTCACAATATTGTATAAAAATAGTCTTAATATATAAAAACGTAGTTTCCATAACAAAACATGGTACAAACTGAAAAAAAAATTAAACAAAAAAATAAGCGACTGTCACCGAGATCGAATCGCTTCCAGCGCAAAAGATCGCCTTCGCAATATGGCACTCTATTGACTGTGCTACGCTGCTTCTAAAATACCCTCGACTCTTATAGTCGGTTCACACACGGCAATCGAAATTGCCCTACATACCTCTGCAGAGATTGTTCTACATACCCTTCTTTACATATGAAAAAAATTTGATTAAATAATTCGGGGGACACTAGACGATGTCTCCTTGTAAGCTATGTGAACGTGGGACCTGACTTAAAAAATTAACTTTTTTTTACGGAAAATGATAGTATTTCGTTTGTAGTTTCATCAATTGATAAATGAAAAAAAATTGTAACAACCTAATACTAAAATCGAACGAAACACAATCATTTTCCGTAAAAAAAAGTTAATTTTTTGGCAGTTGGGTGTCAGGTTCACATACCCTAGTAGCACAAAATATTGAATACAGATTCATCCAATAAAAGAGATTGAATCTCATTTTAATATTTAAATATACATATGATGTTTATTCTAGATTTAGACAAAAATATTCTTTTGTTTTAAGTATAAAATGAATATCTATTCAATATTTAGAATGGAATATTTTTTCCCAAATATAAAATACATGTTTATTTAATATTCGCAACGATATATTTTTTCTCGAATATAAAATACCATATTCGTCTGATATTCAAATTCTCACCGAGGTAAAAAAAATTAAAATAACTTGTTTTAATGGAATCCAATCACAAGAAATAAAGTAATTGTTGAGGGTTTACTCCAGGGAACTTGCGGAGAATCAAGCAGACCACATTGTAGTTACAATAAACATATATTTAAAGAGTAATTGGATAATATATAATATATATGCGCCACACATAAATCCGCACAACGGTGCATAGAGAACAAATACACATCGCAAAAACGGGAGTACCCCAAAGGAGGCACGGAGTTCGAATATTATTCTGACACTCCCCCTTTCGAAGTACGCTATTTAGCTCACTTTCCCTATATTCTAATTATACAGGGTGTCCCAAAAGTTGGGGAGGAGCCGGAAATGGGGGGCAGCTGAGACGATTCTGAACGACAATTTCCTTTGCAAAAATGTCGGATGGGGCTTCGTTAAGGAGATATTAAGGGAAAACCCCGACCAATCAGAGCGCGCGTAGACCGTTCGAGCGGCC
>NW_026533516.1:0-3236 GCF_026225885.1 Hylaeus anthracinus | reverse complement strand
GGCCGCTCGAACGGTCTACGCGCGCTCTGATTGGTCGGGGTTTTCCCTTAATATCTCCTTAACGAAGCCCCATCCGACATTTTTGTAAAGGAAATTGTTGTTCAGAATCGTCTCAACTACCCCCCATTTCCGGCTCCTCCCCGACTTTTGGGACATAGATTATAGTATAGATTACAGTGTCCAACAAATTTAAACTTTTTTTAAATTCCACGATATCCACTACGTGATTCTAATAGGGTTCCTCGTCCTAAATACAAATCTGAAGACATATTCCTTCAGAATTATCTGCTCTTTTGAATGCCTGTAAATGAACGCCGAAGTTCAAAAAGTTGCCGACGCAAGTACTTTTCACGAAATACTTTTGTATTTTAATGAAAAGTTATTCACCTAGGTCGAATTTACTATGCATTATAGGTTTCTGCAAACATTTCTGAAGAGAAAACCACCCGCCGCGAATGTTGTAACGTTTTCTAGTTCGTACAGATCCAGAAAATATTAATTTAGAACGCACGAATTCTGTTTGCCGGCGCACAGGTTTCGCTCGTTTTATATCGGTGAATCAGGGCCGTTGTCATGCATTCTGCACAATCGTCGCCACGTGCTTTAATCTTTTTTTATTTAAGTTAATGTTTGGGGGCTAAACTCTGCTCTAAAGAGAAATTTGTCAGGTAGCAGTTTTCATTTAAAATTAACAACAAAATATGCAATTATAGATTGAATTAATTGTTAAATAATTCAAGTTAGATTTAAATAAAGTTTCCTCAATATCAAATTAACAAAAGTCGAAAATTGAAGATACAAAAACGGGAAATTATTAGCTGTATAGCCGTATCCTGTCTCTCCTGCAATTTTTGTATCGCCCTCTCTATCCTTGTCCCGGAGTTTCCTACTTTTTCCGCAACTGTTGCTAAAGTCAACTCGGAGTTTGACGGGTAATGCAGCGAGGTGACATTACCGGCAAAAGTGGGCCTAAAAAGGGGTTCACGATTTTTCGTCCTTATATTAGCATATTTTGGACTGAATGAGGGCTCATTCGAAAGAGGAAGGTCCAACGAAGGATGCTCTGGTCATGATAGAACGATAGCGTGTTGATATTTAATAATATGAGCGTCCAAAGTTGAATAAAAGTCGAGCAAAACACATCCGTAGAATGGAAGTATTTTTAGGTTACTAAATGGATTTTGTGACTCGAATGATGACCAGAGCACCCTTCGTTGGACCTTCTTCTTTCGAATGAGCCCTCATTCAACCCAAAATATGCTAATATAAGAACAAAAAGCGAAAAATCATAAAAACATTCCCAAAGACGAGTTCCGCCATTTTGACGATAATGCAGAGCAAGTTACGTCACAAATTTAGTTCAGATAATCGATAGGAGATGGCGCTTACTGAGGACGACTGCTAACGTGATGTCGATACAATTGCGATGTTGCCGTTCTCACAACAGCGTTTCTCTACCCTATTGCCATTTCACTGAGGTCGAAATCGCGCTTAGCATCCCGATCCCGTATCCTTAATTTGCCAGCGTCGACTCTCAGTCTCCCTTCCTTCTTCATCGAACTGTTTCTTTCTACTTTCGTCGTCGCTTCGAAACTCTAGCTTTGCGCTTGACGCGGTTTGATCCCAGTAGGAGTCACTTATTTTTTTTTTTACTTTTTCTCCCGTTTGTATCATGTTTTGTTATGGAAACTACCTCTTTATATATTAACATTATTTTTATACAATATTGTGCAATTTTTATGCTTTTTGTCGCTTTGAAAAAGAAGTCATGATGTGAACAGGAGTTTCTACAAGCTTTTATAAAAACTTACGTCCTTATAGTTTGTAAATAACAATTTAATTATATTAAACAAACATTGCACAACTTCTTTCTTCTTTCTTTTTTATCCTTTTCTTTCTTTCTTCTTTTCTTTTTTTTCTTCCTTCTTTTTTCTGACTTCTTTTTCAATGCGAAAAAAAATATAAAAATTTCACAATATTGTATAAAAATAGTCTTAATATATAAAAACGTAGTTTCCATAACAAAACATGGTACAAACTGAAAAAAAAATTAAACAAAAAAATAAGCGACTGTCACCGAGATCGAATCGCTTCCAGCGCAAAAGATCGCCTTCGCAATATGGCACTCTATTGACTGTGCTACGCTGCTTCTAAAATACCCTCGACTCTTATAGTCGGTTCACACACGGCAATCGAAATTGCCCTACATACCTCTGCAGAGATTGTTCTACATACCCTTCTTTACATATGAAAAAAATTTGATTAAATAATTCGGGGGACACTAGACGATGTCTCCTTGTAAGCTATGTGAACGTGGGACCTGACTTAAAAAATTAACTTTTTTTTACGGAAAATGATAGTATTTCGTTTGTAGTTTCATCAATTGATAAATGAAAAAAAATTGTAACAACCTAATACTAAAATCGAACGAAACACAATCATTTTCCGTAAAAAAAAGTTAATTTTTTGGCAGTTGGGTGTCAGGTTCACATACCCTAGTAGCACAAAATATTGAATACAGATTCATCCAATAAAAGAGATTGAATCTCATTTTAATATTTAAATATACATATGATGTTTATTCTAGATTTAGACAAAAATATTCTTTTGTTTTAAGTATAAAATGAATATCTATTCAATATTTAGAATGGAATATTTTTTCCCAAATATAAAATACATGTTTATTTAATATTCGCAACGATATATTTTTTCTCGAATATAAAATACCATATTCGTCTGATATTCAAATTCTCACCGAGGTAAAAAAAATTAAAATAACTTGTTTTAATGGAATCCAATCACAAGAAATAAAGTAATTGTTGAGGGTTTACTCCAGGGAACTTGCGGAGAATCAAGCAGACCACATTGTAGTTACAATAAACATATATTTAAAGAGTAATTGGATAATATATAATATATATGCGCCACACATAAATCCGCACAACGGTGCATAGAGAACAAATACACATCGCAAAAACGGGAGTACCCCAAAGGAGGCACGGAGTTCGAATATTATTCTGACACTCCCCCTTTCGAAGTACGCTATTTAGCTCACTTTCCCTATATTCTAATTATACAGGGTGTCCCAAAAGTTGGGGAGGAGCCGGAAATGGGGGGCAGCTGAGACGATTCTGAACGACAATTTCCTTTGCAAAAATGTCGGATGGGGCTTCGTTAAGGAGATATTAAGGGAAAACCCCGACCAATCAGAGCGCGCGTAGACCGTTCGAGCGGCC
>NW_026533515.1:1366-2722 GCF_026225885.1 Hylaeus anthracinus | reverse complement strand
CGGCGTAATGCTATCTTAAATTTTATTTTAGACTGCCAGAGGCGGAATGCTTTCTTAAATTTCATTTCACAGTGCCAGTATCGTAATGCTTCCTTAAATTTTATTTCAAAGTGCCAGCGTTGTAATGCTTTTTTAAATTTCATTTTTTCAGTGCCAGTGGCATGATGCTTCCTTAGATTTCATTTCGCAGTGCCAGCGGCGTATTGCTCTCTTAGATTTCATTTCGCAGAGCCAGCGGCGTAAGGCTTTCTTGAATTTAATTTTAAAATGCCAACGTCGTATTGCATCTGTAATTTCATTTCAAAATGCTAGCGGCGTATTGCTCTCTTAAATTTTATTTCGCAGTGCCAACGGCGTAATGCTTTCTTAAATTTTATTTCAAACTGCCAGCAACGGAATGTTTTCCTTAATTTTATTTCAAAATGCCAACGGCGTATTGCTTTCTTAAATTTTATGTCAAAGTGCGAGCGGCGTAATGCTTTCTTAAAATTTAATTTCAAAATGCCAACAGCGAATTGCTTTCTTAAATTTCATTTGACTGTGCCAGCGGCGTAATGATTTTTTAAATTTTATTTCAATGTACTAGCGGCGTATTGCTCTTTTAAAATTCATTTCGCAGTGTCAGCGGCGTATTGCTTTCTTAAATTTTATTTAAAAGTGCCAGCGGCGTATTGCTCTCTTAATTTTCATTTCGCAGTGCCAGTGGCGTAATGCTTTCTCAAATTTTATTTTTACAATGCCAGCGGCGCATTGCTTTCTTAAATTTTACTTCAAAGTACCATAGGCGTATTGATTTCTTAATCATTATTTCAAAGTTCTAGCGGCGTATTGGGTTCCTAACTATTATTTCATAATGCCAGCGGCGTATTGCTCTCTTAATTTTTATTTCACAGTGACAGCGGCATAATGCTTCCTTAATTTTTATTTCAAAATACCAACGTCGTATTGCTTTCTCAAATTTCATTTCACAGTGTCAGCTGCGTAATGATGTCTTACATTTCATTTCAAAATGCTAGCGTCGTATTGCTCTCTTAAATTTCATTTCGCAGTGCCAGCGGCGTTTTGCCTCCTTAAATTTTATTTCAAAATGCCAACGACGTAATGCTGTCCTAAATTTTATGTTAAAATGCCAAAAGCGAATTGCTTTCTTAAATTTCATTTGACAGTGCCAGCGGCGTAATGATTTCTTAAATTTTATTTCGCAGTGCCAGCGGCGTAATGCTTTCTTAAATTTCATTTCACAGTGCCAGTGGCGTATTTCATCCTTAATTTTTATTTCAAAGTGCCAGCGGCGCATTGCTCTCTTCAATTTCATTTCGCAGTGCCAGCGGCGTATTGCACTCTTAAATTTCATTT
>NW_026533515.1:0-1356 GCF_026225885.1 Hylaeus anthracinus | reverse complement strand
CGGCGTAATGCTATCTTAAATTTTATTTTAGACTGCCAGAGGCGGAATGCTTTCTTAAATTTCATTTCACAGTGCCAGTATCGTAATGCTTCCTTAAATTTTATTTCAAAGTGCCAGCGTTGTAATGCTTTTTTAAATTTCATTTTTTCAGTGCCAGTGGCATGATGCTTCCTTAGATTTCATTTCGCAGTGCCAGCGGCGTATTGCTCTCTTAGATTTCATTTCGCAGAGCCAGCGGCGTAAGGCTTTCTTGAATTTAATTTTAAAATGCCAACGTCGTATTGCATCTGTAATTTCATTTCAAAATGCTAGCGGCGTATTGCTCTCTTAAATTTTATTTCGCAGTGCCAACGGCGTAATGCTTTCTTAAATTTTATTTCAAACTGCCAGCAACGGAATGTTTTCCTTAATTTTATTTCAAAATGCCAACGGCGTATTGCTTTCTTAAATTTTATGTCAAAGTGCGAGCGGCGTAATGCTTTCTTAAAATTTAATTTCAAAATGCCAACAGCGAATTGCTTTCTTAAATTTCATTTGACTGTGCCAGCGGCGTAATGATTTTTTAAATTTTATTTCAATGTACTAGCGGCGTATTGCTCTTTTAAAATTCATTTCGCAGTGTCAGCGGCGTATTGCTTTCTTAAATTTTATTTAAAAGTGCCAGCGGCGTATTGCTCTCTTAATTTTCATTTCGCAGTGCCAGTGGCGTAATGCTTTCTCAAATTTTATTTTTACAATGCCAGCGGCGCATTGCTTTCTTAAATTTTACTTCAAAGTACCATAGGCGTATTGATTTCTTAATCATTATTTCAAAGTTCTAGCGGCGTATTGGGTTCCTAACTATTATTTCATAATGCCAGCGGCGTATTGCTCTCTTAATTTTTATTTCACAGTGACAGCGGCATAATGCTTCCTTAATTTTTATTTCAAAATACCAACGTCGTATTGCTTTCTCAAATTTCATTTCACAGTGTCAGCTGCGTAATGATGTCTTACATTTCATTTCAAAATGCTAGCGTCGTATTGCTCTCTTAAATTTCATTTCGCAGTGCCAGCGGCGTTTTGCCTCCTTAAATTTTATTTCAAAATGCCAACGACGTAATGCTGTCCTAAATTTTATGTTAAAATGCCAAAAGCGAATTGCTTTCTTAAATTTCATTTGACAGTGCCAGCGGCGTAATGATTTCTTAAATTTTATTTCGCAGTGCCAGCGGCGTAATGCTTTCTTAAATTTCATTTCACAGTGCCAGTGGCGTATTTCATCCTTAATTTTTATTTCAAAGTGCCAGCGGCGCATTGCTCTCTTCAATTTCATTTCGCAGTGCCAGCGGCGTATTGCACTCTTAAATTTCATTT
>NW_026533514.1:551-1092 GCF_026225885.1 Hylaeus anthracinus | reverse complement strand
AAATCTAGCGCAATTCTACTCCAATTCAACACCAATTCTTCATCAATTCTTCATCAATTCTACAGAAATTTTACACCAACTCTAACCGAATGCTACACCAATTCTACACCAATTCCACATTTATTCTACACCAATACTGCACAAAATCTACACCAATTCTAAAACAATTCTACACGAATTCTACACCAATTCTACAACACAAATGCTACACCAAATCTATACCAATTCTACACAAATTCTACATCAATCCTACACGAATTCTACAGTATTTCTACACCAAATCTACACCAATTCTGCACAAATTCTACGCCAATTCTACACCAATTCTACAACACAAATACTACACCAATTTTACACCGATTATCCCCAATTCTAAACCAATTCTACAGAAATTCTACACCAATTCTTCATCAATTCTACATCAATTCTACAATAATTCTGCACAAATTCTACACTAATTCTACACCAATTCTACTCCATTTCTACAACAATTTTTTATCAATCCCACATCATTCTATACCAATTCTGCAGTATTTCTACA
>NW_026533514.1:0-541 GCF_026225885.1 Hylaeus anthracinus | reverse complement strand
AAATCTAGCGCAATTCTACTCCAATTCAACACCAATTCTTCATCAATTCTTCATCAATTCTACAGAAATTTTACACCAACTCTAACCGAATGCTACACCAATTCTACACCAATTCCACATTTATTCTACACCAATACTGCACAAAATCTACACCAATTCTAAAACAATTCTACACGAATTCTACACCAATTCTACAACACAAATGCTACACCAAATCTATACCAATTCTACACAAATTCTACATCAATCCTACACGAATTCTACAGTATTTCTACACCAAATCTACACCAATTCTGCACAAATTCTACGCCAATTCTACACCAATTCTACAACACAAATACTACACCAATTTTACACCGATTATCCCCAATTCTAAACCAATTCTACAGAAATTCTACACCAATTCTTCATCAATTCTACATCAATTCTACAATAATTCTGCACAAATTCTACACTAATTCTACACCAATTCTACTCCATTTCTACAACAATTTTTTATCAATCCCACATCATTCTATACCAATTCTGCAGTATTTCTACA
>NW_026533513.1:886-1762 GCF_026225885.1 Hylaeus anthracinus | reverse complement strand
CAATCATGCGCTGGCATTGTGAACTGAAATTCAGAAAAACAATACACCTCTGGCACTGTAAAATTAAATTTAAGAAAGCAATACGCCGCTGGCACAATAAAATAAAATTTAAGAAAGCATTTCGCCGCTGGCACTGTTACACAAAATTTAAAAAAGCATTACGGCGCTGGCACTGTGAAATAAAATTTAAGAAAGCAATACGACGCTTGCACTTCGAAATAAAATTCATAAAAACATTACGCCGCTGGCACTGTGAAATGAAATTTAAGAAAGCAATACGCCGCTGGCACTTTGAAATAAAATTTAAAAAAGCATTACGTCGCTGGCACTGTGAAACGAAATTTAGGAAAATAGTACGCTCCGGGCACTGTGAAATAAAATTCAAGAAAGCAATACGCCGCTGGCACTTTAAAATAAACTTTAAGAAATCATTACGCCGCTGGCACTATGTAATGAAATTTAAGAAAGCAATACGCTGCTGGCACTGTGTAATGAAATTTAAGAAAGCAATACTTTGCTGGCACTTTGAAATAAAATTAAAAAAAGCATTACGCCCCTGGTACTGTTAAATAAAATGTATATAAGCATTACAACGCTAGCACTGGAAAAAGAAATATAAGAAATCATTATGTCCCTGGTAATGTTAAATAAAATTTAAAAAAGCATTGCGCCGCTGGCACTGTAAAATGAAATGTAAGAGATCATTACGCCGCTGGCACTTTAAAATGAAATTTAAGAAAGCAATACGCCGCTGGCACTTTGAAAGAAAATTTAAAAAAGCATTACAACGCAGGCACTGGAAAAAGAAATATAAGAAAGCATTACGCCGCTGGCACTTTAAAATAAAATTGAGGAAAGTAATACGCCCCTGGTACT
>NW_026533513.1:0-876 GCF_026225885.1 Hylaeus anthracinus | reverse complement strand
CAATCATGCGCTGGCATTGTGAACTGAAATTCAGAAAAACAATACACCTCTGGCACTGTAAAATTAAATTTAAGAAAGCAATACGCCGCTGGCACAATAAAATAAAATTTAAGAAAGCATTTCGCCGCTGGCACTGTTACACAAAATTTAAAAAAGCATTACGGCGCTGGCACTGTGAAATAAAATTTAAGAAAGCAATACGACGCTTGCACTTCGAAATAAAATTCATAAAAACATTACGCCGCTGGCACTGTGAAATGAAATTTAAGAAAGCAATACGCCGCTGGCACTTTGAAATAAAATTTAAAAAAGCATTACGTCGCTGGCACTGTGAAACGAAATTTAGGAAAATAGTACGCTCCGGGCACTGTGAAATAAAATTCAAGAAAGCAATACGCCGCTGGCACTTTAAAATAAACTTTAAGAAATCATTACGCCGCTGGCACTATGTAATGAAATTTAAGAAAGCAATACGCTGCTGGCACTGTGTAATGAAATTTAAGAAAGCAATACTTTGCTGGCACTTTGAAATAAAATTAAAAAAAGCATTACGCCCCTGGTACTGTTAAATAAAATGTATATAAGCATTACAACGCTAGCACTGGAAAAAGAAATATAAGAAATCATTATGTCCCTGGTAATGTTAAATAAAATTTAAAAAAGCATTGCGCCGCTGGCACTGTAAAATGAAATGTAAGAGATCATTACGCCGCTGGCACTTTAAAATGAAATTTAAGAAAGCAATACGCCGCTGGCACTTTGAAAGAAAATTTAAAAAAGCATTACAACGCAGGCACTGGAAAAAGAAATATAAGAAAGCATTACGCCGCTGGCACTTTAAAATAAAATTGAGGAAAGTAATACGCCCCTGGTACT
>NW_026533512.1:3113-6327 GCF_026225885.1 Hylaeus anthracinus | reverse complement strand
TAAGAAAATACTTCCTTTTCAATATTCTAATGATCTAAGCCCTTATTTAATTTTTCTGTATGTTGGTGTTGTAGAAAAATTAAATAGAAACGCTTGGAGCACGCTACATCTAACCCAGACTTAATACAGACTCACAGAAACCTACCCAGGCCTACGTAAACGTATCCAGACGTAACCCAGACCTGCTCTACCCTTTAAATATCGCTACACCTCGAATCCGTATTCTACTATTTTTTTTAAATATTTTCTTTTCACTTTAGAGGAAAACTTTCTGCGAGGGAAAAAAATAACTCGTGATAGGTGTCTATAATAAACAAACAAAAAAAAAAAAAGAAAAGAAAAGAAAAAGCCCGTGGAAACATTCATCTTGGAATTATAATAGAAAGGATAACTTGATTAATCCTCCCGCGCCTCGAGGTGTCGTTCTTCACTTGATTAACGTCAAATTTCGCTTGTAAATTCACTGTCCGTAATTGCGAAGCAGTGCTTAATAGTTTGTAGCCGACATTTCCAGAGTTCTGGATAATTTATGGAAACCGCATCAAAGCGTCGGGAAAGCGTAGAAAAAAAAGCGTGCGACATAATATCCTCTCGCGATAAAGCGTCGTTTAATCGCTTGTCCAATTAATGGACAAGTAGCTACGGCCAGATACGCTATAGGGTGTCTAGGAACTATCGGTCGGCGAGTTTAGAAGCCATTACAGAATTCCTGTTCGATACAGGTTCGGAGTGTAGCGATATTTAAAGCTAGAGTAGGTCCGGGTTAGGTCTGAGTTAGGTCTAGTTGGGTTTGCGTGGGTCTAGCCACGTCTGGATCGCGTCTACAGAAAGTACATAGAACATTCGTCTACAGAGTAAAAAGTCAATTCTTGAAAGATAGAGGAATGATTGTTTCGTTGATTCCCGATATGCCCAATTACTCTCTTAATAACGTACATTTTGTATTGAAACTTTGTTCCCCTGTAGGTCTCACGGAACGCTACAGAAACTATACAGAAAGTTTTTGTCTAAAACGAAAACATTTGTTTGAAAAATAACGGAATAACTTCTCGAAGAATTTCCAGTGCAAGCACTGTCCGGGGCCCCATTGGCTAGGGTACCTCGGGTTTGCCAAGCCCGTGCCGTAGCTACAGACACAGCTACAGGCCCCGAGGACTAATCTTGTTCCTATTCCTATCGTTACGTCTTCTTACGAGCCTCTTGGAGGCTCGCTTGATCTCGACGCATGGAAGTGGCCAAAAACAACAATTTCCAGACGTAACTCAGACCTAGCCCCTATTCGAATCCGGCGTTGAACCGCGCAGTGGCGCATGGAAGGCACATTACAGCTCCTCCGGTGCGCCTTTGTTCCCAGCACAGCGCCTACACTCTAAATTCGCCTTTGAACCGCCGCGACGGCGCCCTCTCGAGAAGAGTGCTCGTCCACCGCTGCTTCCACGGAAAGAGTAGGATGCTGGAAGCTGGAGCTACGGTCAGAAGGTGGAGGGGAGGTGTAATTATTTAAATATACGTCTCCCAGGGGGAGCATCGAGCAGGAATATTTCACAGGTCGAGCGATATTACTCCAGTAACTTACGTCCAGCCATCCTGGCCAGATGTTTCTGGAAGCTTGAGACCAACGAGTATTTACGACCAGACCCGACTTCCTCCGACTCGTGTCACGTGGCCAGGTTTATCCCAGGAGTGGGGAGCGGAGGAGACGAGCAGAGACGAGGAGTGGGACGAGCGCTGGAGGGGAAGATCGGCCAGGTTGGGGGAGCCAGTGGATGTGTTGTACCCCGATATTGATGTCAAGGTCTTCCATCTCGGTCGTACTCTCTTCTCGCGTGGGTCACGCGAAATCAATAGGATGAAATCGTCGCCGACAGGCGTCTTCTCGCTTCCCCAGGCTTCCACCTTTTGTTCTGGACCGAGATCAAAGAATATATTTAGAAATTGTTCAGCAATTGTGTTACGAGTTAGATCTTGATATGGATCTTGATATGGATCTTGATATGGATCTTGATATGGATCTTGATATAGATCTTGATATGGATCTTGGTACCTTGTAGTCGGGTTTCGTTGAAGAATTTATAGTAGAGTGCTCGATAGTTCCTGTGTTTACTGTGTTCAATCCCTGGTCCAATGTTTCTTCTTTCATTTCTCACCTCCAACCGCTCTAATCGCATCCCAAGGGCCTGTGGGTCTAGGTTGAGTTCGGTCTTGATATCATGTTGATTCAAAGTCGAGTTAAAGAATATATATCGAGAACGGTTGATAAATTATAGAGTGTAATCCTTGACGGATCTGACGTTTTGTTTCTCACCTCTGAACGCTACAATTGCACTCCAGGCATTTTCGAGTCCGCCGGTCGGCGTTGGTAAGCCAATTAAAACTTGATCGAGTAGAAAAAGGGAAACTGGAGGACGTAAAGCAAAGCCTGGTACAAAAGTGGCACTGGGAATAGCCAGTAACCAATGAGATAGAACGGCAACGGCGTCGATTTTGAAAAATTCGATTAACAGCCACAATGGCCACCTTCCCGAGGCATCCGTTGGCCTTTCACTCGTTTCCGTCTCGCCAATCGTCCCCCCTTTTCCTCCGGCAGGATGTTCTCTTTCCCTCTGTTTCTACTTTTTCCTTTGCTCGTCCTCCCTCTGTTCTCGCCGCTTCCTTCCAGTCCTCCCTTCGACGTTTCGCACCTTCGAGCTAAATATTTAGAGCGAGGAACGAAGCTGGATGCGAGACGTGGGCGAGTGTGGCGGATTGGAAGGGTGGTTTCAGAGCCTGCAGCTAAGGGTAGGAACAAAAGGCGAGCCTCGCACCTCCGAGGCAGTCGCTCAGAAAGATGGTGGGCGATTGTGGGAACAGCCAGTGCCGTCTCGACGCGTGGCCGCACTGGGTGCTTCGTCAGGGTCCCTATGCTACGTTCAACTCTAACCTTCTGCAACTAAACTCGCAATCAGTATCCCAAGGCCCCCTATAGTCGAGCTTAACAGCCACTAGGCCCACTATAGTCAAGCTTAGAAGCCTCTAGCCTCCCTATAGTCAAACTTAGAAGTCTATAACCCCCCTATAGTCAAGCTTAGAAGTCTCTAATCCATCTATAGTCAAACTTAGAAGTCTATAACCCCCCTATAGTCCACCTTAGATGTCTCTAATCCCCGTATAGTCAAGCTTGGTACCTACTATGCCCCTATAGTCAAGCTTAGAAGCCTCTAGCCCCCCTATAGTC
>NW_026533512.1:0-3103 GCF_026225885.1 Hylaeus anthracinus | reverse complement strand
ATAGTCGAGCTTAGAAGTCTTTAGCCCCCTATAGTCAAGCTTAGAAGTGTCTAGCCCCCCTATAGTCAAGCTTAGAAGTCTCTAATCATCCTATAGTCAAGCTTAGAAGTCTATAACCCCCCTATAGTCAAGCTTAGAAGTCTCTAATCCCCCTATAGTCAAGCTTGGAAGCCTCTAGCCCCCCTATAGTCGAGCTTGGTAGCTACTATGGCCCTATAGTCAAGCTTAGAAACCTCTAGCTGGCCTCGCAACCGAACCCAGTACTTATTCTCTGGCCCCCTATAGTAAAAGCTCTAGCTTAAAGACCTCTGGCTCTCTCTGCTGGGGAGTCCAGTACCCTCTATCCCCCTGTACCTGGAGCCTGGTACCCTCTAGTCACCTGTGCACTCATCTCTGAGGTCAGGGAAAAGTCAAGATCGGCTCGCTGTGCGAGAAGGAGCGACAAAGTGCAGAAACCGGGGAGGAAACGGCGAGAAGCGAGGTTAGAAGGGTGTTTGCGTAGGAAATGGAAGTTCAGGGCGAGGGTGTGTGAAGTGGTAGGGTGAAAAGGGGCGGCGGGGAGTCTGGAGCAGTGGCTGGCAGAAGTCAAGTGCGGGAAGCGAGGTTAGGTGGCGAGCAGAGTGGCGGATTTGGCGGGACAGGAAACAAGTGGCGACACTTGGCGTTGGACGGACGAAGCGTGAAGGGCTTGGGGATATCTAGAAGGGATGAAGTGTGGAAGATGAAGCCGGGGAAAGGACGGATTAGGAGGTGTCCGAGGTAGCGACGAAGAGAAGAGCGTGAGAAGGAAGAGATTAAAATTAAAATACAGCAAGGGAGAATTTTGAGATGCGTCTGAGGGGAAATTAGGCGGTTAAAGGAGGAGAATATACAGCTAACGAGATCGAGGGGTATGCTAAAGGGGAAACGAGAGGGGTGGGAGAAAGTGATGGGGATGTTGGTAATTAAATGTGAGAGAGAGAAAATGAAGAAACGAGGTGTGAGATGGTTCGGGGAGGTATGAGGGGGTCCTAGAAGGGAGTAGAGGGATGAAGAGCAGAAATGAGAGCCGGTGCAAGCATGGCGAGAAAGGAATGAAGAAACGAGAGAGAGAGAGAGAGAGAGAGAGAGAGAGAGAGAGAGAGAGAGAGGTGGAGAGAGAGAGAGAGAGAGAGAGAGAGAGAGAGAGAGAGAGAGAGAGAGATGGAGAGAGAGAAGGGAAAAAAGTGGTACGCGCGTATCCATCATAGTAATACCTGGCAGGTGGGGCTCTGTGTGCGTGTATCCTCGATTCTGAGCAACGTGTGTGCTCTCGCACCGCGCGCAGGATAGTCGAAACTTTTCTGAAAAGCATTTTCCAGCGAGCCAGGGGAGCCTATTTTCGGAGGGAAAGGGAGATCGGGCGATGGAGGACGAATCGAGATAAATAGAGGGTTTGATGCATGGAGGTCGGAAGGGCGGAGACGGAGGGTAGACGGCCGAGAGAGAGAAAAACGGCGCATCCAGGAGGGCAGAAAGTGAACAGTGCCGGGGGGAAAGAGAAATGCGGAGGGCGCAGAGGGAGGCCAGAGGTCGAGGGGGGTCGGACGCCATTGCCACTGCACTGCAGCAAGTAAACTTGGACGGTGCATGTGCATCTGTGTGCGTGTGTGGCACAGCGCAACGCACATTGGGATGGTCAGGTGCCACGATGGGGGTCGTGTTCGGTCTCGATTAGGTCTGGAGGCTGGAGATGCCGCGATATCGGTTCTGCGAGAAGTTCCAACAGCGCGTCGATGTTTATAGAAAAAATTCGAGATGTTGGAATCATCGGGGTGTCGGTGACTTGAGTTTGTACCCGCCCAAATTCCGTTTACGTTTAACTAAGTAAAAAGGTGTACGCGATATATCGTAGTAGAGGTGCGATCATCTTGCTGGAAGGCTGGATAAAGATCGTAGAAAGTAACGTCCAAGCGTAGTAATCGTAAATTGACGTTCGGTACGATTGCTATGAACCATTGATGTATAATAATACATATATAAATGCGGTGCATAATTATGCATAATTAAATAATCACCATTAAAGTCGGTGAATGTAATAAATTCTCGAATATTTCTCAAACTCTACAAATTCTAAATATAATGCTACACAAACGATAAAGATATACTATCTGATATCTCGAGTGCTGAACGCAGCAGAATGAGATTGTCGGGCCCAAAAAAAGTCCCGAAAAGTCTTGTGGATTCAAAATAAATGTAGGTGGTCCTATACGTGCCACGGGGCGCGTTAATTTGATACCCAACGGCATCCTTCCGCTTCGAATGATCCATCGGCGAACGCGTATTTGAATACACGTTGAACGTGCAACATAGCGTCAATGTTATTACCTAGATTACCTAGAGCGGGTGGAAAAAGGGGTTAAATCAATTAGAGAGGCAATTTACCTGATAGTCCATGTAATTTCCGTAGCCCATGTGGTTGCAGGTGCAGGCACATGCCTGAATGTGCCTCCGCATGTCTAGCTCGACCTCCTCACCGCAGACACCTCTGCTGGTGGCCATCATGGTATCCCCCATGCAATAACCGCTGGTGCAATACATCCTCGGATCATTCTGGTCCAAGTAACCTCCGCCAGTGTCGTCGTACCCGAGTCCACTGGCACACCTGGAATCCGAGGTGTACCCCACGCGAGATTGGGGACGCTCCTCGTATCCCAGCCTGGACTGGGGACGATGGAAGGCGGGAGGTGCATCCTGCAACAGATACTTTGCTCCTAAGATACGGGGATACGCTCGCGAGACGAGTCAAAGTGGAACTAGTACGATTATTACAATTACTCTTTGTGGAAATATTCGAGATACGCGGTACAAATGTGGCATTTTAAATGCTTTTTAAATGCTTCTTAAATGTGCTATTGTATCAACAATTTGTGGGAATTATGCTATCATTGTTGATTGGCGCGTGGTTTTATTCAGTAGGGACGTTAAAAATTGCTTTCCTAAATATTTGTTACCTGTTGGGGAATTATTTATGGTTTGATAACTAACATTTTGGATTCAAACTTTTTTTTTTTAGAAACTTTTTTTCCATGTATATTCCATGGAACTCTATAAAAAACATATGGAAAATTTTCCTCTAAAGTGA
>NW_026533511.1:2411-4225 GCF_026225885.1 Hylaeus anthracinus | reverse complement strand
TGCGGAGCATCGTTCTTACCGATACAGCAAAGTCTCCATAAATGCACTATTTCGATCCCGAGTTTGTGCACTTACGAAGACTACATAAATTTTTAGTTTCTTCTGTCGATATCTTTTCGTAACGCACGTGCGAATGCAAGTACATGTACTCGTTCGTTCGTTTGCTCGCGTGGAATCGGACGAGAAAATTCGGTCGAGCTTTCGCGGGATCGTCGTCAGTGCCGGCGTAATTCGTATAGAAAATTACACGTTGGAAAAATATCGTTGCCCTGGCCAGTTGCAGGATTAAACGTGAAACTTTTTTCATTAGCGGTCTGTAATCCCCTTTAAAAGTACGGCGAACATCCAGTGATCGCGTAACAACATTACCTTTTTGTTTCCCGGCGTAAAGTACTCGACGTAACTAACACAGTCGCGGGAAACGGAATTCGATAATGGAGTTGCTATCCCAAGACACTTTTCCATCTTTCGAATTTACTCCGACGACTGTAATCCGACGATAACGGTAGGCGGAGACGTTAATTCGTTGTTCCGTATTGAAACGGGGAAAATTTTCGTGCCGAAACCAAAGAGAGCTGGTCTGGACTCGGTTCGAGTCATAAAACATCCGTTTCTCGCGGTAGAGAAAAGTCTTTTTCGCCGATGATCGCTTCGCGACATGCTCGGTCGTAAATTGAATTTCGCTCAAGATAGAAAAACAGAGAGAGGGAAGACTACGTCATACTGTGTCCAACGATCCATCGAATTTCACTTAATACTCGGTAACGATACATTCATTCGTCCCCACACGCGCGCAACACGGTAGCACACACACGCACGCACACACTCGGCCACGGATCGGAAACACACATTATCTCAATTGGCCCAAGAAGAAGGCGAGCATCACGAGAACCGTCTTCGACGTTGGCGAGCCTGCTGCCGTGTTTCCGTGCTGCATCGCAGCTGGATGTTCTCCTGAAACAAGAACAGACACGCTCCGATTAGCATACATCCTAAACACCTCTACAAAACTCGACGCTGTTCAACTTGGAAACGATTCGAATCCCGTCAAGTTTATTCGAAACGCGTTACTCGTAAATCTGCGAGCCGCGGCCCGGTCGCCATATTTTTCCTCGAAATTACTATCACAAGGGATGGGTTTCCCGGTTTCAGAACGCCGCGAATCTCGTCACGAGCCTCGGGCACGTGACGTAAATTCCATTGCGCGTGATGTGCAACCGCAAGTAAGGTGCGCGACTCGGCGAAATTAACAGGGAGACCCTTGCTCCACGCAATACAATAGATGGCAGTTTTATTCTACGAAAGCTTGCGTGGTGGTTAGACAGGAGAAAGAGGAAGGGACTGTTTAGTCCTGGGCCTGCTAATGGACTCGTCACTAAGGCTATTACCTGAGCATTAATGGATTATAGATTACAGGAATGTTAGACGGGACTGAGTGGTGAGAATGTACCTGTAGTGGTGAGGAAACCAGGTGTTATCATAGTTTCTTCTGTGTTTTTACAGTGCTTACTGGACTTATTTATATTCCCCCATATTGCACTTTTACGGTGTACTTTTCTTCCAAGACCTCCTCTTCCCTTATTCTCTCATTTTTCTAATTCTTATTTCAACACGTTCATCGCCATGTCACCCATATATGGGCGACAGAGTTTTTCACTCAAGAACTAGAAAGATTAATTCTGAAAGTTTGACGTCACAGGAGATGAATCTAAATGAAGTTCTTGAATTTTGATGCGACTACAAAATTGAATTCCACGATAAATGCTTCGTTACCTGCACTCTGATAGTCTAGAAACTTTCGATACTTTTTATAT
>NW_026533511.1:0-2401 GCF_026225885.1 Hylaeus anthracinus | reverse complement strand
AAGAATATTCTTTTGGCAGTCGACGTGTTAAACCACAGGCTTTCGATGCTTTTTATATTATCCAGCGTAGTTCCAGCGTAGTAGTTGGTTGATCTACGCATTGCTTCACTGTTCTGCCACCGTAGTTGATTCGCGTTGATTTGTCAGAGACGAGTCCGTTTTGACGTGGATGGTCCGTTCTGGACGTCGCGGCGATTCAGCGATAGTTGAAGGGTAGCTAGGATCGGTTAAGTCGGAGGTCCTTTTCGGGGATTCAACGGCGCGTGATAACTCAAAGGCTTGCTTCGTTTTGCGAAAAACGCTTTGGCTTTGATCGCGTGTCCCGCGGTACGAATATCGGATCAAAGAATGTCAAGCTTGGTTCTGCGTCAAAAGAACTGCTATAAAAGGATGCACGCCAATGTACGACACAGTGACTTTTCGAAAAATTGCTGATTCGTGAAACTGTCACAAAGTCGAACGCAGAATTTGTCGTCACAGTCAAGGAGGCAAATTTCCTCGGCAAAATCGTCCACTGTCCGCTGTCCGCGCGTCGCGATCGACGAATGAAATATTATAACGCACTCCCTGTCCCGCAAACACGTTCACTCTTGTGTTTGCACCGAACAACAGGCGCAACTGTTCGCGTCGTGTTCACTCGTACACACTTTTAGCAAATATTGGCCGAACGTGTTCATCGTGTTAACGCCTACGCGATTTCGGCGAATCAACAAGGCCTTATGAAAATCGTTTCGTCGACGAAGAAGTGAACAATGCGGGAAACAAATACGAAAGAAATTCGAGAGAAACGAGCGAGGAACATCTTCCGCGGCGATCCATAGTCTCGTTTTAAGCGAAAGTCACCGAATACGAGTATTATCGACGCGGGGCGACAAACTTTGCTTGCCTGCAGCCTTCGTCGGTGATTAATGGAGAACAGACGAAATAAATATCGGAAAAGTAATCAGTTGGTCCGCAGAAGTAAAGTAAAGTAAATAACTCGACGATTCGACGCGGGCATACCGCTCGATAATTCCGGATATTAGTTTTCCGTCGAGAATCGGCTACTCCGTTCCCGATTGAATTAACTGTTCCTTCCAAGTTGCGACAGTGGTGTCCTTTAACGACCAGCTCGGACCTATTTTCGAATCCCGCACGGAAGTTGTCGGCTCGTCGCGAGATTCTTCTCTGGCGGTCGCTTATCGCGGACAAATATCCCGGAAAAGTTGTCGAAACGTTGTTTCGGAATATCAGCGTGTTCCGTTTGCGAAATATTATCGGTTATCGCCGCAATCAACGGAACGACGTTACGACTTATAATTAGTGCGCCGTAATCGCGATTTGGTCCGGCAGCGAAACCGCGATCCAATCGGCCCTGAAACGTCCTGCACTCCAACGTAATTTTCGTTTCATTTCAAAATGGTAATGCACGGATCCGCGATGCGGATTAGAACCCCAGGGTCACCTGTGTATTTCACGCGACACGTTCCTATAACGAATGCGTGCCACCGTCGAGGATTAACCCTTTTGGTTAAATGCGCGGCGATCGACTTTCTACTTGCAGGATTCGCCGCGATTCGCGATCGAATAGTTTAGTTTATTGGTTTCCCAAGTCTTAAAGATTTGGAGTAAATTAGTCCGTGGTTAATGTTCTTCTTGGAACATTTCTGGATATCATTTTTTGACTATTTGTTTGCTCAAGCGTTATAAATTCTTTCTTCGTTCTTATGTATAGCTTGAACTCTTTCCAACACGTTGACTGCCAGACGAATATTCTTGAAAATTTCTGTTGGTATTGAATATTATCTAGAATATTGCAGACTACATAATCGAACGTCTATCGTGGTATTTATTTTTGTAACTTCATTGAAGCTCGTGAATTTCATTTAAATCCATTTCCTTTGATGCTTAACTCTCAGAATTAATTTGTTTAGTTCGACAGTGAAAAGTATGAGACGTGGCGATCAACGTGTGAAACAAACGCATTCGTCTTAAGGAACGATTCAATCATTAAACATTCGGTCGACATTCAAACCTCTAGTCTAAACATCTTCAAACTCACGTACTTTATTCGTCCAGACGTACACTCAATGTAATAAGCATTCCTACAGGAACCATTTATTTTACATAGAAAACAATGGAAATGGCAGGTAGCTGAGATCATTCGAAACCACAATTTCCTTTGCAAAAATGTCGAACGACGCTTAGTTTTTGAATTATTAACGAAAGGAATCTAATGAATAGACTGCGGATTTTTATGCGTTTACAGGAATTTCGAATGTGCAAGAAACTACAAAAAGCAAACAATATGCAAGAATATAAAAAGGATTGAAAATAAAGTCCACGTTGTATATTTACAGAATAAAATAAATTCCTATATAGGAGCCTACTAATAAGAACCTACAACATGCAAATATAGACA
>NW_026533510.1:129-3443 GCF_026225885.1 Hylaeus anthracinus | reverse complement strand
AACATTTTCGCTAAGGAAAAAGTTGTTTCAAATCACCTCCCGAACCAAATCTTTCAAGATGTTACAACATTTTTCAGATACCCTGTATACACAATATATATCGTAGTTCCACCAAAGTTTACCAACCGCAAGCTCAATTAATACATCGAAGATCCCATAACACTTTATCCAAAAAATACATAACCTAAAATAGAAGCCAGAAGTTGAAGGTACACGAATATTTCATAGACCACCCAGTATATACTTTCTACATAATCTCTAACCTCTACAAAAACACTCAATCGCAAGGATTGAGAACGTTCGGTAGAATAGCGCTTGTATAGGTCAACCGAAAAGAGATAAACACTCGGTAAGTGGTATTCATAAGCGTGCGTGAGAAGAAGAGGTTGAAGCAGAATCAGAACGAGTGCTCACCATTGGCAAGTGGAATCGACGCGAGGATCAGGAAGCACGTGACAGCGGCACATGTATCGTCGGCCATGTTGATCGTGATCGGCGCAGCCAAGTCCACGAATTAGACGGTGGTCTCGGGTTACGCGAGCGGCGGCTTCGTCATCGTAAATTCTCGCGTCGGGCGAAAAGAGCGCGTTGAAACGCGACGCGTACGCCACCGAGTGCCATGGACCGCCATGTTGAGAGCAGTGGCGGCTGCGCTGCGACGTCCGCTGCTCCAGAAACCTCGAAACCGTGGAAAATCAATATCTATGGTGGCGGAAAGGTCCTGTCCCTTAATCGAGACCGTTTGACGTCAAACTTTCTGCGCATTCGCGTCACTTTCAGGAAGCAGAAACTTCGGGACGCGGGATCGATGCTTCGAGACGGGCTAAATCCGCGCTACGACGCGGGCAATCTGCTACCGTCGCCGCGACGACGATTGATAAAGCGTCATACGGCCGGGAATGATCGCCGCTATTTGGTGAATCACGGTGCAAGAGAAACAAACAGTGAAGACCCGCCCAAAGTGGGCGCTTCGAGGAGAGTACGCATGTAGACTGATGAAAATGAAGCAATTCTTACGATTTTTTTTTATTTTAAGGGAACATTTCTAAACTTTGTAGTGTATTTAGTATATTTACAATTGCGTGGACCACCCTGTATATTTTTCGGAATATAATGTATAATCGACCTTAAATATAAAAATATACAGAGTAGGATGAATAAAATATTGCTCTTTTAATTATAGATTTGGATTAATATGAGAAAAGACAATAATCAAAATTTAGTTGTCAGTATGAACGATTTTTGGATGATGTAATAAATGATGATGGTTGAAATATTAAAACCTATATATATATAATATTACATTTTTATACATTGGATATTATTTACTGGTACTTAAGACAGATACACAGCGCATATTTTTGTTCGCTAAATATTTGATAGTGGCGAAATTGTGGCTATGTATTAAAGGAAGGAAAATTGAATATTTGGATATGGAGCTCACTGAATTTATTTGAGACGGACACGTGATAGAAATAAAAAATGAGAATGGAAAAAGTGGTTCGCTTTTTTAAGTAGTATTCAACTTTATAGGGCTCGGTGAATTTATTTGAGACAAACACGTAATAGAAAAATAAAAAATTAGAATTGAAAAAGTGGAACGCCTTTTTAAGTAATATTCAATTTTATACGAAATGCCAGCTATATTTTTTAGAAGAAATATTTTTTTTTTAATGGTTTTGAAAAGCATTGTAGGTTGGAATAGAAAGTAATATCGTTAGTTAGGTTTGTGCAAAATTTTAACGCTATTGGTCCCATGGTTTTTTAGTATCGATTATGCAAATTTGTAAAATACAGTTTCAGAGGAAACCCGTTTGAAATTTCGAGATGGAAGAACTCAATAATAATTTTTTCCTGTAGTCTCAGATACTCAAATATATCAAATATATCATAACTAATTACGAGATTATGATGTTCAATTGTTTTTGAAAAATCTCACTCACCGATTCAAAAAATGTAATTTTTTGACAAAATCGTATTTTGACAGTGGTGAATTGCACACATGCTCGGTGAATTTATTTGAGACATTTTATATTTATTTTGATAACACCATCATTATTAGTGGGTTCAACTTGAAATTTTCTGTGAATATTCCTGAAATGTCGTAGTTCAAGAATATTCCCATTTTGCGCTTTACTGCTTTGACGTGGGTAATTCTTTTTTAATAAGAAATAATTTTCTTTGAAAGTAAATCAATCGAATATTCGTTGTTTTCGAGACAGACATTTATTATAAAATTTTTACTCGTTGGTTTGTGTCATTATCATACTCATAAATATTATAATTAAAATACATATGCTAACAGCAATTTTTGAGCAAAATAAAAAATCTTAATGACAACCTCTTGAAAGTTAAGAATTTATTTTGAAGATATTCCTTTTCAATTTTAAGGATTAAATGTATAAGAAATGTTGAGAGTTAATGTATAAAAAAGGATATCGACGAATATTTGCACCAAACAGTAATCATATTTGATTTATATCAACATTAAGAATTTCAATAAAATTCTTTCTCGGTTTAAAAAATATTGAAAGTTAGATACATAAATTCGCAGAAAATTTCTTTTAAAAAAACTGTTCCTTTTTCCCCTGGACGACCCGTCCTTATCACCAGCCATTTTTAAATTATTTTACTCGTCTCTATCGACCCCATTCTCCGCAGCTCGAGGCTGTCGCAAATTCCTGTTACACGTTTTGCCACGCACGATCAAGTTAAAATGCTGTTCGCAGAGTTGGTGCAAGTAAATTAAGGAGTAAACGCGTCACTGGTTGGAACAACCGAACTTTCCACTCTAGGATTCGTCTAGGACAATTTAGAAAATGGGAGAGTTCGCCGGAAACAGTTCCCGCTCTTCTTGTGAGCGAGAGACTATGAATCGGTGACGTCACGAGGAATACTACAAAAGATCGTCGAATGTAGACAGCGAGAGTTAGTTTAGTTTTTCTTTATTATAGTGTTGTCCTGTCGGACAGTTTACACTTTTCCTGTGCAATACAAATATTCTGTTACATATTAAACCTTATTTTAATAAACATATTGTATTTACTTTCTAATTTCTTATGTTTAGCCACAGCGAGAGTATCACATGAAACGTGCCTCTGGCGAAATTGTAGCCAATTACGCGTGCCGCCATTTGAACAATCGGCACCGCTGTTCACAATCAGTGCCACTGCCGGAAACAGCACATAAGTGCCATTAGTTCCACCTGTGGTGGAACCTCCTGACCTCACCGCTAGAGGGATGGACGTCGCGAGTCTTCTCACAAAAATGTTGTAACACCTTGAAAGGTGGTTCAGGAGGTGATTTGAAACAAC
>NW_026533510.1:0-119 GCF_026225885.1 Hylaeus anthracinus | reverse complement strand
ATTACCTCTACTCTGTATGTACATGGTGTCCCAAATATGTTGTAACAGCTTCAAAGGGGTGGTCCGGGAGGTGATTTGAAACAACTTTGTCCTTAGCGAAAATGTTGTCCGAGGCTTCG
>NW_026533509.1:260-1295 GCF_026225885.1 Hylaeus anthracinus | reverse complement strand
ATTACGCCACTAGCACTGTGAAATGAAATTTAAGAAAGCAATACGCCGCTGGCATTTTGATATACAATTTAGAAAAACAATACGCCCCTGGTAGTGTGAAATGAAATTTAAGAAAGCAATACGCCGCTGGCATTGTAATATGAAATTAAAGAAAGCATTACGATACTGGCACTGTGAAATGAAATATAAGAAAGCAATACGCCTATGGCATGTTTATATAAAATTAAAGAGAACACTACGCCGCTGGAACTGTGAAACGAAATTTATGAAAGCAATACCCCCATGGCACTGTGAAATAAAATTTAGGAAAGCAATACGCCCCTGGCACTGTGAAATGAAATTTAAGAAAACAATACGCCGCTGGCACTGTGAAATGAAATTTAAGAAAGCAGTACGCCCCTGGTACTGTGAAATGAAATTTAAGACAGCAATACGCCGCTGGCACTGTGATATAAAATTAAAGAAAGCATTCCGCCGCTGGAACTGTGAAATGAAATTTAAGAAAGCAATACCCCCCTGGTACTGTGAAATGAAATTTAAGAAAGCAATACGCCCCTGGTACTGTGAAATGAAATTCAAGAAAGCAATACGCCGCTGGCATTTTGAAATAAAATTAAAGAAGAATTACGCGGCTGGCACTGTGGAATGAAATTTAAGAAAGCAATACGACGCTGGCACTTTGAATTAAAATTAAGGAAATAATTACGCTACTGGCACTGTGAAATGAAATTTAAGAAAGCAATACGCCGATGGCATGTTTATATAAAATTAAAGAAAACATTACACCGCTGGAACTGTGAAATGAAATTAAAGAAAGTATTACGACGCTGGCACTGTGAAACGAAATTAATGAAGCTATACCCCCCTGGCACTTTGAATTAAAATTTGAAGAAATCATTACGCCACTAGCACTGTGAAATGAAATTTAAGAAAGCAATACGCCGCTGGCATTTTGATATACAATTTAGAAAAACAATACGCCGCTGGCACTGTAAAATGAAATTTAAGAAAACAATACGCTGCTGGCATTTTGAT
>NW_026533509.1:0-250 GCF_026225885.1 Hylaeus anthracinus | reverse complement strand
TGTGAAATGAAATTTAAGAAAGCAATACGCCCCTGGTACTGTGAAATAAAATTCAAGAAAGCAATACGCCGCTGGCATTTTGATATATAATTTAAGAAAGCATTACGCCTCTGGTACTGTGAAATGAAATTTAAGAAAGCAATACGCCCCTGGTACTGTGAAATGAAATTTAAAAAGGCAATACGCCGCTGGCACTGTAAATCAAAATTTAAGAATGCAATACGCCCCTGGTACTGTGAAATGAAATTCA
>NW_026533508.1:1271-3617 GCF_026225885.1 Hylaeus anthracinus | reverse complement strand
GAGAGAGAGAGAGAGAGAGAGAGAGAGAGAGAGAGACGAGTGACAAGACGAGAGCGAATGAGACGCGTTCGAGGGAACTTTTGATGATCGGGTCGAGTAGAAACATTAGAGTTTGATGATCGAGTCGAGTAGAATCGTTAGAGTTTGACGATCGAGTCGGGTAGAAACGTTAGAGAGTTTTATGATGATCGACAAGAACCCCTGATCGCGACGACGAGAGGTTTTTGTTGCGAGTGTTTCGTTGATTGCAACACAGCCTCTTGTTCATCCGATCGCCCTGCGCGCGCGTTGTCGACTGAAAAAGCAACGATGATTCTGCACGCATTGCCAAACGACGATTGCAAAGAAAACAAGTGTAAAGCCGATGCTTGCGAAACTGCGAGAGGATCACGGTTTGCCTCATCGAACGCGCGGATAGAGCTACCGACTCGTTTGGCGTCCAATGAGGACGACTGGCGCATTCCGAGACGAGCCGTTCACCTTGGACGGCGGCGGCGGCGACACGTGCAGAGAAAGGCGAGCCGGTTTCGAGACACGTCCCTTTCGCCTGGCTTAACGCTTGGTGTTCCGAGAAACCGCCGGTTGCGAGAAAAAAAAAGAGGCGCAGAGCCACCACATTACCAACGTGTGACACAGCCAAAGATTTACGATCCTTGGTATTTCCTGTTGAGCAATAACACCGCCTTTCCTTCGTCGCGAAGCGTCCAATTAAAAAAGATCAACGCTTGGGCGTCACCTCCCAGGCTTTCCGGTTATGATAAACAGCGCAGACGACACCGAACAAAGGAGCGCGCCTCTGCGCCTGCTGTATAACTGATCAGCTTACCCACCGTACGTTTGGCATCCAACGACGACGACCGTACGATTTGCCGTCCTGACGCGCCGCCTCATCGAACAACACCGACAACGAAACAAGCATCGTTCGACGTGCAATGAGGTTCGCGCCTCATCGAACAACACCGACAACGAACACGCATCGTTCGACGTGCAATGAGGGAGAGCTCTTTTAATCGGTGGCGCAATTCGGTGCGAGAGCCGATATCGTTATCGCTTGCCCTTGGATCCGATGACGAATGCCCGCCCCCCCCCCACGCTCGATGCTGCCATCACGAGTGTGTGTGTGTGTGTAACCGCAACGGCAAGTCGACAAGAAGTTTTACAACACGAAAAAGAGAAATCGACAACCAAATTGTCACCATTTGCCCAATGCTTTACACAACTCTCAACAAAAAAAAAAACAAAAAGAGGAATCGATCGTGTACCCAACGCACAACACCCAAAGCGCTAACCGTTCACCCAACGCAGTACAACCAAAGTTCTATCCGTTCATCTAACGCAATACGACAGTCGTGTTCGCGCCTAACACTGTACGACCAAAGCCCTATCCGTTTACCCAACGCAGTACAACCAAAACCCTATCTGTTCGCCTAACGTAGTACGACCAAAGCGCTAACCGTTCACCCAACGCAGTACAATTAAAGTTCTATCCGTTCACCTAACGCAATACGACAGTCGTTCACCCAATGCTGTACGACCAAAGCTCTATCTGTTCGCCTAACGCTGTACGAACCAAAGTTTTATCTGTTCGCCTAACGCAGTACAACCAAAGCCCTGTCTGTTCGCCTAACAAAGTACGACCGAAATTGTAGCCGTTCACCCAATGCTGTACGACCGAAATCGTAGCCGTTCACCCAATGCTGTATACGACCAAAGCTCTATCTATTCACCTAACGCTGTACAAACCAAAGCTCTGTCTGTTCGCCTAACGCAGTACAACCAAATTGTAGCCGTTCACCCAATGCTGTACGAACCAAAGTTCTATCTGTTCGCCTAACGCAGTACAACCAAAGCCCTATCTGTTCACCTAACAAAGTACGACCGAAATCGTAGCCGTTCACCTAATGCTGTACGACCGAAATTGTAGCCGTTCAACTAACGCTGTACAACCAAAGCCCTATCTGTTCGCCTACGAACCAAAGCTCTATCTGTTCGCCTAACGCAGTACAACCAAAGCCCTATCTGTTCGCCTAACAAAGTACGACCGAAATTGTAGCCGTTCACTCAATGCTGTACGACCGAAATCGTAGTCGTTCACCCAATACTGTATACAACCAAAGCCCTATCTGTTCGCCTAACACAGTACGACCAAAGCCCTATCTGTTCGCCTAACAAAGTACGACCTAGCCGTTCACCCAACGCTGTACGAGACCGAAATCGTAGCCGTTCACCCAACGCTGTACGAGACCGAAATCGTAGCCGCTCACCCAACGCTGTACGAGACCGAAACCGTAGCCGCTCGCCCAACGCTGTACGAGACGTAGCCGCTCGCCCAACGCTGTACGAGAC
>NW_026533508.1:0-1261 GCF_026225885.1 Hylaeus anthracinus | reverse complement strand
CCCAACGCTGTACGAGACGTAGCCGCTCGCCCAACGCTGTACGAGACCGAAACCGTAGCCGCTCGCCCAACGCCTAACAGCCCAACAACCGCACCGCCTCGCCCCCACGCCCACCCCACACCACCCCAACAACCCACCCCACACGTCACACGCACACACACACGCACGCACACCGGCACACCCCGCGCGACGCCCCAGACACCCGCAGATGCCCACCGGATAGCTGGCACGCACGCACACACAGACGCTCGCCGCTCACCGGCACGTAATTAAAAAAGGATCTTCTCTGGGAGAAGACCCTGTATCTTAAACCCACACATGGCTAAAGAGTGAAAGTTCGCTGTATGATTCGCGAAACGCCTGCTTTATACCCGATATCCGTTCTTTTGGGCTGATTAGTGTATTATTAAACTGGGCCTCACAGCTTCTTGCTAGAGTGCCAAAGAATTCATCGTGACACGCCGGTTTTTACTCGAGGAACAGGTTTCGGCAATCTTGGCGCTATTTTGACGCATTTCCAGCGAGCGAGACGGACGTCGATGGGTACATGTTTTCTTTGAAAGGCATCCGTATCGGGAGAAGATAGTCTTGCGTAGTTATCGCAACGGCAGTTTTTTCCTGGTGAGAACTGGTTTGACGGCTCCCGGCTACGCGCGTTTACTGTGAAAAGACAGCCGCGGAAGAGCGAGCAGATGGTTCCGCTGATGTCGCGAAAGAATCGCTCGACGAGGCGAGCGACGAGAGACGGTCGCCGGGCTCGGCAAGCCGAGACGCGCGGCGGCAATCGACCAAACTCCGCTCACCGGGTGAGCGCACAGGGAGCGGATATACGTGCACGCTCGTCTCGCCAACAACACTCGCACTACTCGCACTCGCTGGCTCTTATGGCCGGCGCTTAGGTCGGGTGTGAGCAGCTCACTGCTGCTGCTGCTGCTGCTGCTGCTGCTGCTGCTGCTGCTGCTGCTGCTGCTGCTGCTGCTGCTGCTGCTGTAAACTTAGGCGTGCGCCGCGCGTTTGGACGCTGAAAGCGTAGGCGTTCCAGGCCGTTTGGACGCTGAAAGCGGAGGCGTCGTTCTTCGGTCGCGTTTGGAGGACGCTATGTATATGTAGGTGGAGGTGTTCCACGGCCGCGTTTGGACGCTGAAAGCGCGAACGACGCGTTTGACGCACGCACGCATGCTACAAGCGGAGGCGTTTCGCTGGTACATACATACGCTACAAGCGGAGGCGTTTCGCTGGTACGCTACAAGCGGAGGCGTTT
>NW_026533507.1:511-1012 GCF_026225885.1 Hylaeus anthracinus | reverse complement strand
TTAACGAAGCATTACTTCGCTCGCACTGTGAAATGAAGTTAAAGAATGCATTACGCCGCTGGCACTGTGAAATAAAATTTAAGAAAGCAATACGCCCCTGGCACTGGAAAATGAAATTTATGAAAGCAATACGCCCCTGGCACTGTGAAATGAAATTTAAGGAAGCATTACGCCGCTGGCACTATAAAACGAAATTAAAAAAAGCATTTCGCCGCTGGTACTGTGAAATGAAATTTAAGAAAGCAATACGCCGCTGGCACTGTGAAATGAAATTCAGACAAGCAATATGCCGCTATGAATTTCAAATAAAATTTAAGAAAGCATTACGCCGCTGGCACTGTGAAATGAAATTCAGACAAGCATTATGCCGCTGGAACTGTGAAATGAAATTTAAGAAAGAATTATGCCCCTGGAACTGTGAATGAAATTTAAGAAAGCAATACGCCGCTGGCACTGTGAAATGAAATTAAAGAAAGCAATACGCCCCTGGCACTGTGAAAT
>NW_026533507.1:0-501 GCF_026225885.1 Hylaeus anthracinus | reverse complement strand
TTAACGAAGCATTACTTCGCTCGCACTGTGAAATGAAGTTAAAGAATGCATTACGCCGCTGGCACTGTGAAATAAAATTTAAGAAAGCAATACGCCCCTGGCACTGGAAAATGAAATTTATGAAAGCAATACGCCCCTGGCACTGTGAAATGAAATTTAAGGAAGCATTACGCCGCTGGCACTATAAAACGAAATTAAAAAAAGCATTTCGCCGCTGGTACTGTGAAATGAAATTTAAGAAAGCAATACGCCGCTGGCACTGTGAAATGAAATTCAGACAAGCAATATGCCGCTATGAATTTCAAATAAAATTTAAGAAAGCATTACGCCGCTGGCACTGTGAAATGAAATTCAGACAAGCATTATGCCGCTGGAACTGTGAAATGAAATTTAAGAAAGAATTATGCCCCTGGAACTGTGAATGAAATTTAAGAAAGCAATACGCCGCTGGCACTGTGAAATGAAATTAAAGAAAGCAATACGCCCCTGGCACTGTGAAAT
>NW_026533506.1:3436-12170 GCF_026225885.1 Hylaeus anthracinus | reverse complement strand
CACCTTAACCTACGGTTACCCTTCACTGGGAGATACCGATTCCTGCAGCTATCTGACTTCGCGTCAGAGTCGTCTGCATTGTCTAATCTATCCTCAGCCTTCGGCACCATTGATACACAATAAATAATCGTATTGGTTCAATTCTCAAATCTATCCTACTCGCTGGATTCCCACGCGCGTCGCTATCGCCCTGGCTCGTAACATTTTACTCACTGCTATATAAATAATATATAAGAATTGCAAATAATATTGATGTGAACATAACATTATAATGAGTACATGCAATACGTAATATAGCAATAGTAGAAGTAAACATACAAATGTATGGGATGTGGGGTATTTATTATTAATAAATTATTATCAATATTAATATTAATATTATTATTAATAAAAAACGTATTATTAAAAATTGTAGTCCACATCCTATACTTTATAATTCTTATATATTATTTATGTAGCAGTGAATAAAAAGAGAAATAAGAAATAGAAATGCAGTTGAAAAAAAAAAAATTTCCATTACCGAGTCACGAACCCACGAACTCTAGAACACGAACCAGCGGCAACTACAACAGCTTCTGTTGTAAGATAGATATAGTCCAAACAACATTTACTAGTATTTGTACGATTCTTATGACGAACCATTTACAGTAGAGTTTGTAACGTAAGCATTACAACTTATTAGTTTATTGCTCTGTACGAATTAGAAAACATCAAATTTTCAGGAAAGTACTTTTAAAAAAGGCTGTAATAGAGGAGTGGAAGAAGATCCCACTTCGAATAACTAATAATTTAGCTAATTTAATGCTTAGAAGAGTTACAATAACAATTAACGAAGATACTCTTCAATGATGCAATAAAGTTCGGCTCGCGGTGCCGTGCCCGTTCCCTGGCCTCGCAGTGTCAGTTCGCTAGGTCTCTACGACCTCTCCTACGCGAGAAGATGACACTTTCAAGTGGGTTGTGAGTAGAGCTGCCGAAAACCGAATAAAGACCGAATATTCTAGCGGCTTTCAAGCCGAGTCAAACCGGGACCCGATTTCCGAGCCGAGTCGAGTACTTGAAAAAACCGAGTAGCGTGAAAGATTCAAGCTACCCGAAAGAAACCAAGTAACTTGAATTTTTCAAGCTACCCGAATAAAATTGAGCGGTCCGAAAAAATCAAGCGTCCCGAAAGAACCGGGGAACTCGAATGGTTTCAAGCTTTTCCGAGTACACATGTTAGTCCGCCGCCGGACAACAATGGTATCATAAAAAGGACGTAGCAAACTAGACCCAAAAGAGGTCGACCATCATTTTCCGTATTTCTTATCGGATCTTAACGGATGTATTGCCAATCGATTCCTTATGATATCCCGATGAAAATGGTACTAGACACGATACAATTCAGATTATTTAGAAGGAAATTATACGAAAAAAATGATTTGTACGCTTTTTGCCTATCTTCATTAAAAATAGTCCGATTTATATAGTGTTTAGTGGCGTTTTCATCAAAAAAACGGAAGGAATCCAACGGCGTTACTCCCGTAATAATACGATGCATATGAAGTGAAATCGGGTGATTACTGAAAGCCATAAACCAAGGGTGGAACCATCCAAAGCGCACGGTGCCTACTTTAACCCACGACGGACCTCAAAGGGTCCGAGCAATAAAGTGTGAAATGTTTGTCATGATATGTTCACTTTTTGTTGTGTTTTATAAAAGTTAAAGAAACAAATTGCACTACTGAATTCCTGGTGTTACACTGACGAAAATGGTACAAAACACGATATAATATCGATTAATTTTAATAATTCGTATAATGTAAATTCTATATATCAAGCTGTTACACAGCAGAAAAATCTTAAAATTCTAACCGAGATATCGGTGAGATACTCATACAAATAATAATTATTCGATAAAACTTTCTTATTTTAGACTTTTCTCTAATTAAATTTTTACCGATGTATTTGTGAGATTTTTCTGATTTCAATGATGAAATTCATGAAATTCATGAAACGAAACGAAACGAAACGGAACAAAACAGAACTATCATGTTGATAACAATCTGAAAGAATAACAAAACTTTCATGTTTTAAACAATTATCTGGCAGAAAATAGGCAACGAACGTATATATTGTAGCCTGCTTATTGGACCAATGATAATTTTGTATTGCATCTTGCATAATAAATGAATACTTTTCGGCAAAATTTCTGACGACAACAAACTCATCGGGATTTAAACTTCCTTTTGAATATTTCAAATAACTACTTCGATTGTTTGCTATGAAATCATGGATTTGCAATTGCAGCATTTTGTTTTCTAATTCATTAAGAAATGCTGGTATTGAATATTCTATAGGCTCTAAATTAGATCTATCGGTACTTGCCCATTTGTTGCATGAAATAGGTACAATCGAATGATTTTCAAATATACCTTGTAATTGTTTATGAATGGGATTGAAATTACTTCATTTGAAACATCACAGCGCATATTTGATAACATTTCTTTATATGTGCATGGATAATTACAAGATGTTGGAATTAATTTTTGCTGTTTGGCACCATGAAGCATTAACTTTACATTTTGATGCATTACACATACACACACAGAATGTGTTCCACAGGTTCCGACTATTACATATTCTTTTGAACGAAGCTGAGCAAATTTACTAAAACCAATTTTTATAGATGGATTTTGTTCTTTAAAAAGCAAAAACGACAAAAATCACAATTTTTTAGCATTAACCCTCCAGCACCGGGCCTGGGTCATTTTTCCGTCGTTTTCCGAAGTTCCATTCCTCTGTGATCGAGAGTGTCGAGCCATGCGTTTACATTGTAACTTGATCCGTAGCAATCAGCTCTCCCCACTATTCTAACTGTTAGCGACAGAAATGTTTCGAACTTTATTGCAAAAGAAGTAGTTTTTGGGACAAAATATTAACAAAAACAATTGGTTATGAGGCATTACTAATATGATTATAATGTTTGCATATAAAAATTTGATTTTAAGCCTTCTTTTGTAGCGCGTATGGACTTGGATTTCGATGCCTGAATAGTGACCCGGCTCCGTCGTTCGTGCGACCGCCCGGTGTCCGAGGGTTAAATTGTAAATAACAAGAAAACGGAACTAATTCTGTGTAATAATCATTTTATCATCATTTCCCTATACATATGTATTTTAGCGTGTTATCTTCTAACGATTCCCTATATTCCAAAATAATTTTAATGTAAAAATTAAATACAAGTATAACATAGTTTTATAAATATGTTGCTTATTTCCCATTATTAAATTTATATTTATAGATACAATATACAGACAATATAGAGTTCTCTCGCAATGCGAATAGTAAAACGCTACAAGGTTCGGGCCGATATATCGACACCCGGCACTGAAAGAGTTAAAAGAAAAATGTATGACGGCGGGCATTTTTTAAACCTACTACGATACTGAACCATACTGAAAAACGTCTTTAGACTACTAGCACACCGCAGCAGAGACGACAGCAGCGCTGCAGTGGACAGCGCGATAGCGAAGCAGCCATATTGTCATACAAATTCTTTACCAGCTATCTAGTAGTTCTCCTACTGTCCGTTGGTGGTGCCAGCTTACTATATAGTAGTTCACCTCCTCTCCGTTAGTGGCGCTAGTTTACCTCCTGCGCACCCTTAAGGAGAGTTTCTTCTTTTCATTTTTTATCATCAGCAAGACCTGAGGGACCCCCCTTGGAAAACCTTTTCTATTTAGAGATCGATGGCTCTCTCTGACTAGGGAAAAAACCCTACTCCACCAACTTTTCCACCGTCATTCGCACTTTTTAACAAAAGTTTTCCTTCTCGAAACGGTTTTACTCCCGGTAATCGAAAAATTAGTCGGCACGATCTCAACTCGAGTCTGCCTCGAACGGCCTCGGAACCGAAAGTGTGCACATGTAGAATTGAGATATGAAATTCACTGAAATTTCGCATCTATAAAAGTACTCACTCCATGGTGTGGCTCTGTTGTAGTCACATGCTTTTGTTTTTGCCCCTACCAGCCAGTATCGGAGTATCACAGTGTCGTCAGTAACAAAAAAGTAATAATTGTTACATGCACTTTCACTTGAAGATATTTCAAAATTTAATAGCAACAATTAGTTTTAGAATATATGCTTTACAAGAGTACAATGCATTCAAATAAATCAAAATTATCCAAAAGTATCTTGGAGATGAAGGTAAATCGAAGAAGTAAACACACAATTAAATTCCTTAAAATTATGTATGACGTGTTTTATTGTAATTAACCGTGTATTACTTGTATGGATAGTTTATGAAACGGACTAAAGAGAAAGTAGAAAAGGAACAATTTCAAGAAGAAGGCGAAGAATATTTCGGAAATGAATTGACAGAACGTATGAAGAAAGTACTGTAAGTTTCTTCTGATTTTTTAACACACATAATATTTTAAATAAAAGTTTTCAAATTAAAATTAACTTATAAGAATTGAGTACTTCTAGAATACACATAAAGTATTTAAGTATTACATCATTTTTCATGGTTTATTTCTTATTAAAGAGACAGATTCATCACTGAACCTAGTTATGTCTTCTGTGAGAAATTAATTGAAGGTAGACTAAGTTTCCAAGGTATGAATCCTGAAATAGAAAAACTAATGGAAGCAGAACAGAACAATAAATGCACGTCATTGGATGTAAAAACAGAAACAGATGTTTCAGATGAACAAATGACAGAACGCTATAAAGGATTCAACAAAAATGTAAAACGTGAATATAAATATGAGAAACTTTTAGAAAAAAATAATGATGAATATAAACCAATACCAAAGAAACAAAAGTTTTTGAAACCTCAAGATTAGTATTAAATGAAAATTGTTTATATATTTATCCAAAATGTACTACAAATAGGCTAACTTAATATTTTTACAATTTTAGATAATAAAGAAAGTTACATTACTTGGAAAGAAACATAATTATGATAGCAATAGTTTCTTTGCAGATGAAGGTGTCGAAGAAATTTAATTGCCAATTTCATTCTTTTAAATGGAGTGTTCAATTTTTATATCAAAATTAGGTAGAGTAATGAATTTTCAAAGTAAAAAAATTAAGGTAATCTATCCCAAAATTAATAGGTTTTGAGATTTTTAACTTATAAAATAATATTTAAACTGTTGTTTGCTGTTCATTTGTATTAGAAATAATGTACATGTGATATAGCTGTTCAAAGATTATAATTCTATTATAATTTAGTAGCTAATTATCCCAGAAGCATAACTTTTATAAGCAATATTACTTCCTGTTATAAAAAATATCAAAAACGGAAAATGGCCTGTTTTGAGTGCTACACTTTATATTTTTTAACATAGGTTTCTTTTATACTAAATGTATGTGTTTAACTTGATGATATCCAAATATGTAAAATGCTGTTGGTTCATTATTCAATGTATAATGCAGTGCCAGAAACTATTTATTTAATAATGCTTATTTAATGTAATCCCAAAACTGATTACATAATGTGCAAATATAAAGGATTTATATTTCTGTATATAGTTGAAATGAATGTTATATTTCGAATATAAAAGACTATTTAAACAAATTATTAATTTTGTTTTATTTCTGTTAAATCGCGTTCGTCAAGCAAGTTTCTAAAAGTTTCAACAGATAGATTGTCTGTGCCATTTTTTTTTAGCCCTTCTTCCCAAAGCAAATCAAAACTGTTATTAGGAAATTCAACTTCAATATTTGCAAAAATACTTCGTATTTCTTCTTTACTTCTAAGCTGTAGAAAATGATAAAAAAATTATAAAATTTAATTATTATTATTCACATTTACAAGTTTAAGTTTGTTAAATAAGTTAAATTTTTACAAAAATTAATATTTTTAAACATACTTTGGAAAGATCTTTATAGTCTAGGCCATGCTTTGTAAAGATATTTGGAAATATGAGACTGTAAGCAGAAGTTTTATCTTCAGGATCTTTAGATATAATCCCTGCTGTAGGAGTATCTATAAGAATAAACAAAATTTTAATTTTTTTTGTTTTTAATTATTAAATATTTCACATTTTTAAACAAAGATTAGTTTATCTAAGTATAATGATTCTATGTTCAATTCAGGTTATATAAAGATTGTACTAACTTGTAGCATCTATTCTGTCCATATTCTCTATTGTATCTCTATATGTAGTACTATAGTATTGACATTCTAAAGGTATCCCTATAAAATTTTGATTTAAGTATTTCTAACACTACGATTCCTATGTATATTATGTAAATATATTAATAGAATTATTAAATCAGATATTAATACATTACTTTCTACTTTTGGTAATGTTGGCAAATCATATCTCCAATTTAAAAGATTTAATAATTCTTTATAGTTTATATTCTTTTCCTTGCGTATTTGAAGAAGATTCAACAGTGGTATTAGAAGTACTTGATTTAAATGTATTTTATATTTAGTTAATGTAGAACTAATAATGTCTTCTGGTAACAGTCCTATATAATTCTACAAATATATCAGTTCTCTTTTATTGTTTAGATTAATCGTGAATAAGTCTTGAATGTTTTCTGTTTAATTGATTGAAAACATAACTTTCTATAGAGCACACTCTTTTTAATACCACAAAATGTTTACATTTGATTGTTTACATTTTCAATCATAACTTTTTTCTTAACAATATCTTAATTATATTAAATATTACTAAAATCCTTATAATTATTAAAAATTGATCTTTAATATTATTGTCAAAACTTGAATTTTAAGTTTAGAATTTAATATAAAATTATCATATTACTTTATCAAGACACAATAGATCTTCATAAATGTCTAAAAATGGAATTTCTGGAGTACGCTTCTTGAATTTTTGACGTAAACTGTTAATATATTGCAAGTATTTTTTTTGTAGTATTGCATCATTATTTATATGACAGTCATTTAAAGCATTTTCTATTTCATTTATTTCTTTTCTTTCACTTGCTTTCCCATGTACCATAGACATGTATGGATATGCGTTTTTGAAATTCCTGAAAAAGTATATTTAGATAGCAGAAAAAAAATTCTATTCAAATTATAAAGGAAAAGTAATATTCTGTGACATTTAAATACATACAACAAAACTTCTTGTACTTCTTACAAAAAGTAAAAGAGTAAAATCTTAAGTGGATATAAACACAACTTAAAACAAAATTAAAAAATATGTAAATAAAGTTGGAATGGAAAATTGCATTTCTATTATAATTTATTTATCTCAAATAAGCATTGTACATACACTTTTGTTAGTAATATTCTGTAAGTTTTGTTCTTCGTTTATTATACATTTTCGCTTTTAATAACAATAGAATTTAATCTTTGTATTAAAATAAATTTATCATTAGTGTTTATTCTACCTTACTTCTCCAACACGAGAATGTGAACGTTCCATAAAATCTGCTAAAATAGAATTAGCTACTGTAGTAGAATCAGAATTGATCCATGTTAGAAGCTTTTTTAATTGTGTGCCATTATTGTTGGTACTTTTTGATTTCCCAAATATAAGATTTTCATTGAATGGTTCCTTGTAACTGTAAGTGCAATTCATATCTTATATAGTATGAAATAATAAGCCTCAATTAATCGTTCTATTATCTCATACTGTCTCTTAATTTGCTCAGCAGGCTGATAACTGTTATGACATTGTTTATACAATGCAAGGACATCTGTATTTGAAACATCAGTTTGACTTGATTCTGTTTGAAGTAGTTCAGCCATAGTTGCTTCTAATTATTATAAATCGACAAACAAAAAGATGCTCTAAATGTTAAATGTATAATTATTTCTTTTCATATCCCAATCATAGTAATTAATTTATACCAGACTGAGTTTTTTTTCCAAAAGTTGTTTCCAATGGATTCATACCAATTGGAAGATTTGGAATTTGATCACGTGTTTTACCAACTTCTTTATTCCAATAGCTATTCATTACAGTATTTCTTAATTCAGAGATGATAGTTTGAAATGGCGTTTTTTCATCTGCTTGTAGACATTCTTTTACCTTGAGTTATTTGTTATTTTTAGTATCATTATTTATTAAATAAAAAATTGTTAAACGTAAATAAAACAAGTTATAAAGATTAAAATAAAGTAATGTATTACACCAACTATATTTTTAGTATTGTGCCTTATATTTTTGTGCAATAGAAGATTCTCTCTATGTTTTTCATTATGAATAAGTAAATTCTTCAAAGCTTCCACTTTTTCTTCTAGGGAGTATTCTGTGAAACATTCTTTAATATTGGACACTGTAGGTTTTTTCTAAATGTAAAGAGATCATAATACTATTAAAAATCAACATCTAGTACAATCATATTGATACTGCACAATAGTAATAATGATATATAAATATTAATGAATATATAGGTAATATTTAGGTGCGCAGGACCCAGAGCCAAACTCCGAGTTGACTTCAGCGACAGTTGTGGAAAAAGTAGGAAACTCCGGGGTAAGGACAGAGAGGGCGATACAAAAATTGCAGGAGAGACGAGGGCAGGACGATTAGGCTAGCATGATTTTTTTTCCAGAATATTGAGGCAAAGAAGCAATATTTTCTAATAATTCTGATTTCAATATATATTCGTTACACTTTGGCGGATGCGATTCCAAGGCCTGATTTTGCAATTTCAGCCTTAAAACTTTATAAACAATAAAATGAAGATAGCAAACATACTTTTATTGCTTATAAAGTTTTAAGGCTGAAATTGCAAAATCAGGCCTTGGAATCGC
>NW_026533506.1:0-3336 GCF_026225885.1 Hylaeus anthracinus | reverse complement strand
TTATAAAGTTTTAAGGCTGAAATTGCAAAATCAGGCCTTGGAATCGCATCCGCCAAAGTGTAACGAATATATATTGAAACCAGAATTATTAGAAAATATTGCTTCTTTGCCTCAATATCTTGGAAAAAAAATCATGCTAGCCTAATCGCCCTGTCCTCGTCTCTCCTGCAATTTTTGTATCGCCCTCTCTGTCCTTATCCCGGAGTTTCCTACTTTTTCTCCGCAACTGTCGCTGAAGTCAACTCGGAGTTTGGCTCTGGTTCCTGCACACCCTATGGCTATGTGTGTTTAAACTATTATAACCACAATGTGCATTAAATTTTCGTATTAATTTTTATACAAATTGTACTAATATAATGAATTTTATTAATTTTTGCTTACGAATTTCTTGTTGAAAGAATTTATGCTTGTCTCGATTGTATTTAAAGCTTCATTTTGTTCATTTATACAGTATTTATCCATACTCAATCAAATAGATAAATATGCACGTCAAATATTCAATTCTTAACAAAATCCGTTTGCCTATTATAAGTTAATCAAAATTAATATTATAGCAAAACTGAAAGGGAACAAAATATAGTTATATAAGTATATTGTTATTTTCCAGTTGTCATGGTTTGTTACAATCGTTGAAAATAATTCACTAGCCACAAGCGTATCCCCTAGTGTGGTGAACAGATCCGTAGAAGAAATCCCGATAAAAAACTTTAAAAAAGTAAACAAATTACGCCAAGTACATGAAAAAGTGGAGGACTTAAAGAGTAATCATAGAAAAATAGAAGATCCCCATAAAAAACTACAAGGAAGTAGAAAAAGAAGTGAAATCGAAATGAGCTGCCAGTACATGAAGGTGCTTTCCAGCAAAGTGCAAAGGCGACACTGTATAACACAATGAAAAATTCGGTGCTTTCCAACTATGCGCAGCTAAAATGCTGTGTTCAACAGTGCAAACGTTCAGACCTTAATGACAACTCATGTAAACTGACTCCTCCGCACTTTGGCGGTAAAATGAAGAAACTAAATAGTGTATCAACCACAAACTGAGACTGTTTAGACATTTGCCTAGATGTCTGTGGCCTGGAAGTCAAATACTTGGCGTGGCCAGGCAAGGTCAAGGTTTTGATGAATAAGAATTATTTTAAAATGTAAAATAATGAAAATGTACTCATATTGTCAGGATTTTAAACTGACAGATTATCTGAAAGCCTGTGAGAGGAGGGGTATCTGCGTCAATGAATGTCCTTAGAAATATTTTAAAACACAATAAAATGAAAATGTACTCATATTGTCAAAGTTTTAAATTGACAAATTATGTGAGAGTCTGCGAAAGAGAAAGTATGGGTATTGATGATCTGAGAATGCTTTGCCTGGCCACGCCAAGCACTTGACTTCCAGGCCATGGACATCTAGGCAAATGTCTAAACAGTCTCAGTTTGTGGTTGATACACTATTTAGCTTCTTCATTTTACCGCCAAAGTGCGGAGGAGTCAGTTTACATGAGTTGTCATTAGGGTCTGAACGTTTGCACTGTTGAACACAGCATTTTAGCTGCGCATAGTTGGAAAGCACCAAATTTTTCATTGTGTTATACAGTGTCGCCTTTGCACTTTGCTGGAAAGAACCTTCATGTACTGGCAGCTCGTTTCGATTTCATTTCTTTTTCTACTTCCTTGTAGTTTTTTATGGGGATCTTCTATTTTTCTATAATTACTCTTTAAGTCTTCCAGTTTTTCATGTACTTGGCGTAATTTTTTTACTTTTTTGAAGTTTTTTATGGAGATCTCACTTCTTTTTACAAAGCTAATTTCTATAGAGAATGACTTCAAATAATAGAAAATGGGAGATCAGTTTGAATCCATTAAGGTTTCAAAAGTATGCGGAATGCATTGCAGGAAGTTTCATTGCAAGAAATTTATTAAAGAAAAAATGTAATCACTTTATCAGTAACATTTAAATGCAACAAGACTTTCTGTCATGTGTCATAGGTACTTTTGAGAAATTAAAGGATTAAGTTTGACCTCTCTTTTTTTATATTATTGTAATACAACAAATTATGTGTTACAAATAGTGGATCTCTGTTCACTTTCTCATTATTTAAATTTCTTGCAACAAAACTTTCTGGCATGCATTGTGTGTACTTTTGAAAATTCTAAGGATTGAAACTGATATTGCAATACGATTAATTGTGCATTACAAATAGTGGATTTTTTTTTTCATTTCTCACTTCATCTTTAACATTTAAATTTCCTGCTGTGAGACATCTTGCAATGCGTTCTGTATACTTTTGGAAACTTAAAGAACTGAAGCTGGTCTCTTACCTATATCTGGCTTCAGACACATTATGTATATTGTAGACTCTACGCTTACTATAATAAAAGACAAATGTATCTTTATTTTAAGGTCTACATTAATTTGCAAGTAAAATAAGGTTTGTATGTGTTATTTACAAATAAAATTAATGTCATATGAATAATGCACAATTTATTATATTACAATACCAGATTCAGTCCCTTAAATTTTCAAAAGCACACAGAACACATGGCAGAAAGTCTTGTTACAAACAAATTTAAATGATAAAAATGAAGTATGAAATGAAAAAAGAGGTCTACACTATTTCTAACCCACAATTTATTATATTATAATACCAGTTTCAGTCTTTTATGTTTCCAAAGTACACACAACGCATCGCAAAATGTCTTGTTGCTAGAAATTGAAATGTTAAACATGAAATGAGAAATAAAGAAAGAGATCCACTATGTGTAGTGCACAATTTATTGTATTAGAATAAAATTCACAAGTATGCACTGTGCGTGGCAGAAAATCTTGTTGTAACAAATTTAAATGTTAATAAATAAAGTGGGAAAATGTACAAAGAGATCCACTATTGGTAAAAGTCACTAATAGATTCAGAAGCACAAAAAGAAGAAAGTAAAGTGAAAGAGGTTATAAAAGGAACAAAGGAAAATACAGAGAACGATGGTAACTCCCCTCAAGGCGAATATACAGAAAATTCAAGATTACCCAGTTCTCTAAACAAAAACATAGTAGAAACTTTTTCAATATATGAAAAGGGTTACGCAACGAGAGAAGAAGTGGTAAACAGCCCAGCTAAGGATCTTAAATTCCTTGAAGTTGTTACGAGCCAGGGCGATAGCGACGCGCGTGTGAGCCCAGCGAGTGGGATAGATTTGGTAATTGAACCAATACGATTAATTATTGTGTATCAATGGTGTCGAAGGCTGAGGATAGATTAGACAATGCAGACGACTCTGACGTGAAGTCAGATAGTTGCAGGAATCGGTATCTCCCAGTGAAGGGTAACCGTAGGTTAAGGTG
>NW_026533505.1:729-1448 GCF_026225885.1 Hylaeus anthracinus | reverse complement strand
AAAATTTGCATGGTAAAACCAAAAATATTTTATTATAATGTTTTATATTAATTACAGTTTTTTTTAAGGAAAGAAATCCTTCATTAAAGATAAGTAAAAATTGTATATTGATTTGAACGAGAAGTTTTTTATTACACTGCAATACTTTATCATTATAAAAATCATATTAAAGTTATTAAAACAAACAAATCACTGTTTGTATTTAGTTTGAAAAAAGTCTGTTGGGCATTTTTTTTTACTTGTTTGTCGTTTTTACAAGTGACAATACTCGGCTTTTCCAAGTTGAATTTTATGTAGTCGTGTTTTCTCCGTAAACGTAACTTTTTATTGTATTAAACCGACAAACACGCACACTTCGTTTTCATGTTACTGGAAACGTTAAAGCAAACGAGATTACAGCAATTTAAATTTGTTCAAATTTTCATTTAGGTATTTTTATTATGATTTAAAATGTTTGTTGTGAATCAGTAAGAATAAACGAAGAAAAACAAGAGTTTTGTTTTGTTTTATTAAGTTTACATGAAACTTGCTCGCTACTTTAAAAAAAATTTTTAATACTTTTGTAAAATGTGAAATAAAAATCATACCATATGCTAGTAGAATTAAAACTGAACAACTATCTGCGTTGCTTTTTTGCTTATTGGGTAAAAAACCATCTATAAAGAAAAACTTTGTAATATTTTCAAATAAAAGAAAAATAAAAACAAAAAATTATGACC
>NW_026533505.1:0-719 GCF_026225885.1 Hylaeus anthracinus | reverse complement strand
AAAATTTGCATGGTAAAACCAAAAATATTTTATTATAATGTTTTATATTAATTACAGTTTTTTTTAAGGAAAGAAATCCTTCATTAAAGATAAGTAAAAATTGTATATTGATTTGAACGAGAAGTTTTTTATTACACTGCAATACTTTATCATTATAAAAATCATATTAAAGTTATTAAAACAAACAAATCACTGTTTGTATTTAGTTTGAAAAAAGTCTGTTGGGCATTTTTTTTTACTTGTTTGTCGTTTTTACAAGTGACAATACTCGGCTTTTCCAAGTTGAATTTTATGTAGTCGTGTTTTCTCCGTAAACGTAACTTTTTATTGTATTAAACCGACAAACACGCACACTTCGTTTTCATGTTACTGGAAACGTTAAAGCAAACGAGATTACAGCAATTTAAATTTGTTCAAATTTTCATTTAGGTATTTTTATTATGATTTAAAATGTTTGTTGTGAATCAGTAAGAATAAACGAAGAAAAACAAGAGTTTTGTTTTGTTTTATTAAGTTTACATGAAACTTGCTCGCTACTTTAAAAAAAATTTTTAATACTTTTGTAAAATGTGAAATAAAAATCATACCATATGCTAGTAGAATTAAAACTGAACAACTATCTGCGTTGCTTTTTTGCTTATTGGGTAAAAAACCATCTATAAAGAAAAACTTTGTAATATTTTCAAATAAAAGAAAAATAAAAACAAAAAATTATGACC
>NW_026533504.1:738-1466 GCF_026225885.1 Hylaeus anthracinus | reverse complement strand
CAAAATTCCAGAGGCGTAATGCTTTCTTAAATTTTATTTCAAAATGCTAGCGGCGTAATGCTTTCTTAAATTTTGTTTCAAAGTGCCAGCGGCGTATTGCCCACTTAAATTTTATTCCACGGTGCCAGGGGCGTAATGCTTTCTTAATTTTTTTTTTAAAGTGCCAGTGGCGTATTGCTCTCTTAAATTTCATTTCGCAGTGCCTGCGGCGTAATACTTTTTTAAATTTTATTTTAAACTGCCAGCAGCGCAATGCTTTCTTAAATTTTATTTCAAACTTCCAGCGGCGTAATGCTTTCTTAAATTTTATTTCAAAATGCCAGCAACGCAATTGCTTTCTTAAATTTCATTTCACAGTGCCAGGGGCGTGATGATTTCTTAAATTTTATTTCAAACTGTCAGCGGCGTAATGCTTTCTTTAATTTTGTTTCAAACTGCCATCGGCGTCATGCTTTCTCTAATTTTATTTCAAAATACCAGCGGCGTAATGCTATCTTAAATTTTATTTATGACTGCCAGAGGCGGAATCCTTTCTTAAATTTTATTTTATAATGCCAGCGGCGTATCGCTTGTCTAATGTTTATACCAAGGTGCCAGCGTCGTATTGCTTCCTTAAATTTTATTTCAAAGTGCCAGTGGCGTAATACTTTCCTAATTTTATTTCAAATTGCCAGCGGCGCCATGCTTTCTGAAATTTTATTTCTAAATGCCAGCGTCGTATTGCTTTC
>NW_026533504.1:0-728 GCF_026225885.1 Hylaeus anthracinus | reverse complement strand
CAAAATTCCAGAGGCGTAATGCTTTCTTAAATTTTATTTCAAAATGCTAGCGGCGTAATGCTTTCTTAAATTTTGTTTCAAAGTGCCAGCGGCGTATTGCCCACTTAAATTTTATTCCACGGTGCCAGGGGCGTAATGCTTTCTTAATTTTTTTTTTAAAGTGCCAGTGGCGTATTGCTCTCTTAAATTTCATTTCGCAGTGCCTGCGGCGTAATACTTTTTTAAATTTTATTTTAAACTGCCAGCAGCGCAATGCTTTCTTAAATTTTATTTCAAACTTCCAGCGGCGTAATGCTTTCTTAAATTTTATTTCAAAATGCCAGCAACGCAATTGCTTTCTTAAATTTCATTTCACAGTGCCAGGGGCGTGATGATTTCTTAAATTTTATTTCAAACTGTCAGCGGCGTAATGCTTTCTTTAATTTTGTTTCAAACTGCCATCGGCGTCATGCTTTCTCTAATTTTATTTCAAAATACCAGCGGCGTAATGCTATCTTAAATTTTATTTATGACTGCCAGAGGCGGAATCCTTTCTTAAATTTTATTTTATAATGCCAGCGGCGTATCGCTTGTCTAATGTTTATACCAAGGTGCCAGCGTCGTATTGCTTCCTTAAATTTTATTTCAAAGTGCCAGTGGCGTAATACTTTCCTAATTTTATTTCAAATTGCCAGCGGCGCCATGCTTTCTGAAATTTTATTTCTAAATGCCAGCGTCGTATTGCTTTC
>NW_026533503.1:578-1146 GCF_026225885.1 Hylaeus anthracinus | reverse complement strand
GTCGTCTATGTCGGACCCGATGCTTCGTATGTCCTGAACATAACGAGCATGGACCAATAGAATTCAAGTGAAAGTCACTAGACAGCGTTTTAGGAATGTCCTAAGGTAATTAAAGAAACTAAGAATGAGTTCTGTGTTTATGATGGTATAGAAAGTACGTTCGCTGTACTAACATACACCGATGCTAACTTTCAAACCAACATGGATAATTTCAGATTATGATCTGATCTATGATTGAGCTAGATAGAGGTGCTGTTAGAAAGAGTTCTAATCGGAGCGCAGTCAAATGTCTACTTTGTAGAAGTAAGATTTTGGATCGAGAAGTTCATTAATGAACTTATGGTTGTGAACGGCATAGAAGAGTCTATGGGTCTTTACTGTTACAATAAAGATGTTATTGGACGAGTTAAAGAGGCCGGTTCTAGCCTAAGATTCAATATTTCTACTTGCAAAGTAGTAGACTCTACAATTGAAGGACAATACATAGCAACATCTGATGCAGCTATAGGAACGGCATGGTTCTATGAGTTCATAGTAGAACATGGCGTGGTGGGCAGCTCGACGAATC
>NW_026533503.1:0-568 GCF_026225885.1 Hylaeus anthracinus | reverse complement strand
GTCGTCTATGTCGGACCCGATGCTTCGTATGTCCTGAACATAACGAGCATGGACCAATAGAATTCAAGTGAAAGTCACTAGACAGCGTTTTAGGAATGTCCTAAGGTAATTAAAGAAACTAAGAATGAGTTCTGTGTTTATGATGGTATAGAAAGTACGTTCGCTGTACTAACATACACCGATGCTAACTTTCAAACCAACATGGATAATTTCAGATTATGATCTGATCTATGATTGAGCTAGATAGAGGTGCTGTTAGAAAGAGTTCTAATCGGAGCGCAGTCAAATGTCTACTTTGTAGAAGTAAGATTTTGGATCGAGAAGTTCATTAATGAACTTATGGTTGTGAACGGCATAGAAGAGTCTATGGGTCTTTACTGTTACAATAAAGATGTTATTGGACGAGTTAAAGAGGCCGGTTCTAGCCTAAGATTCAATATTTCTACTTGCAAAGTAGTAGACTCTACAATTGAAGGACAATACATAGCAACATCTGATGCAGCTATAGGAACGGCATGGTTCTATGAGTTCATAGTAGAACATGGCGTGGTGGGCAGCTCGACGAATC
>NW_026533502.1:644-1278 GCF_026225885.1 Hylaeus anthracinus | reverse complement strand
TTGTGTAGAATTGGTGTAGAATTGGTGTAGAATTGGTGTAGAATTCGTGTAGAATTGTTGTAGAATTCGTGTAGAATTAGTGTAGAATTCGTGTAGAATTGGTGTATTAAGAATTGGTGTAGAATTCTTGTAGAATTAGTGTAGCAAGTATTGGTAGAATTTGTGTAGAAGTAGTGTAGAATTGGTGTAGTAGAATTGGTGTAGTAGAACCTGTGTAGAATTGTTGTTGAATTGTTGTTGAATTTGTGTAGAATTGGTTTAGTAGAATTGGTGAAGTAGAATTAGTGTAGTAGAATTGGTTTAGAATTGCTGTAGTTGAATTGGTGTAGAATTCGTGTAGTAAAACTGGTGTAGAATTGGTGTAGCAGAATTGGTGTAGTTGAATTGGTGTAGTAGAATAGTTGTTGAATTGTTGTTGAATTAGTGTAGTAAAATTGGTGAAGAATTGGTGTAGAATTGGTGTAGTAGAATTAGTGAAGTAGAATTAGTGTAGTAGAATTGGTGAAGTTGAATAGGTGTAAAATAGTTTTTGAATCGTTATTGAACTGGTGTGGTAGAATTGGTGTAAAATTGGTGTAGAATTGGTGTAGAATTGGTGTAGAATTCGTGTAGAATTGTTGTAGAATTGGTATAG
>NW_026533502.1:0-634 GCF_026225885.1 Hylaeus anthracinus | reverse complement strand
TTGTGTAGAATTGGTGTAGAATTGGTGTAGAATTGGTGTAGAATTCGTGTAGAATTGTTGTAGAATTCGTGTAGAATTAGTGTAGAATTCGTGTAGAATTGGTGTATTAAGAATTGGTGTAGAATTCTTGTAGAATTAGTGTAGCAAGTATTGGTAGAATTTGTGTAGAAGTAGTGTAGAATTGGTGTAGTAGAATTGGTGTAGTAGAACCTGTGTAGAATTGTTGTTGAATTGTTGTTGAATTTGTGTAGAATTGGTTTAGTAGAATTGGTGAAGTAGAATTAGTGTAGTAGAATTGGTTTAGAATTGCTGTAGTTGAATTGGTGTAGAATTCGTGTAGTAAAACTGGTGTAGAATTGGTGTAGCAGAATTGGTGTAGTTGAATTGGTGTAGTAGAATAGTTGTTGAATTGTTGTTGAATTAGTGTAGTAAAATTGGTGAAGAATTGGTGTAGAATTGGTGTAGTAGAATTAGTGAAGTAGAATTAGTGTAGTAGAATTGGTGAAGTTGAATAGGTGTAAAATAGTTTTTGAATCGTTATTGAACTGGTGTGGTAGAATTGGTGTAAAATTGGTGTAGAATTGGTGTAGAATTGGTGTAGAATTCGTGTAGAATTGTTGTAGAATTGGTATAG
>NW_026533501.1:900-1790 GCF_026225885.1 Hylaeus anthracinus | reverse complement strand
ATGTTATGCCTGTTTATGGAACCGCTATTACAAAACGTCGCCTCATCGGTCCATAAAACTCGGGAAAAAAAATGTTCATCATCGGCCATGACTTGTTGGGCCCAATGACAAAACCTGAGGCGCCTCTCATGGTCCGATTCACTCAGAGCCTGGTGGAGGTGAAGGTGGTACGGCCTAAAGTTATTCTTCTTCAGGCATGTGTGGACAGTGTGCCTGGTAAGACCACTGTCTCTGGAGATGTCCCTGATGCTCTGAGCGGGATCTGCCGCCACAGCTGATAGCACTGCTACTTGGGTCTCCTCCTTGGAGGATGTCCCAGGCATACTCCGGCCTCTCCTGCAGTCCTTCAAGGAGCCGGTGGTCCTCAGCTTACGTTCTAATCGCCCGAAAAAGAAACGTGATGGGACTGCCCTATCTGGATATCGCTCCGCATAGAGTCTAGAGGCAGCTGATCCGTTTCTCAAACACTCAGCGTAGACAAAAAGCGCATCTACTTGCTCGTTGAAATTCGCCATCACTCTATAGTCTTTTCCAAATGGTGGTTTAAAAGGTGAATGCAGCTATAAATTTTTATCACAGAAACTAAAATTCCTTGTAATGATTGCAAGAATTACACTGATCTTCATAATATGAATCTTTGTTTATAATTCCAATCAGTTAGGATTTAATACTCAAAGGCTTAGGGATTATTTGCTTCAGATTCTGATAAGTATTGGAAATCTAACTTTAACGAGAAAAAACACTAGCAATCAGTCATCATTGCTAACCGTGCAGGGATATTCATTAATAAATAAAACTTAATAAAAACATGTAAGTTCTATTTATTTTTGAATATTATAATTTTTTATTAGATAGACTCAGGATGACGTTCTCAAATTAAAGATAACTTA
>NW_026533501.1:0-890 GCF_026225885.1 Hylaeus anthracinus | reverse complement strand
ATGTTATGCCTGTTTATGGAACCGCTATTACAAAACGTCGCCTCATCGGTCCATAAAACTCGGGAAAAAAAATGTTCATCATCGGCCATGACTTGTTGGGCCCAATGACAAAACCTGAGGCGCCTCTCATGGTCCGATTCACTCAGAGCCTGGTGGAGGTGAAGGTGGTACGGCCTAAAGTTATTCTTCTTCAGGCATGTGTGGACAGTGTGCCTGGTAAGACCACTGTCTCTGGAGATGTCCCTGATGCTCTGAGCGGGATCTGCCGCCACAGCTGATAGCACTGCTACTTGGGTCTCCTCCTTGGAGGATGTCCCAGGCATACTCCGGCCTCTCCTGCAGTCCTTCAAGGAGCCGGTGGTCCTCAGCTTACGTTCTAATCGCCCGAAAAAGAAACGTGATGGGACTGCCCTATCTGGATATCGCTCCGCATAGAGTCTAGAGGCAGCTGATCCGTTTCTCAAACACTCAGCGTAGACAAAAAGCGCATCTACTTGCTCGTTGAAATTCGCCATCACTCTATAGTCTTTTCCAAATGGTGGTTTAAAAGGTGAATGCAGCTATAAATTTTTATCACAGAAACTAAAATTCCTTGTAATGATTGCAAGAATTACACTGATCTTCATAATATGAATCTTTGTTTATAATTCCAATCAGTTAGGATTTAATACTCAAAGGCTTAGGGATTATTTGCTTCAGATTCTGATAAGTATTGGAAATCTAACTTTAACGAGAAAAAACACTAGCAATCAGTCATCATTGCTAACCGTGCAGGGATATTCATTAATAAATAAAACTTAATAAAAACATGTAAGTTCTATTTATTTTTGAATATTATAATTTTTTATTAGATAGACTCAGGATGACGTTCTCAAATTAAAGATAACTTA
>NW_026533500.1:1021-1177 GCF_026225885.1 Hylaeus anthracinus | reverse complement strand
AGAATCCGGGCTAGAAGCGACGCATCCGCCCGCCGCCCGTTTACCGACCCGCAGTAGGGGCCTCCGGTCCCCAAGGGCACGTGTCGTTGGCTAAGCCGTCGGGACGGAAGCGTCTCGCCGGCCGCCTTGAATTACAATTTCCTTCGAGCGGCGGGC
>NW_026533500.1:682-908 GCF_026225885.1 Hylaeus anthracinus | reverse complement strand
CCAACCAATCAAAAACTCCAATCTCCTTTAGGAAGTCGGCGAAGAGGTTTAGATAGATTGCACCACCCACGATCCTAGGTGACTTGGTGCATTGGGCGTGCGTTGCTTCATTTTTGCACGTGAGAATGTCTTGGTACCTTGGGGCGTGCCATGGTGCATTATGACTTGGTACCTTGGAGCATTTGGGGCCTGCCTCCGAGCATTATTGGGGCGTGCATTGGTGCAT
>NW_026533500.1:339-495 GCF_026225885.1 Hylaeus anthracinus | reverse complement strand
AGAATCCGGGCTAGAAGCGACGCATCCGCCCGCCGCCCGTTTACCGACCCGCAGTAGGGGCCTCCGGTCCCCAAGGGCACGTGTCGTTGGCTAAGCCGTCGGGACGGAAGCGTCTCGCCGGCCGCCTTGAATTACAATTTCCTTCGAGCGGCGGGC
>NW_026533500.1:0-226 GCF_026225885.1 Hylaeus anthracinus | reverse complement strand
CCAACCAATCAAAAACTCCAATCTCCTTTAGGAAGTCGGCGAAGAGGTTTAGATAGATTGCACCACCCACGATCCTAGGTGACTTGGTGCATTGGGCGTGCGTTGCTTCATTTTTGCACGTGAGAATGTCTTGGTACCTTGGGGCGTGCCATGGTGCATTATGACTTGGTACCTTGGAGCATTTGGGGCCTGCCTCCGAGCATTATTGGGGCGTGCATTGGTGCAT
>NW_026533499.1:4922-7420 GCF_026225885.1 Hylaeus anthracinus | reverse complement strand
CTACGTGCGAGAAGAGACGACATGCGATGAGATGTCGATCGAACAACGATTCGCCGTGCTCCGTGCTGCTTCGATGCGAAACCATTGCGACGACGTCGCAACGCCTGTAATATCGCCGACCACGAGCTTCGATTTCTGGCAATCGTCCGACTGGTGGAATAACAAGGTAAACGCCTACTGGTTCACCAATCCGTTGCGTAGCAATCGTAGGCGTGTAGTGCACATGTTGAACCAACTGATGCGAGTGTTACGCCACGTGTATCGACTCGACGTTGCCAGCGGTTTGCGTGTCCTCAATCGATTGAACCCGCGACAAATTGATTTCATTGATCGCGTGTTCGTCGAACCGACCAACGGCTCGCTAATCGTGTCGCATCTGAGCACAATTTTCATGCACAACAAACAACAGACTGGCTTGAACATGAAACACGAAGCGAACAAACAGACCAGCGTCAACACCAAACGACTGCAAAGCGATCGAGCTTTCGATTCAAAAATCTACCTCAAGATGAGCACTTCTTGCGTGAAACGTGACATATTCGAATTGATGATTCGCGTCAGTTTACAGAGCCACGAGCCTGCCTGTTGCACTTGCACCTCTTGCACTCAAATGCGAGATCTTTCGAACGCTTGGCGCTATTACGATTGCCACGATCACGCATGGCTTCGGCTCGAATTTCCGCGTAAAAGCTATCAAGCGGTATGCGAACTGCTTCAGACCCATCGGGACGACTATCAGTTGGTCTTCTCGAGCGACAAAAATGAATTCCAACAAAAGGAGCTGTTTATCGAAAATTTCGTAAATTACTACGCTTTCTACGAGAACGAACAACATCCGTTGGTGGTGAGCCAATGCGACGAACGGATGCGCAACAACGTCTCGATCCTCTACTTGTTTGCGCAAATAAATTGGGTGATGATCGAAGACTCGCGACAACAGAATCGCAATAACTCGATCTCGTTGAACCAACAATCGTTGTGCAAGAGTCTGAACAACACTTTGTACTCAATTTTTTCGGAAAACTGCATCAATCGTGTGCGCGGCGAACGATCTAGGCGAGTCATAAGCGATAATGCTGCGTACGTGAATCGAGGCTTGGGTATCGTTCCGAACACGGGCGTGAATGCGTTTAATACTAGCCACACGTTGACACTGCCCCTCTACGACGACGACGAAGTGCCGCTGTTCGAACCCCGGTCTCCGCTCTACTCGCCGGATCCAACGAAGGCTTGAAATGTACGCATCCGTCAACGGCTAACAAACAAAAAAAAACGTAGGAGGACAAACACCAAAACGGTAAATTGTGACGAACAACGAAGCAACAAAAGAAAATGTTTAAAGGAACGAAGGGTGGAAAAGAGCAGCAGTATTGAAAAACATTTAACGTGGCGGACACTTGACGTTGCTTGGCACCATCAAGCTGAACGCGTAAAGCACATCCCGTTCGGACAATCGAAACGACGTTTGCGTTTTGGCGCGAGATCCAGCCACCTCGACAGCCATTCGAAGAGCCGTGTGCATAACGTACACATATGCTTGGTTCACCTCGGTGCCAAATTCTCGACTGAAAGCGAACGTAATGGCGATCGTTCGATTGGATTGACGGTACACATAGTCGCTCAACGTTTTGCCTAGTTGTTCGAAAAACTTGCGAACCAATAGATTGCGCGAGCCTTTGTCGTGCACCAGAATACAAGACAAACGTTTGTTAACACTCGATGCTCCGCCAGCCGTTCGTTGACGCCTAGACATGACCGTTGAACGATACTCTTGGCTGCCCACCTTGACGCTCACGATTCCACGGTCAGAATGCTGCTTCTTTCGTCGTCCGCCACATGGACGGTTGATATCTGGACAAAAATTGCGTGCGTTCGCGTCCGAGTACGTGTTGTCCATGGTTTCGAGAAAATCCGGCAGAAAGGCTCCCTGAATAACGACTTTTTGTCGAACAGGCTGCTTGCCGTTGGCCGGTTGCGTGTGCAGCTTCGTTCGCATCGAGACGTATAGAAAGGCAAAGTTGCGAAGCGAATGGTAAAGGTGATCGAGTGCATAGAAACGAAGAGCGAGGACGGCACGTCTGGCGAACGAAATCCGACGAACACGAGCCGTTTCCAATTGCATAACCGAAGCACGCACGAACCGTTCCACCGGTGCAAATTTTATGTATTGCACCATAGCGCCTACGTCCGCAGCGTCCGTGAGAAACCGCACTGAATACGAATTGAAATCTTCGTTCAATGGACTATTGTCGTCGACGCTCGACTCGTTGTCATTGTTGTTGTTGTTGTTGTTGTTGTTTCGTCTGTTTCGCGCACCGACATCGCGCGATCGCTGCGGAGGCGGAGGCAAATTAGGAATTAAACCTCTGCTACTGTTGTTGCTGCTGCTGCTGCTGCTGCTGCTGCTGCTGCTGCTACTTGGAACCCTACGAGAACGATAAGCAGTCGCGTTATCGGACATGTTACTACAATTTGGTCTTAACTGACCGCCTGGCGGT
>NW_026533499.1:0-4822 GCF_026225885.1 Hylaeus anthracinus | reverse complement strand
GTCAGCGATTTCGCGTTGACTCAGATGGCCGATCATGCTGAAATAAGAGCACAACTAAAAGGAAAAAAAACAAGAATCAAACCCACTTATTGGTAGAACAATTTTTTTTATTGAGGATCGATATCGGTCGTCGTCTGATAACTAAAAATTTTATCGAACAAAAGTTTGCCGGCCAATTGATCCACAGCCGTGAGCGAAGACAAATTTTGATTGTAGAACGGGGTTATTATGGAGAGTCGCTCTTCCAGCACCAGCGATGTGGCCTGTAACACTCGAATGGCGAATTGATCGATCGATTCGCCGGTTCGTTGTTGGAATCGTCGAAACTGATGATGATCCAGTCGGCCGAGATAATGACCCAGACCGAGAACGTGACCGATCTCGTGCAACAAAACGCTAACGAAATTCACAGGCGTCATCTGTGAAGCAGATGTGCCGCCGCCGCCACCGCTCGTAGCAAGCGATGGAACGGTTGTTTTTCGAAACACTGCCGTGTACGACGAAAGATTAAAAAACGAACGAAACGTGGCTCGATCCAGCAAAAACAAGCGTCGCGGTCCCACGCAATCGTCGTACCATGTGAGTGGCAACTGGTCGGTCGAGCAATTAAACGCAACCGGAACCGTACCAGCGATTCGTCTGGGTATCAATCTGAAGGAGTGTTGGTTATTCAAATGCAACGAATTGTACGTAGCGTGAGCAATCGTGTGCTGGCTAGGAAAACGGTCCATCTGTCCGGTGTGCTCGTCCATGTGACGCGGATCCAAGAAACTGATGACCAACACACGATTGAACGAACCGTGATCGCGAAGTTGCTTCAAATACGGTAATTCGTAGAAGCTGACTCGATGCTCTAGAATGCGAGCCCACTCGTTGAACGCGTCACGAATCGACTCGCGAATCAACTCGACGCGTTGCGGATAACTCAGGTACGGCGAAATGTCGGCAAACTCGAACGACACTGGATCTCGTTGTTTGCAAGTGTTGCGGCGATTCAATGGCGACAACGCGTAAAAATGGAACAAATTTGGCAAACGATGAGCAGCCAGATGATTAAATGACCAAAAAATGCTCAACGACGGTGTTCCGTCGCCGTTCAACGAATTCGGCGGCTCGATCGACCATAACTCGTGCATATATTCGTAAAAGTGGACCGTCTCGTTGTCCGAGACAAGCACGTAAGGCGAATCCTCTTGGATTAACAAATCGTACACAGAAGCGGATCGCTTGGACGCGCGCTTGCCACGCAACCGTGGAGGAAAATTGGGAAGCCTTGCAGTCGGAGTTGCAATATGGATCTGTCCGTCGTCGTCGTCGTCGTCGTCGTCGTCGTCGTCGTCGTCGTCGTCGTTGTCGTCGTCGCCTTTGTTCGAGTGTCGTTCTAGATGTTTGATCAGAAAATCAAGCAATTGCCCGTTGTTGTTTCGTTCCTTCACCATCAAGCTGGCCGACGGAAGCGTTAAACCGGTCGCTTTGATCGACGAATCGTTGTGATTTTGACGATGTTGCATCGACATGATAGTTGCAAAACTGGCTATCAACGAAATCGCTAAAAGGCCAGCCATTACGTAACTCACGCAAAGTAAATCACGATTACGAACGATACAAGACAACGCTGCTTCGTTAGTCACAGCTGCTGGTAATGATGATGGTGGTGGTGGTGGTGGTGGTGGTGGTGGTGGTGGTGGTGGTGGTCGGGAAGATGTTAACGCTTCGCTGTTGCAAACATCGTTGGAAGCAGGCGTAGGCGACGCAGCAATCATGTGTCCAACTGTTGTGTCGAAATTCATCACTAGTCGTCGCGACGAATCCAACGACCATGGTCTTTTGAGAATCATCACGGCTATCGACGATGACAACGATGACGATGACGAGGACGACGACGATGTGGGCGGCGGTGGTCCGTCACTCGTAGACAATAACGAGGAAGGCAAAGAGACGACCGATGGATTTTCGTGATACCATTGCTGTCGCGTCCGCTTCTTACCGCTTTCCGTTTCACCGCCGCCGCCGCCGCCGCCGTCGTCGTCGATCAACAACTCGTTTCTCGACTTTGACGAGATACTATTAATGATGGACGAACCGGTCGACGAGGTTGTAGTCGGTGTCGGATAGAGTTTTGTCCTTTCTAGCGAGCAGTAACGATGTTGCATGACACAGCTAATGGCGAAAACGCCGCCGATTATGATGTTGTCTGCAACAAACAAGAAACACCGGAACGGTTAATAATAGCTGTTTGTTTGTTCACGAACCGTTGCGGCTATCGTTCCAACAAACGTGGTCAGAACAGGTACGTGGTGTACGCTGGCCCGAACGATCGTGAATTCGCAAACTTACTCACTAACGGTCGACCGATAATCGACGAACTACATCGATACGCGCTCGAGTACAGATTCGTGATTCGATGCGTCGCTTTCGGTCTGGCCCAACACGACACTACTTGTGTAACATGGCGAGAGCTTTGCGCACTGTTGCAACAGTTTGTCAACGTACCGTTGGTGGAAACAGGTGTCGAGCAAAGTGCTTCCGCCTACATCAGCACCACGTTGCTCGACAATGACGAATTGTCGTTGCTTTTGTCCACGCTACACCGATGGTCTAGACGAGAACCGGCTACCATTGTTACGGTGCGAGCAAAGTCATCAGCAGCGAATACCGAGCAAGCGGCCGCAGCTGCTTCCGCTAGACAGGCATGCAAACAGAACGCGAGTCAGCTTCGGCGCCTGCGAGAGATGAGTAGTGTCGATGATGATGCTAACGATCACGCACAGGTAGAAGGGCTATAAGAGCGACGCGAACTAGACCCAACGGCCCAGACGAAATGTACACCTCAGCAGAGACGGCAATCCAACTCCGTTACCGAATCAATCGAACGTTGTTCGATTTGTCGGTTTGTCGGCCGGACTTGCAATTCACCGTTAAAACACCCACCACGACCAGCGAATTGCACTCGAGGTTGGTCGAGACCGCCAACTCGTTCGGTTATGCAAGTCCGAGCACGATCGAAGAGCTGTTCGAGCAGTACGTGTTTGTGCGATTGTACAAAGGCACACCGGTGGAGACTTTGTCGACCGAACGACTAGACGGCTGGTTGATGACTGCTGGCGACGATGAACTCATGATCGCACGACGAGAGGTTACGGTTTACGTGAAGATCACACCTCGAGCGAAAAGAGTGATGACCGTCAAGCTGGACGTGCGATCGAACGGACGCGAAGCCACTTTACGCGTTCTGGAAACATTGTTTCCGCAACAAAAGCGTTGTTTCGTTCCTGATAATTACGCGTTATGTTTGCGTTCGGAGCGTAATATAGACGAAGAAGAGGAGGACGATTGGCCTAGCAGCACTAACGTGCATTCGGTGCTGCGAACAAAAGGTGGTAAAAATTGGTGGTGTTGGTTCGATGAGCAATACGATCATCTATACGAAACGGACGAACGTTTGTGGCCACACTGTTGGCTACGGAAACGCTACTTTGTCGAACGCGAGGACGAACGCGAGGACCACGGCAACAACAACCACGGTTATGATTTGTTCTGTGATCTATGGGAATGTCGACAAACCTTGTTGACTATCCAACGTTGGTTCAGTCGCGACTTTAAAGGTTTCGAGCAAACGACGAGAAATTTGTTGCGGTATGTGGTACGTTCGAACGAAGAATCGACAAACGGTGGTGGTGGTGGTGGTGGTTTGCCGGCGGCTCAAAGGTTGGACAAACGCGTCGGTTTGGCACATTTATTGACGAAACTTCGACAACAAGTGAATCGATTCGTGCGAGCCGATTCGTGGGACGTGACGACCAAAGAAGCTCGATTGTTTGCCAAACACCTCTTTGACACACGGCTCTCGTGCTTCAGACTGTTGGCTCCGGTACGAGCGTACGACAACGATTTTGTTCCGATATTTACGTTCAAAGCCACGTTGTTGTTCGTGCCCGTGAAAACGACCAACGATCGCGACTCATCGATAAAAAAGAAATATGGCAAACAACAATCGTATCGCGTGCTCGACCAATGTCCGTTGAGATTCGACAACGGCGAAACGCTGACCAACGATGCGACGACGACGACGACGACGACGACAGTGAATTTACACGGATCGTGGACGTACTACGAAACAACGACAACGACTACTCACCCAATTAAATCGTGGACTTCGTCGTGGAAGTTTCGGCAACAACAGCAACAACAACCACAGCAACGGGTTGAAACTGCAGCAGCAACCAAAGGCATGTGCAGTTATATAGCCTGTCAACCACGGCATTCGGAAATCACTGTTAACAGTCGATCGTGCGTGTTGTTGGTGCGTGACGTGTGTGGTCGAGCGATACGATTTAGCGGTATTGGTATTCGCGATTTGATCAGTCTCTTCGACTCGGTAACACTGTCCGTCGGCAAGTGTTCGACGTTACTCGATGCGCGCAGCCACAAGAAGCCCGCCGCCGCCCTTGTGTCGTCGGTAGAATCAGTGGTAGACAAGCCGCGAGAGACGCCACCACTACTGCCTGTTGTTACTTTGCCGCCGCCGCCGTTGGTGTCGCCGCCACCGTTGCCGCCACGAAAAAATATTTTATCGGTCGACGACAAGGAGAAGCCAGTAGTAGTAGTACCAGTATCGGCAAACGATCGTCAACGCGACAAACCCTTTGTGCGGCGAGTGCCGTCGTCGTCGGAAAAAAACAACAACGACATGCAGCAGCTTGATGACGATGGCAAAGGTTATCGGTGCGAGCAGAACGATAACGACCACTCGAGTCGATTAATGGTAGCCAACGAAATCAACGAGAGGCTCTTGCAACACTACAAAACGCTGATGCGAGTA
>NW_026533498.1:5569-8892 GCF_026225885.1 Hylaeus anthracinus | reverse complement strand
ACGTTTCTAACTCGAGATATGGCTTAAAATGTGAACGTATGTCAGAAAGAAATCGAAAACAAATTCAAAAATTCATATAATAGAAACCTATCCATAGAGAAATGTTTTCTTGCGATTTTCGAGTTTAGTAGACCAAAATACATAAGAAAAAAATTGTCGCATTAAATGTACATTTTGGCTGTAAACTAGTGTAGTTACACGCAAAGAGTTGAACGTCACGTCATCCATGTGTGGATAACAAGGATTTTTATTAACGTATTAAATAAATGAATTCTGAAGTTGAGGTGTTACAGAAAATAAATTTAGATAGGATTGGTAAATTTGAAAGAGGATGGAAGAATTAATACTACCGTAAATGTTAGGTTATATCATTTTTAATTGTATACAAATAAAATTTTAGCCTCATAGACATTTTCACGATTATTAGCTTGGCATCAACGTGTTAATGTAGAAAATCTTTCAAGTTGGGAACTCTGTCTAAATAAGACGGTAGTTAAAGTGTTGATTTGGGATTGAGAAAAGGAAACAGACTTCTATTTCTTTTTTTTTAACATTGTTTTCACTGATACTTTTTGTTTAACAAGATATGTATCGTGACGTCACTCTTATGGAAATAACCTTTTACATCCATGATAGAAAAGAATGGAACAAATATATGCTAAACATAATGGAAAGGTATATGCATTTATGCAAAATGAAGTATTAATATTAGTATATTAATTAATAGAATATTCAACGCAATATATGTTATTATAAATGAATATATGTATTCTACATTATGTATAATTTTGGTATATTTTCCATATCAACGTACCCCACAATAAGTTTCGAAGTTTATTGATATGCTTCATGTTCAGGGGGTGAAAACTACCCTCGAATTTCTGAATAAAATGGGTATGTAAGTAAATTCCTCGAAAAATACTGGAAATGGAAATGTTGAACATGAAAGAAGTTTGGTTTCTAACGAACAATAACATCCTTTGAATGTAAATGGTGTCAAGGCATAGGTGGCACCACTGTAGTTAATTATAATATATTGCTTTTTTATAAATATTTCTCGTAAAGCATGTTTTTACTGACTATAAACAATTCGATTTGAACAAATAAAACCAATAAGCACATATTTTTCCTAATTTTTCGATTTAGTCAAGAATAATTCAAAATATTTTTGATATTCTACATCATGTATAATTTTGGTATATTTCTCATATCAGTGTACTTCACAAATACATAAATTCCACGGTTTTTTAATAATCAAGATTTGGAGTGGTTCAAAACATACCTGTAATATCTGCAAAGTAAGCACCATCTTTGTCTAGATTGTTTTATAAAATGAAATCGAGCTTTTCTTAAAATATTATGTTTTTTTATTTATTGACTACTGTTGGTTGTAGGGAATGTTCAACTACGGTACGCAGGCATCGGTACAGTGGAGTAGTCTAAATGAAAAGTTCAACGCTGCTCTGCAGGGATTAAGGGCGCGGCGTTTAACGTGTTAAGAACTTTTTTAAAAACTGTACTTACGGGAACCTTGCAATGAAAGTTAGACGAAAAGAATTATAGAACTTTTATCAAGAAAAGTTTCATAATATAAATATAAAACTATTATAGTACATTGTACATACGTACATACACACATTGTCATGTTGGCTTCAGTTGGAGGGCGTTTTCCGGGCTGGAGTGTCCTGACCTGTTTATAAGATCGTGGTATCTGAAACGTTCAATAAACGAAACGCTTCCTCGATTCGTGATCCGCGAATTTCAATTCGAACTCTTGACACTAGAACGCCATATTTCATTTTTAGACACAGTAAAATAGAGGAATATTTTTATGTATAGAATAGCCAACTGTAAATTAGTCATTTTTACGAAGCCGCGTTTAAGTAGTTATGTGGTCGTTCGAAACATCGTTTGAGTTTATTTTCTCTTAAATAATCTATCTGTTAAACATGAAACTTAAACGATAAGTTCAGCAATCGATACACTCCAAAGGATGTGAAGTTTTGCTGAGATAAACTAGGTGTGAATGTAATTAGAGTGCTACTTTTTATTAATGCTAAAATAATTCTGGTTTATAATATCTGCTATATTTAGGCATGACTAAAGTACTAACTACTTTGAATCATCATACAAAAATCAATATCCAAATACAATATTATCAATAGTTTCATGGAGTTATTAGTGTAATAACATTGTAATTAGTTACACACTTTAATAAAACATCATGAAGTTATCCATTAACTCTGGTTGACATGAAAATAATAATTACGTTGGAATAACAATCTTAAAATGGGAATGAAAGTTACATAAATGAAGAAAAGTAATGGATGGAATACATTATTTATTGGAATAAACGCAAATATACAAAAATGAACGAATTAAATATTTAAAAAAAAACGAAATTAACAAATTACAGACGTGGTAGTAATAAATTGATGGAATGTAATGGAATAAATTAATTATTGAAATAAACGAAAATACACAAAAATGAACGAATTAAATATTTGAAAAGAATCAAAATAAATAAAATAAAGTAAATAAAATACAATATCACAAAATCAAATACCTAGTAAACACAGCAATAATTGTTACAAAATGGAAAAGCAATTTTATAAATTCACAAAATAAAGTTTATACTTAATCGAAACACTAGTGTCTAACTACCCCTGATGAAATTTCTCAACCAACTTTAGGTTTGACTTGTCATCAGTCGAGATCTTGATACCACAAACACTTTGTTGGGCAGGGATGGGAATCTAAGTGTCACTCTTTAGGAAAGATATAAACACGAGAAAGTAGACTGGAATACAGTGTACCCTAGCGTGGCATTCTAGGGTTAACGAGAAAATCGAAGAAGCGTGAAAGATAGTTGTCTGCAAACCATTACTTCGACGATTGCTTCGCGGAATTTTTATTCGATCCTTTGCATTATCGACGTACCGTTTAAGTGTCTGTATCTAGCCTGTCTTGAAATGAACTTCCTCTTTCTAAAGCGTATTTCCCAATCCCACGCAGCACGAACTAGATACAGTACAGCAGGTGAAAGAAGAGATAGAAGAGTTACGAGAATACGTGGATCGACTTGAAGAACACTCACATCGACGGAAACTTAGACTTTTGGAGCAGGTGATGGTTGTCTTTAAGATCAGAACATTTATTTTTTTGCCGTGCCACTATTATTTTGTACCGAGTGAAACGGTATCGCTTTCCATGGCTGTTTGTTTGTGTATTATTATCATTACCATAATTGTCATCATCATCATCGTCATGATTATTATTATTATTATTATTATTATTATTATTATTATTATTATTATTATTAT
>NW_026533498.1:0-5559 GCF_026225885.1 Hylaeus anthracinus | reverse complement strand
ATTATTATTATTATTATTATTATTATTATTATTATTATTATTATTATGCTATAATTGTATTTAGTTTGTTGCGTTTGCTGTGTTACAGTTATTCTAATTTGATAGTTTACGTTATGCATCTGGTTGTATCTCTGCACGATTATCATTCGTTATAGCATATGATTTTATAGTAAATCGACAAGAGACACCATAATAAACTATTATGACATTTTTTGGTGTTTTATTTCACCCTTCATCGATCTTATTCGCATGTTACATCATTTATATTTAGTTAAAAATGAATGTATTAATTATTTTATTTGAAACAGCTACTATGTTATTAGTTTTGATTAAAAGTTGTTTTTGACACATGTTAGTGTTGTTAAATTTTGAATCGATACTCAGCAATACACGTGATGCTTTCAGGGGCTAACACTTTTCCTGTCGTATGCAATACTGGCAGCAGTCTTAGGAATGTTGCAGTTTGGATACAACACTGGAGTTATTAATGCGCCGGAAGTGGTACGTTTCTTTCTTTTTTTTTTTTGAAAATAAATTCTTAATATTCAGTGTTTAATTGTATCCTCATTAACAAATGAATGTATAATTAACAAATGACATAGTTCAGTCACTGTGTAATGAAAGGCCTTACATCTATTTATTTCTTTTAAATTTCTTCTTAAATTAAAGGAAATTTAATTTCACTTGATATTTTAATTGATATATTTTGCTTTCCAACATAAACTTTATTAAAAAATTTGGTCACAGTGAATTTCTTTAAAACTTATAATTGTATTACATGTTATTATTATTATTATATTGTTATTATGTACTGTTACATCGCAGGTTAATTATATTACAATTTTATTATGTATAATAATACGATACTAATCTGGATTACACTTATGTGTATTGAAAATCATACAACATTTGAACAGAAATTGGTTACTTCAAAATATTGTTTAGGTATAAAAAATTTAAATTAAAGCAAAAAGATTTCATGTCTATTTAGTAAGACTATTTTCCATTTTGAAGTAGAATATCTTAAAAATTATTAATAAAATTAAAAAATGTTAAAAAAATAGATTTGCAATCTTTTTGCTTTGATTTTATTTGCTACGTGCTCTACTTTGTGTAAACGTTAACTAACTAAAAGGAATCATTCTTTATCCACGAAGTGTTTCACCATTTATATTCTGCGTTTCTTTCAATTCAAAGATATTGATTCGCACAAATGTCTGTTTCAGAACATTGAAAATTTTATGAAAGACGTTTACAAGGACAGGTATGGAGAAGACATTTCCGACGACTCTGTGAAGAAATTGTATTCAGTGGCCGTAAGCATATTTGCGATTGGTGGTATGCTAGGTGGTTTTAGCGGAGGAATAATTGCCAACAGATTTGGCAGGTTTGTACGATAACGTTGCATTGTGTTTACGTGTGGGTCAATCTGAGCTAAATCGATCATTTTTAGCTTCGATATCAGAGATTTTTCTTAAATTGAAATCTGTTACAGTTCATCTGACAATAAAGGAAACTAATATCATCATTTTTGCTGCTTTTACAGAATTTTTATCTCTGTAAAGGTTAAGCGTACGAATTTTCCTTTTCCTTTATTTTATTCACCCAGGATTATCCTTATTAACTGTTTTGCTTTGTCCGAAATCATTTGAGCTACACAAAAATATTAAAACTATTAACAATATTTTTACATCGCGCAAACGAGTTCAGAGATAAAATCGAAAATTAGAAAGGACAATCCTTTACGATTAAAGCAGAAGAAATTAATGTTAATTTTTTTAATAGTTGTAGAGTTGAAAGAACTCTTTTGCGAACGTATTTTTCATAGAAATTCTGAATACTGTCAACTTTTAGGGTCCGTATTTTTCAAACATTTTCGAAAGCAACAAAATGGCTACCTAAACTTCCCCTATTTTTTCACATGGACTGCAACACAGTTCAATTTGAGCAAGATCACTGACATCGAGTACAAAAGTGATCGATCTGGCGTGGAATGACCTGTGTAGCTAGGCTTGTATGCCAGATATTATCGGTAGCGCACAGTGCCGGATTAAGTTTTTGTACACCCTGGACTACAGGTATAGTGAAACTCCTAGCAATATTTTCAAAAGGAAAGAAAAAGATCAAGAACAATTTTAATTTATTTTCACGATAATTATAACTCAATTGTAACTCTCCAATCAAATCGGTTATATTTTAAATACGACTAAATCCGCAGTACTATGCTATTATAAGCGAATAAAGAAGTTCATTTACTATGCACTACATTTAAGTTGAAATAATTCATAAAAGTAGAAATGTTTAATTTGAACTCCTTCGTGAAAGCAGGAACATTCAAGTTGAAGCCATCCATAAAGTAAGATATTAGGGTTGAAATTATTCATGAAAGTAGAAATATTTAAGTTGAAGTAGTTCATTAAAATTGCAATATCCAATTTCTTCACGAAAGCAGGAATATTGAAATAGACGTAATTCATACAAATAGGATTTCGAAAGACCAAATTGTTAATGAAATTAGAAATAAAATAATAAGGAATAAAATGATGGTTAGTCTTGGTTTATTCTCATTTCAAAACAATAATAACAAATCTTTCTAAATTATACTTATACAAGCAGGAATATTCCAATTAAAATAATTCCTAAAAGTTGCAATATTAAAATTTGAAATCTCTTATGAAAGCAAGAATATTGAAGTTAAAGTCATTCATACGAGTAAGAATATTTAAATTGAATTTATTCACGAAAGTAGAAATACTAACGTTGAAGTTACATGTACAAGCAGGAATATTCAAATTAAAATAATTCATAAAAGTTGCAATATTAAAGGAGGGTGTTAAGAAATGCCCATTTTTGCCATCCCCTGGAAATGAAAAATTCATGCAGGATCATTTAGAGTGTCTCCCAAGGAACAAAAAATGTTGGTATCACTTTCCCGAGAAACGATGGGAAAGTTGTCAAACATACGTTCAAAGTATGAATGTGATGATAACGAAACTTACGTATATTCTACAATTCGTCGTCTTCTACTTCGGATATCGAACCATCATCGAAATAAGTATTAAGGAATTCAGCAGGCAGATGAATTGAAGCTTGAAATCGAGCAAATCCAAAGTACCATATAATCATGGGTACATGGGAACAACAACCAACAACGCGTACTGCGACTTTGCATCCTCATGAGTGTGCAATTATGGCTTCCAGTGCGGTTTTACTTTTATCAATTAGTACATATGCAAAGGATTTTAAACTATTTGAATGTCGTGAATGCAGTTTCGTTTGAGGTAAAATGGCGTTAATTAGTTCCACATCAATCTAGTATTTTTTAAAATCAATATTGTATGATGGTACTGATCCTCACCATAAACATATTCCCGATACGTCGCGACAATGAGAGGTTGCGATATAAACAAGAGTTAGATCCCAGAGCCAAAAAAGAAAACAGATCTGATTATTTTAGTTACAATATCTCTTTTCTCTGATCTTTTCTTTGACAACTTTCATTTAATCCTATGTAGCAATGATTATATACTTCCAATTTGTTCCATTACTAACCTTAATTTATTAGTTAGTAAGATTTATTAGTTTCAATTCATGATTCTTATTAATCATTTTTAAGACGTTTCGATACTCTCGATTAAGTTACTTTGAACCGGATATTTGATATTTTCCTTGCGGATCATGACTTTCGATTTTCTGTAGTGGAAACTCGGAAACCATTAACAGTTGAACAAGTTAATAAATTGAAATTCATTAAAAAATATCAATATAATGTCGAAGTAATCGCAGGACGTATAAAAAGTCGTTAAATATTTCGAAGACGGTTCGATATCCGAAGAAGAAGACGACGAAATGTAAAATATACGTAAATATACGTAATATAAGTTCCGTTATCATCACATTCATACATTGAACGTATTTTTGACAACTTTCCCATCGTTTCTCGGGAAAGTGATACCGATATTTTTTGTTCCTTGGGAGACACTCTAAAAGATCCTGCATGAATTTTTCATTTCCAGGCGATGGCAAGAATGGGCATTTCTCTTAACACCCTCCTTTGAAATCTCTCATGAAAGCAAGAACATTGCTACGTATTAACGTTGAAGTTACTTACGCAAGCAGGAATATTTAAGCCGAAGTAATTCGTTAAAGTTGCAATATTAAAACCGAAGTCTTCCGTGAAAGTAGGAATTTGAAGAATGAGGTTACTAAAGAAGCCAAGAATAAAACAATAAATGGTAGAAAATTAATAGTTAGTTGTAGTTTATTTTCACTTCGAAACTGTGTACCACCGAATCTTTCTCAATTCCACCGAACAATATTTTTGACGTTGCATTCAGGTCATAAGTAAATTGTTATAGTGTCATGGGTCAGTGTTCGAGCCGCAGGTCATAAGTAGCCGCCTCGTAGTGCATTATGCATACGCCCCGATTCATCGAATTGGCTCAAATTAATCAATGGATACCCTCTGGCTAAGGTATCTGTACCGTAGCCCCTAAAGCCCGTAGCTTGATCCGGCCCTGGTAGCGCGTAATGTTTGAATATTAAATCGTGAGACGTGCTGGTGGGTAACGAGCATTTAATCGATTACATCGCTCATGTTTTCTCGTTCACTCACAGAAAGGGGGGCTTACTGCTAAACAACGTGCTGGGCATCGTGGGGGCGTGCCTGATGGGTTGTACAAAGATTGCTCACTCATACGAAATGTTGTTCTTTGGACGGTTCATCATCGGTGTCAATTGTGGCTTAAACACCTCGTTGGTTCCCATGTACATATCGGAGATAGCACCACTGAACCTGAGAGGCGGCCTAGGCACGGTGAACCAGCTCGCTGTTACGGTGGGTCTCCTGGTCTCCCAGGTGCTGGGCATCGAGCAAATCCTTGGAACAAATGAGGGTTGGCCAGTTCTCTTAGGGCTAGCTATCTGCCCTGCCATTCTACAGTTACTGCTGCTTCCAGTTTGCCCTGAATCACCAAGGTAGACGGCTACGTAGCCATCATAGTAAATGTTAACTGCCTAATTATCGTTGTATCTACAGTATCGTATCTGTAGTATTGGATTATCTGAAAAGTCCATGTCCATTTTTGGTAGCTGATACAGGTCTGAATATATCGGAATGGTTGAAAACATTAATAAGACCATATGTTCATAACATTTTTGTTTTACTTTTGCGTGTAGAACACGCTGACAAAGTTTGGCCGGAAAAATCAAATGTGCCGCGTGTTAATTCAAATGTGCCTTTGAATTTTTCTCAAAAATTGGCACGAACTTTCTAGACAACCCAATACTATTAGGTGTAAAAAAGAGTTCTGTCAGATTTTTGCCCAAATTCGTTTATTTATCGTGGCGGCACCTGTAACTCGTCCCCAGAGGGATATGTTTCCCTCAAACATTTGGTTTTTTCTAATTAACGCTATAATTACATTTATAATGTATAGAACAAAATCAATTTTTATTATTTGGAACCATCAAGCAGACTCAATCGCGTTAACGTACATGGTCCGCTTGAGCAGAATTAAGTAGAACAGTTGGAAATGATAGAGACTTATGTATATATAT
>NW_026533497.1:827-1644 GCF_026225885.1 Hylaeus anthracinus | reverse complement strand
AAATTTAGGAAAAAAATACACCCCTGCCACTGTGAAATGAAATTTAAGGAAGCAATACGCCGCTGGCACTGTGAAATGAAATTCAAGAAAACAAGACGCCGCTAGCACTATGAAATAAAATTTAAGAAAGCAGAACGTCGCTAACACTGTGAAATGAAATTTAAGAAATCATTACGCTGCTGGCACTGTGTAATAAAATTTAAGAAAGCAATACGCCGCTGGCACTGTGGAATGAAATTTAAGAAAGCAATACGGCGCTAGTACTTTGAAATCATTTTTAAGAAAGCAATACGCCGCTGGCACTGTGAAATGAAATTCAAGAAAACAATACGCCGCTAGCACTTTGAAATAAAATTTAAGAAAGCAGAACGTCGCTAACACTGTGAAATGAAATTTAAGAAATCATTACGCTGCTGGCACTGTGTAATAAAATTTAAGAAAGCAATACGCCGCTGGCACTGTGGAATGAAATTCAAGAAAACAGTACGCCGCTGGCACTTTGAAATAAAATTTAAGAAAACATTACGGCGCTAGTACTTCGAAATAAAAGTTAAGAAAACAATACGCCGCTAGTACTGTGAAATGAAATTCAAGAAAACAATACGCCGCTGGCACTTTGAAATAAAATTTAAGAAAGATTACGCTGCTGACATTTTGAAATAAAATTTAAGAAAGCATTATGCCGCTGGCACTGTGAGATGAAATTCAAGAAGGCAATACGCCGCTGGCACTTTGAAATAAAATTTAAGAAAGCAATACGGCGCTAGTACTTTGAAATCAAATAAAAGGAAGCAATACGACGCTGGCACTGTGAAAT
>NW_026533497.1:0-817 GCF_026225885.1 Hylaeus anthracinus | reverse complement strand
AAATTTAGGAAAAAAATACACCCCTGCCACTGTGAAATGAAATTTAAGGAAGCAATACGCCGCTGGCACTGTGAAATGAAATTCAAGAAAACAAGACGCCGCTAGCACTATGAAATAAAATTTAAGAAAGCAGAACGTCGCTAACACTGTGAAATGAAATTTAAGAAATCATTACGCTGCTGGCACTGTGTAATAAAATTTAAGAAAGCAATACGCCGCTGGCACTGTGGAATGAAATTTAAGAAAGCAATACGGCGCTAGTACTTTGAAATCATTTTTAAGAAAGCAATACGCCGCTGGCACTGTGAAATGAAATTCAAGAAAACAATACGCCGCTAGCACTTTGAAATAAAATTTAAGAAAGCAGAACGTCGCTAACACTGTGAAATGAAATTTAAGAAATCATTACGCTGCTGGCACTGTGTAATAAAATTTAAGAAAGCAATACGCCGCTGGCACTGTGGAATGAAATTCAAGAAAACAGTACGCCGCTGGCACTTTGAAATAAAATTTAAGAAAACATTACGGCGCTAGTACTTCGAAATAAAAGTTAAGAAAACAATACGCCGCTAGTACTGTGAAATGAAATTCAAGAAAACAATACGCCGCTGGCACTTTGAAATAAAATTTAAGAAAGATTACGCTGCTGACATTTTGAAATAAAATTTAAGAAAGCATTATGCCGCTGGCACTGTGAGATGAAATTCAAGAAGGCAATACGCCGCTGGCACTTTGAAATAAAATTTAAGAAAGCAATACGGCGCTAGTACTTTGAAATCAAATAAAAGGAAGCAATACGACGCTGGCACTGTGAAAT
>NW_026533496.1:922-1834 GCF_026225885.1 Hylaeus anthracinus | reverse complement strand
CGCCAACGGCTTATTGCATTGTTAAAGTTATATTCAAAGAGCCGTCGGCGTATTGCTATCTTAAACTTTCTTTCAAACTGGCTTCCGCGTATTGCTTTCTTAAATTTTAATTCAAAGTGCTAGCGGCGTATTGTTTTCTTAATTTTCCTTTCAAATTGGCTTCGCGTATTGCATTCTGAAATTTTATTTCTAATTGCCAGCGGCGTATTGCTGTCTTAAATTTTCTTTAAAACTGGCTTCCGCGTATTGCTTTCTTAAATTTTATTTCAAAGTGACAGCTGCGTATTCCTTTCTGAAATTTTGTTCCATTGTGCCAGCGGCGTATTGCATTCTTAAAATTTACCTCATACCGCCAGCGGCGTACTGCTTTGTTAAATTTAAATTTAAAGTGCCAGCCGCGTATTGCTTTCTTAAATTTCCTTTCAAACTGGCTTCCGCGTTTTGCTTTCTTAAATTTTATATCAAACTGGCTACAGCGTATTGCTTACTTAAATTTTTATTTCAAACTGGCTTCCGCGTATTGCTTTCTTAAATTTCTTTTTAAAGTGATAGCGTCGTATTGCTTTCTTAAATTTTTTTTCAAATTGGCTTCGCGTATTGCTTTTTAAATTTATATTCCAAAGTGACAGCGGCGTAGTGCATTCTTAAATTTTACCTCAGAGCGCCAGCGGCGTAATGTTTTGTTAAATTTAAATTCAAAGTGCTAGCGGTGTATTGTTTTCTTAAATTTTCTTTCAAACTGGCCTCCGCGTACTGCTTTCTTAAATATTATTTTAAACTGGCTTCAGCGTATTGCATTCTTAAATTTTATTTCAAAGTGCCAGCAGCGTATTGTTTTCTTAAATTTCCTTTCAAATTGGCTTTGCGTATTGCTTTCTTAAAGTTTATTTCAAAGTGACAGCGGCGTATCGC
>NW_026533496.1:0-912 GCF_026225885.1 Hylaeus anthracinus | reverse complement strand
CGCCAACGGCTTATTGCATTGTTAAAGTTATATTCAAAGAGCCGTCGGCGTATTGCTATCTTAAACTTTCTTTCAAACTGGCTTCCGCGTATTGCTTTCTTAAATTTTAATTCAAAGTGCTAGCGGCGTATTGTTTTCTTAATTTTCCTTTCAAATTGGCTTCGCGTATTGCATTCTGAAATTTTATTTCTAATTGCCAGCGGCGTATTGCTGTCTTAAATTTTCTTTAAAACTGGCTTCCGCGTATTGCTTTCTTAAATTTTATTTCAAAGTGACAGCTGCGTATTCCTTTCTGAAATTTTGTTCCATTGTGCCAGCGGCGTATTGCATTCTTAAAATTTACCTCATACCGCCAGCGGCGTACTGCTTTGTTAAATTTAAATTTAAAGTGCCAGCCGCGTATTGCTTTCTTAAATTTCCTTTCAAACTGGCTTCCGCGTTTTGCTTTCTTAAATTTTATATCAAACTGGCTACAGCGTATTGCTTACTTAAATTTTTATTTCAAACTGGCTTCCGCGTATTGCTTTCTTAAATTTCTTTTTAAAGTGATAGCGTCGTATTGCTTTCTTAAATTTTTTTTCAAATTGGCTTCGCGTATTGCTTTTTAAATTTATATTCCAAAGTGACAGCGGCGTAGTGCATTCTTAAATTTTACCTCAGAGCGCCAGCGGCGTAATGTTTTGTTAAATTTAAATTCAAAGTGCTAGCGGTGTATTGTTTTCTTAAATTTTCTTTCAAACTGGCCTCCGCGTACTGCTTTCTTAAATATTATTTTAAACTGGCTTCAGCGTATTGCATTCTTAAATTTTATTTCAAAGTGCCAGCAGCGTATTGTTTTCTTAAATTTCCTTTCAAATTGGCTTTGCGTATTGCTTTCTTAAAGTTTATTTCAAAGTGACAGCGGCGTATCGC
>NW_026533495.1:511-1012 GCF_026225885.1 Hylaeus anthracinus | reverse complement strand
TTTTATTTCAAAGTGCCAGCGGCGTATGGTTTTCTTAAACTGTATTTAACACTGCCTACAGCGTATTGCGTCCCTAAATTTTATTTCAAATTGCCAGCCGCGTATAGCTTTTTTAAATTTTATTTAAATGTGCCAGCCGCGTATTGCTTTCTTAAATTTTATTTCAAAGTGCCAGCGGCGTATTGCTTTCTTAAACTGTATTTCAAAGTGCCATCCGCGTATTGCTTGCACAAATTGTATTTCACAGTGACAGCGGCGTATCGCTTTCTTAAATTTAATTTCTAACTGACAGCGGCATATTGCTTTCATAAATTTTAATTTAGAGTGCCAGTGGCGTATTGCTTTCTTAAATTTCCTTTCAAACTGCCTTCCGCGTTCTGCGTTCTTAATGTTTACTTCAAAGAGCCATCAGCGTATTGCTTTCTTAAATTGTATTTCAAAGTGCCAGCGGCGCATTGCTTTCATAAATTGTATTTCGAAGTGCCAGCGTGGTATTGCGTT
>NW_026533495.1:0-501 GCF_026225885.1 Hylaeus anthracinus | reverse complement strand
TTTTATTTCAAAGTGCCAGCGGCGTATGGTTTTCTTAAACTGTATTTAACACTGCCTACAGCGTATTGCGTCCCTAAATTTTATTTCAAATTGCCAGCCGCGTATAGCTTTTTTAAATTTTATTTAAATGTGCCAGCCGCGTATTGCTTTCTTAAATTTTATTTCAAAGTGCCAGCGGCGTATTGCTTTCTTAAACTGTATTTCAAAGTGCCATCCGCGTATTGCTTGCACAAATTGTATTTCACAGTGACAGCGGCGTATCGCTTTCTTAAATTTAATTTCTAACTGACAGCGGCATATTGCTTTCATAAATTTTAATTTAGAGTGCCAGTGGCGTATTGCTTTCTTAAATTTCCTTTCAAACTGCCTTCCGCGTTCTGCGTTCTTAATGTTTACTTCAAAGAGCCATCAGCGTATTGCTTTCTTAAATTGTATTTCAAAGTGCCAGCGGCGCATTGCTTTCATAAATTGTATTTCGAAGTGCCAGCGTGGTATTGCGTT